>NC_034605.1:22250509-22308515 GCF_900095145.1 Mus pahari | reverse complement strand
CGTGAAGACTCCATATCCTTACTACAGTGATACGTGTATGTATATGTCTATAGCGTGAAGACTCCATATCCTTACTACAGCGATACGTGTATGTATATGTCTATAACGTGAAGACTTCATATCCTTACTACAGCGATACGTGTATGTATATGTTTATAACGAAAAGACTTCATATCCTTACTACAGCGATACGTGTATGTATATGTCTATAACATGAAGACTCCATATCCTTACTACAGTGATATGTGTATGTATATGTCTATCACGTGAAGACTCTATATCCTTACTACAGCGATAAGTACATGTACAGGTCTGTGCTGCTCTACCTGTGATACCTAGGAAGAGCCAGCCTCGGTCACCATGGGTTGATGCATGGACTGGTTATATTGTGGAAACAATAAGGTGTGTGTGTGGGGGGGGGGGAATAACCAGAACCAAGAATATAGGCAAAAAGCATAAGGAAATATACTACTTTGTAATTTACTCAAATAAAACCATAAATTTATAAAAGAGTTTGCAGGTGGGGGATATGGTTCAGCTCTTAAAAGCACCGGCTGCTCTTCAAGGGAACCTAGATTCAATTTCCCAGCATCCATATGGTAACACACAAGCATCTGTAACTCTAGTTATCTGAAATTCAGTGCTCTCTTCTGGGAACCAGACATGTAGATGATGTAGAGACATACATGGAGGCAAAACACCTATACACATAAAATCTTGCTGCCCTTTTAAAAAAGAGTTTGAATGGAAGTAACCTTCATAGGTGAGTAATGCTATGCCAGAAGCCATAGCTTATTAAAAAAAAAAAAAAAAAATCAGCAGGGCGTGGTGGTACACGCCTTTAATCCCAGCACTCGGGAGGCAGAGGCAGGTGGATTTCTGAGCTCGAGGCCAGCCTGGTCTACAGAGTGAGTTCCAGGACAGCCAAGGCTACACAGAGAAACCCTATCTCGAAAAACAAAACAAAACAAAACAAACAAACAAACAAACAAATCAGTGTCAGATGTGGTCTAGCTCCCTATTGATCAAGGAGAACTCACAAGTTCTCAGAGCAGTGTAGGCCATTACCATTGCGCTCAGGTGCCTGTCAGAGCTGGATGACAAGACCCTGTTGCTGAAGTCACCGTACATGGTGATTGCGGGTAAGAGAGAATCATGTTGGAAATGAACTGGGAGCTTCTTTCTTCTTGAATAACTTTTGGTAGTGCTGGAAGACGCTAGGAAGCCTGGTGAAGGGTGGGGAAAGCCAGCAATACTCTTACCAAGAGCTGACCCTGTATGGTATAAAACTGATTTGATCCATAGCTGTTATGGAAGTAACCAGCTGCTTTCTAGTTGGATTTGAGGTGCTTTGCATCCTAAGCCTGATCTTAAGCCAATACCCGAAGAGTTTGAATGTGTCCACCCGTGTTTTTAAAACAAAATTCTGCAAGTAGTTTCCACACAAAGGTAAGGAAAGAGTCACCTGCTGATCAGTCACCCTCCTGAGCAGCAGGCGACACGCGTTTTAACTTCTGTTCCTACAACTGGCACACAGCAAGGACTGGTTGATGCGTTGATCTATTTTTCCACGGTGCTGAAAACATGAAGGGTTTTTGTTCCCGAGACCTTTCGGGTTTGTACTTCTATCTCAACCTGAGAGCTCCCAGAGAACCAGGTTTATTGACTCTGTTGGTCTCCTTGTGGGATTCCCAACCACTCCTGGGCCTTCAATTCTTACCCCAACTCTTCTAAAGGTGTCCCCGATCTCTGTCTAATGTTTGGTTGTGAGTATCTGCTTCTGTTTCAGTTAGCTGCTGGGTGGAGCCTCTCAGAGGATAGTTATGCTTGGCTGCTGTCTGCATGCACAACAGAGTATCATTAATAGTGATAGGGATTGGTGTTTGCCCATGGGGGTCTGTAGTTGGGCCTGTTACTGGTTAGTCATTCCCTCAATCTCAGCTCCATCCTCCATGCCTGACTTTCTTGTAGTCAGGATAAATTTGGGACTGAAAGGTTTTTTTGTGTGGATTAGTTTTCCTATCACTCCATTGTGGTTCCTGCCTGGCCTCTTCAGATTCCATACCTCCACTGCTATGAGTCTCAGCTAAAGTCACCTCCCGCCCAACAGTTTTAAGTAAGTACCCTTCTCAGTAAAAGCCTTTCTTAATTTTGATGTCATTGTTATCACTAGTTCATCTTGTGGAATATAGGGTGTTTTTTTTTTTTTTTTTTTTTTTTTATCAAAATTGATTCCTGGTTGGAACTGTCCAAGGTACACATGTTTAATGATCTTGGAGTAGCCCCTTTTTGTTGCTGTTTCTTCATCTTTAAGGACAAGAAGACTTGGTTTATGTTGAGCCCTTAGATTAGAACCTGGTTCTTAGTACTATACAAATGCTTATGCAGGCCTGCTTGTCATTCAAGTTTATTTCCAGGGTAGAATTTTCACTTTGCCAGTCTCTTAATCCTGATTTCCATCTCAAGGGTCTTTGTTTTCTAGTCTCTCTCTATATTCTCTAGGAATTTATAGAAAAGAAAGGCCAGCTTGCTCATTGAAATTTAGAACATTCTACTAGTCCCCTGGAGGCCCTTTATATCTGGCATTAACCACACAACAATATGAACCAATCCATACTCCCAAATAAAAGGTATCAAAAAATATTCTCTAATACGCTGTATAAACTTTGTCATTGATTATCATTGTTGCTAAAACCATGTAGAAATGTTTCAGGTATAAAGGAGTGTTCTAGCTCACTTTCCGTTGCTGTGATCAAAGACCACGAGCAAAAGCAGCTTGGAGAGGAAAGGGTTTGTCTAGCTTACAGTTACCTTCTATCAGAAGTAGTATTCAGGCCAGGAACTCAAGGTAGGCACCCAGATACAAAGACCAAGGAAGAACATTGTTTACTGGCTTGATCCCTATTCTTGATCATCCTGCTTTTTAAGTATAACTCAGGATCATCTTCCCAGAAGTGGCATTGTGCTTATGGAATGGGTCCTCCCACATTAATAATTAATCATGGAAATACTCCCCCAAGCCTTGCTTACATATCTACCTGATAAAGGAGCTCTCTAGATTGCGAACCTTTCTTCTCAGATGACCCTAACCTTTGTCAGGTTGGAGGAACATACTACCCCAAATGTGTGTGTGTGTGAGAGAGAGAGGGGGGGGGCACAGGTGGTTTGAAAATACTTTGTAATTTATATAAGGGACCTCAACATCTCAGCATCTTTGGATTTTGGCACCCACACAGAGAGCCTAGAAATAAAGTTTTCATAGAGAGTAAGAAGTATCTCACTACATACTAATACTGAATTAATTTATGACTGTTTATTGAATTAACAAGCAATATTAATAGTGTGTTCATCTGACTACCAGAGAACTATGAAATCAATAACAGATGAGGGTTTTGTGGGGATACATCTATGACACAAGAGACAGTAGAAGTCCTAAATGTTTACAAAACAATCACACTAGTTGCAACATCCATGCTGAGATGAGCACATCAATGGACAATAATGTAATGTATGGAACGCTGACCCAGGTTTGCAGGCCATTGCTTTCTCTCTGAGAAAATCTTGTATAAAAATGTCTGTAGTTTACCTAAGGAAAGGGATGAAAGAACATTCCCTGAAGCTAGGTCAGAACATGGAAAACCCCATGGTGGTGGAGAAAAGATCGGGAAGATGGATGGGGCATCTAGACACAGGCGGCAGAAGATGTGTAGAGAGTTGTGCTTTGGTCTTCGGCATGAGTTGTCTGGATTGCCGCTGGGATAAATAGGTGGCTGGATATATGCATCTGGAGGTCGAAGTAAATGTCTGAGCCAACTCTGTAACTATGGCTATATATAGTGTTTAGCTAGTAGTTAAAAATAATCATCTTGGATGCTGTTGCATAAAAAGAAAGTGTGTGTGTTGGGGAAAAAAAATGAGCTTTGACATGCTTCAAGTGTAATAGCTTAGTAAGAGGTAATTAAGAAAGGGCAGCAGAAAGGTAGAAGAATACCAAATGGAAGATGTGTGCTAAGAATTGTAAGAGCCCACAGATTTGGACTCAGCTTCTGTACAAGGACCAGTGAGCAATCCAGCACGGAGTTCAACCACGATGCCTGAGCTCTGGTTTCTACAGTTAGTAAACTAGGCTAACCCACCATCTGTTGATTGACTAGGCTGTGGCTACTTAAGTGGCTTTCCCACACATTCCTTTTGTATGAACTTGTCTAAGCAATCTGTTTTCTGCTCTAATAAACCCTGCTCACTGTAGTTGGCCTAAGGATTTTTTTTTAAACTGTTGTGGGATAGACACCAGTACCTGAATCAGAGCTCAGCCATGTGCCCCAAAACAGCAAGAAAACCAGCTGTGATCATCTCAAAAACACAGGTTCAAATGCCTTCTTCCCCAGGGAAGAAACATTAATTGTTTATCCAATGCTTATTGGTCTGGCCTTGCATTCAAATATATGCAAATTAGTACACACATGTACACGTATGCACACACATACACACAAACACACACACAAACACACATACACATGTAACAACTATTAATGAAAAAAGGAGGCAATTAATTTGAAACAAGAGCAAGGGAGAGTATATGGGAGAGTTTGGAGGGAGAAAACAAAAGAAATGATATAATCTCAAAAAGAAAAAAAACTTTAAATTAAAATTTAAAGTAAAACAAACACTTCCAAATCAGGGATGTTCACAGGTGTTAGGACCTTCATGCCAAGCTTGGATCTTTATGTAACTTGGAGCATCCTTGATCCATAGTGGCTAACTTTAGTAGCAGCCTTAGCACACTTGTTCCAGTGCTGGTAGCTTTCTTTGTGAAAGTAAGTTCCTCAAACCTTTTACACACTCGTCCTCCCTCCTGGTTTTGCCAGACTGCTTACTGGGTGATAGAGGAGCTATGGGTTTGCCAGCACTCTCTTTTTCATAAGGACAAGTACATGGTCGATTATAAGGACTTAATAAACAAGCCTTTTGGCTGAAGCCGACAGAAGAGGGATGTAGCCCAGCCTAATTACTCACTCACTCCTAATTGGTTTAGTTATGGAGAGCCTGGCTGAGGACCTTGCTCCAAACACTTGGTGTCATTCTCCCAGGAGTCATAAAGCAGTGTCCTTGGTATGCAGCCTTCTGCTGAAGGCTAAATGGTCTTTCTCCGAATTCAAAAACATGAGGACTGTCATCCATGACTAACACGTTAATGACAAAACAGGATCATAGTGAGTGCAGGTGGTGCTAATCTCTCAGGTGTTGACTACACTCATTTGGGCTGGAGAGATGGCTCAGAAGTTCAGAGTGTTTACTGCTCTCTCAGAATACTGGAATTTGGTTCTCGGAACTCACATCAGACAACCACAGACACCTGGATCTCCAGGTGCTGAGATCTAGTACACCCGCCTGAAGGGTGGTGATGCTTGTGTCCTGGTTATGTTTGGAGTCGATGGTGGGTGCCTGGTTAGAGATGAGTGACAGATGCTCAGTGGGGGTAAATTAGGTCAGTGGTAAAAAATTACCACTGACCTATATGAAGAGAGTATAGTGGTCATAGACCTATGTGAAGATCTGAGTGGAAAATGTCTCACATAGACTTGAGAATTTGAAAACTTGGTCCTCAGATGGTGGTGTTCATTGTGGGGGTTTAAGTGATGTGGGGGTTTAACTGAAGGACATGCATCACTCGGGGCTTTGGGATTAAAAGTCCTATCTGCTTTCACTTTGTTCTCTTTGCTTCCCATTGCTACTCAAGGTGTTTGCCCGCAGCCGCCCTCTCCTGCTATCATGTCTGAAATCTGATGCCATGCTGGTCCTGTCATTATTGACTCTAATTTCTGGAACTGTAAGCCAAAATAAATTCTTTATTCTACAAGTTGCTTTGGAAAAGATGTTATATTACAATAACATCAACGACAATTAAAAAGCCCTTCTAAATTATTGTTACCACAAGGGGGTGTGGCTGTGAAGAACCAGACCATGGTTTTTAGATGAATGTGGAAGACTCCGAATTAGAAAGTGGTTGAATTCTGCAGGCATAGCGTTATGGGTCAGAAACATGGAAGACACAATGTCTTAGAGAAAAGCAGAACCTGGAGGTCCAGATCAAGAGGTTTTAAGAGAAGAAACAATATGACCAACGGGGAAGCCATTCCCATGGTATTTTGGCAAATATTCTGGCTGATTTTTGCCCTGGCCCTGAGAACTTGTTCCTAAGAACTTTTCTCAGGCCAAATTTTTGCTGGAGGTAATTTCAGGCAATCTCAATATTGATTCTGAACCATGGTTATTGTTTTGCAGGTTAACCATCTAAAGTAGCAAGTAGGGCAGAAAGAATTTTAAAATGTGCAGTTTGGAGCGAAAAGGAGTACCACTCAGCCAAGGTCTGAGGCCTCCTGTTGTGCACTGGGATCGAAGGAAGGGCCCCCACGCAGACACGCTTCCAACTTGTGTAAGGAAAAGGTTTCAAAGAACTTCTAAGACCAGGTAGCATGGGGCAATTAAGGAGAGCTGCGAATGGGGAGCAGAAGTAGCCCAAGAGAGAGGTGTGTGTTGTGTGCAACAAAGCTGGAGGAATAAAGCCATGCAAGGCTTTGACACAGACATGGAGCTGCAGGACTGGGTGTTTTCCCTGCTGAGTTCCTGTCTTACTATGGTCCAATACTTCTCAATATATTGCCATTCTCCTCCTTTGGGATGCTAACGTATATCCCATGCTGGGATATGCTTTTATATGTTATAAGCATGTCATTTACATTTATTTCATATTTTTCTTTTTTTAATTAGATATTCTCTTTATTTACATTTCAAATGCTATCCCGAAAGTTCCCTATACCCCCCCCCCCGCCCCTGCTCCATTTATTTCATCTTACAAGGGCTTAAAATGAAGAGATTTCATTGACTATTGTATGAAGCTTTGACTGTTTAAATACTTGAGACTCTTGAAGTTAAAAATGTATTTGGTATTATATCATGGCCTTGTGACTACAGGGGTCAAGAGTGGAATGTGCTGGTTTGGATACAAATGTGTCTGTAGTCTTGGGCTTATGAAAATTGAATCCCCAGTTGGTGGTTTTATTGGGGGGTGGAGGGTTAGCTACTGAAGTCCTGCTGCAGAAAGTGTACCAGCATGGGCAGGCTTTGGGAAGAAAGTCTTACCTACAATTTGTTCTCTGCTTCCTGTTCAAGGAATGAGCTCACAGCATCTTGCTTCTGTTGCCATGCCTTCTACCCACAGTTACGCCTTCTCAGACATAATGCCTTCCAATCCTCTGGAACCAGAAGCCAAAATAAATTCTTTATTCTATTAGGTGCCTTAGATGTAGTATTTTCACGCAGCAAAAGAAATGAAAGTACAGAGGCAGGTTGCAAATGTGTGAGTTAAAACACTTAACATTTTTAGATAGAGGTAGCTCAAATTTCTAAATAAAAATAGCTGCCAATAACACCTAGTTCCTAGCGGCCTTTCTAACTAAATTACGTGGCTTACTGGATATGTTTTGAATGCTGTCTACAAATGTTTATTGTAGCATTGTCTTTCTCAACTAGCTGAGTCTTCTATATTTAGGTGCTTCCTTAACTTCAATGTACACAGAACAAAAGCCAGCATCTACGCCTGGCTGCTATACAGACAGATGAAGAATGGTTGCTAAACATTTTCCTGCTTCAGTAAAACAAAATGACCCTATGGAGTGACACATAGCTAGGTGGAGAACAACCAGGTGAGAGGCACTTGGTCCTTACTTCCAGAGTCTGTCACAGAGAAGAGTGTTAGAAGGGGACATCTGAAAGCTATCCTTCTGAAATAAGCTAGTTAGCGGAGGGAACCTCTCAAGTCGCTCTGCCCTGACTCTTCCTTCTCAAGCTGTACAATAGCTGGGGATCAGTAAAGACAGGGAGGAGCTTTAAGGAATATTTGACAGTGGAAAATGATATGGAAATAATGGAGACGCTGAAACCAATGACCTATGTCATGAAACATGGACAGGCCACTGTCACCTTAGAGCTGTGGTATCTTTATCTGTGAAAGGCAGGTAACAGCACTGTCTTGCTGTTTTGAGCTGGTTAGGGTTACGAATGGGGCTGGGTACAGTGTCCTGGCAAGCAGAACCCAGTTGATGGTAACTGAACACCAGGCTAATATCACAGGACCATCACGGGAACAGCGACCACAATCCACTCCCAGCTCTTGTTTTTCTCTGAGCAGTTTTATTCAGACACTCCTTCTGAGACATCACCCATGTGTTCTACAGTTGATTTTTTTTTTCCTATTTTGAAAATGTAAGCACACATTTGGACCCGTCGCCATGTTACCATTGCTCTGCTGTTTACCTTTTTTGGGTGACAAGCTGTGAATTTCAGTGCTCATCTGGATTAGTTGGCTAAGAAGATGACTTTATGTCACTTAGGAATGGCTGACATTTAAATCTTAGCAGTAACTGTTGGAATGTCTCTATGTCTCAGAAAATCGATTTAAATATAATTCTTTTTTCTCTCTGGTATCTTTGGGTGAGATGGACATGGAGAGCAAGGAGGTAGGACATGCAGCCTCTATAGGCATGGCTGTACACACTGGTACTCTATAGGCATGACTGTACACCCTGGTACTCTACCTGGCATAACGCCCTGCTCTCCTGCATCAGCTGGATTCACTGACTTGCCTCTCTGAAAGTGATGGATAGCACTTCCAAGATTAGGTTCTGGAGGACTGCTGTGTCCTTTCTGGATGTTTTCCCTTGCCTTCTCTTCCTTCTGCTCACACAGAAGGAAGGTTTTTGCCATGTTTTATGTTGCCTTTTGTAGAGGCCCCAGTGGCGAGGAATCCAGGGAGTCTGTGAGAAACAAAATGGTGTTAAACAAGTGAGTGAATTAGAGAGAATATCCTCCTACAGATGGGTGTTTAAGGGAGGCTGATGTCAGAGAAGGGCTTGCCTAAAGGAGACAGGAAGTCAGAGATAAGCAGCTCCACAGAGACTGTGACTGCATACACGCTTGTGTATTAAATCATATAAGGCCCCCAACACGTATACAGCAGAGGACTGCTGGGTCTGTGTTCAATCAGAGATGACATACCTAACCCTCAAGAGAATGGAGGCTCCAGGGAGCTTAGAGGTCAGGTTGTGTGTGTGTGTGTGGGGGGGGGGGCATCCTCATGGAGACAGGGGTGGGGAAGAAGTATGGGATGTGAAACTGTTGGAGGGTGGACTGAGGGGGGGGTAAAAGTGGGAGTGTAAAAAATAAATGAGAGAGAGAGAGAGAGAGAGAGAGAGAGAGAGAGAGAGAGAGAGAGAGAGCGCAAAAAAAACTGAAAAAAAATCACTGTGGGGAGATATGCTACAGAGAGATAGATAATACAAGAAGAGATAATGAAAATGCTATCTAGCAGGACTATGTTTGGTCTTTTTACATCTTCTATGCCATATGGGTTTCTACATGTTTATGCACGTGTTGTAATTACTCTTTACATTATTGTCAACGGGAGCTACTTAGGTACTTAGGTGGATACACTGAAGCCAGGACTGCAGACTGGCCCATTCAACACAAAGTCGAACAGCTACCAGTTCGTTCCTTTTTGTTCTGTAGAAGCTAGAAATCTAAAAGGACAAACAAAGAAAACAAACACACATGGACAAACCACACCGAATTTCCCACTCTTGCACTAGAGAGCCTGCAGGCGAGCTAGTTTTCCCATACACTTGAGGCAGAACTCAAAGGAAGGAAAGGAGCAAATGGAGACCAGGGCAAGTTCTGGCAGGTCGTCACGTGGAGATGTTTGCTGGGCTACAGTAGCGTTGGGAGGGGTTCTGTGGTCTAAGTATAGATTAAAGTCTAAATCTCAACTTCAGAAGTGCCCAGCATTAGGAGGAAGCAACTGAAGAGTTTCCGGAGGCTTACATTTTTCAAAACCTACTTTTAATAAGGGTTTTTTAAAAAATACTTTAACCTCGCTTCTAGCCCACCACCCATCAGATGTAGTGGAAAAGAAAGGTTACTAGGATACAGGGGAAGTGGACTTGTTTAGAAATAGCTCTTTGGAGCAAATCCAATCTGCACTGTCAGGATACCAGCAGTTCAGTTCATATGAATCAGCAACAGCAGGTTGATGCAGAGTAGGTTGGAGACTCAACTGTATGCTGTTTAAAACTAGTTCCTTGGGGTGACTTCAATCTCCAATTGTCAGGAGTGTCGGGATAGCCAACAGGAACCAGCAGTGGTGGCATGACCTAGCAGAAACAGCCAGTCCTCTGCAGAATCAACGGGGTGACCAGGACCAGCAGGGATGCCTCTTCTCTGCTTTGCCTCTCTCAACAAAGTGAAAGCAAAGACTAGAAGACCAACAAAGGGTTGCAAATTTACCTATGCAATCATACCGTCGCTGTCCATTGCGTCCTGTTTATATGCACCCCAAACATCACGTGTACTCCCATGGGTCTTGCCTCAGCAAAACACCTTGTATCAGCAAACATGTCCAGAAACTTCCACTTCACTCTGCCAATCGGCCCGAGTCCTCGGAAGCAGCAAGAGGCTGCCAGAACGCCATGAGAAGGTTTGAGTTTGTTTATTTATTTATTTATTTATTTATTTATTTATTTATTTATTTATATGCATTTCTCTCTGTGGAGTCATGACAAATGATCACCAATAAACAATGGTAAGGTTTATCATCAAGCATCATGCACTGTCTCTTGGGTTATATTTATATTCCTTTTAAACGTCAAGTGTGCTTTCACTTGGTTGCTTTAGTAAAACATCCTTTCACCCATGTCTGCTTCAGCAAAACATCATTTGACATAACTGACTTTCCAAAGAAACCGGAAGTTTCCTCTTCAAGTTTCCACAGAAAAGCATTCCACGGGGTAGCTGAAATCACCATTTCTTCCAGGATCTGAGATTTGCTTTTCGTGACCAGGCCTCCTGAACAGCCTCCCCTTTAAGGTAGAGGCTTTCATCTCCTAGAGCCCTGTCCTCAGCCTCCACAGCCTCCCCAGACCTCGAGACTGAGATCCAGTGCTGAGCCAGTGGCTGATATTTTTCAGCCCGCCTAGAACTTCTCCACTCTGTTATCAGGACTTTCTCAGCTACCTCTGGGTTCTGGCACCACTGACTGTTCTGAATATACATAAAGCAAAGGCTTGAAATGAACCCTGAATTTCCCTGTAAACACATGACAGGGTAAGGCAATGAACTGTGGCCTAAGAAAGCACTCAGTGCCAGCTCATGATTCATTTTTAGAAACACAGAAGGCTCAGCTCTGAATGTGCACCTTTGCTTGCTCTTCTCCTAGCAGGGGCAGAAAAGTAGAAGATCGGGAGCAACCATGTCTCCCGTTGCTTAGTCCTGGTAAGCTGACTGGAGCAGAGAGAAGAAAGGACAGGCGCACTCGGAAAAGCTGGTGTGCACTCTGATAGAGGAGTATCAACTACCTGGAGGCTCTGCATGTTCCTTGTGTATCGCACAGAGGGAAGGTTTAACCAGCCTTGGCAGGAGGTTTCTGTAGTTGAGCTGACTCAGGCAGTAAATATATGGGAGGAGAAAGCTAGGGGTGCTAGTTTTGACATACACTGTCAACATTCACACTCAGGTCAGGGGTAGACTTTGCTCTCTGTCTGAGTCTGACCCCGGGAGAAAGTTCTCCAGTATTTCACAGGTCTAAGTCTTTAACATGATGGCCCACGTCAAACAGTACACATTCAATGAAGATAGACAAGTTATAACACAACACAACTGGGTGCTGCTTTCTTGGTAAATACAAGGCCAGTAAGAATGACAAGCATGTAAAAGAGTGGAAAAGGATTTATTACTTGCAGCAAATAAACATCAAACGACACCCACTGGTTTATTCTATAAGCAGTGTCCTTAAACAAAAGATAACTTCAACATTATTTGATTCAAAAGATCTATGTACATTGCATTTACATTTTAGAGATGGGCACATTCATGAGCATGCCCATTTTAAAATGGAAAAAGTAAAAAACTAAAAGGGAAACATGTTGTAATAGGTTTGTAATAAATATGTGAAGAAAGATAATATGAGTTATCTAAACTAAATTTAACTGTAGTTATTACTAAAATTACTAAGATCAAAATTTCATACCCTGAGATAAAACCAATGTCAGAGTCTCTGTTAATATGAAGGTTTTATAAATACAGATCTGCTCTTGGTAATATTTACAGAAAACTGGATTAGAAAACAAAGATTTTTATCTTTAGTCTTTTATTAAATGAACTATGTAGCTTTCCAATTTGACTAACAATTTGCTGAAAATGGTGTATTTTCTCTTATTTGTATAACTAGCTTGGGAACATGCACTTATGTTTGGGTCTTCAATTCTATGCCATTGATCAATGAGTCCATTTTTATGGCAGTACCATGCTGATTTTATTACTATAGTTCTGTAGTATGATACATGATCTGTGATGGTGACACTTCCAGCAAGAGTCTTGTTCTCTAGGGTTGTTTGCTCTATCGGGGGGGTCTTTCGTATTTCCATATTAAATTAAAGATTTTTTTTTTAAAAAAAAAATATCTGCTTAGTGTTGCATTAAGATTTTGATGGTGATTGCATTAAATCTGAAGATTACTTTGGGTAGATGGACATTTTTCCAATATTAATCTTGCCACTGACGGAGCATGGAAGTCTTTCCATCTTCTAGTATCTTCTTTAATTTCTTTTTTCACTGTCTTAAAGGTTTCATTGTACAAGCCTATATCCTCTTGATTAGATTTCTTCCAAGATTTTTTTGAGGTGGTTGTAAATGGTATTGTTGCCCTTTCTCTCTAAAATTGTGTTTTCCTGTGTTTGGTTCATATGCGTTCAAGATTATAATATCCTGTTGTTGGATTTTTCCTTTAATGTGTGATAGTTTGGGGTTGAAGTCAATTTGTCAGATATTAGAACAATTATTTTTAGTTTTATTTGCTTGGAATACCTTCATTCATCCTCCCACCCTAAACTGCTGTCCATCGTTGGTCATAGGTATATTTCCTGGAGGCAGCAACAATATGGATCCTAACTTCTGATCCAATCTGTTAATTTTCGTCTCTTCATTGGAGAGCTGAGACGATGTGCCATTTTGTTACTTTGTGGTGCTCGTTGTGCTTCCTCTGATTCAGTGCTCTCACTTGCTCACTTGCCCCTCTATCTTCTCGGGTGTCATCTCTTCAGACCTGGTTTTCTTCCAGTGTCTTTTATAAAACTCGGTCAGTACTTAATTCCTGACATTTGTTTTCATCGTGGAAAGCTTTACTTTCTCCTTCATTATGACTGACAGTTTTGATGGCTATAGTAGTCTGGGTTAGCATTTGTAATGTTTTACAGTTTATAGAATATTGGTCTAACATGTTCTTGTGTTCATGGTCTCCATTAATAATCAGCTGTCATTCTGACAAACCATCCTTTGTCTGTTATTTGACCTTTGTTTCTTTTCATACCCTATCTTTGCTCTGTATAATCATTTTTTCGAGTATTATTTGATGTGGGGAGTTTCTTTTCTGGCCACATCTATTTGGTGCTCTGTATTTTTCTTGGACCTTGATAGGCCTCTCTTCTCCTAAGGTTAGAGAAGTTTTCCTCAATGATTTTGTTGAAAATACTTTCTGTACCTTTGATCGGGGCTTCTTCCTCTGTTCCTATTTTTCATAGGTTTTTGTTTTTTAGTGTCTCAGAATTTCTGCATGTTCCATCCGAGAGCTTTTTATATTTGATATTTTCTTTGACTGAGTGATCTAATTCTTCTACTGCATCTTCAAGACCTGATATTCTCTCTTCTCCTTCATTTAATCCACTGGGGAGGCTTTCTTCTGAATATCTTGTTTGAATTCCTGAATTTTTCATTTTAAGTTTTGTTTCATTTTTGTTTCTGTTCAGAGATTCTACCTCTTTATTAAATTTTATTTCAGTATTTTGAATGGTTTCCATTACTTCCTCCAACTATTAGTGTTTATGGTCTTTATTGCATCATTCTTTATATCTATGAGAACACAAGTAGCCCAATGAAATAAAGAAACTCATCCAAAATATGATGCTTGCAATGACAGAGGAGCTAACACCTAATCCACTCATCATAAAAGCTGGAAAATAACAACAGCCTACACCTCATCATCAAAGCCAAGCAAAACTATTTGGAGGCAGCAGAGCACAGCACAAGATCCTATAACTGGTGTAGACAACAGTGTCCATCAGGACTGGAGAGTGACCAAGTTTCACTGGACTATTGCAGGTTAAAGAGGAAGCTGAAGATTTTGGGGGAAAGATCCTAAAGAAAAGAAATAGAAAAGGAATTCAAGAAGACCACACACACACACACACACACACACACACACACAGAGCTGAGGAACATGGTTAACACCAACCTCTGCAACCACACACTGGAAGACAGAACCAGGACAGACACCTAAATTATAAGGCTAGAAGCAATTATAAAAAGCAAAAATGGGAATGAAGCATCTAAACTTACAAAGATACACGAATAGTTGTCGAGATAGAAAAGCACCATCGTTTTAGAGAGAATTATGATGGTGCCCATTCTTCCTACATGAATCTGTATATATAATCCCATTTGAAATCACAAAGAACTACTGATGAAACTGAACAAAAATGAATTTTAGATTAATATAAGAATCTATTCTCAATAAAAGAAAAATATTTGCAAGAAAAATAATATATAAGAATAAACTCATAGGAGGAAAAACTGAATAAAACTGTTAGATTAAGGCATTATTTTGTTTAAAAATAATGTGAGTGAACGTCCCCCAATATTATAAAGTTATAATAAAACAAATAAATGATTATACCATTGGAGTAGATATCTTAGAAAAATGGTAAAAATCTTAAATAAAGACATAAATGTTAAACAAAACACCATGCACAAGATAGTCACAGAATGAAAAGCATGGTGATATAATGTACACATAAACACACACACATAATGTATAATGTGTACTATGTCTAATGTTCATGAATTATTTATGTATTCCATTTTCTACAATTTTTTGTTCCCTTTTGGATTTTGATTGGGTTTAAGGACCAGAGTAGGAAATAAACTATTTTACCCCAATGGTTTGCCATGAATCAAATTCACATGCTGATTAGAAACGGTGCTTTATCATTGGGATAGTTTTTGTTTGTTTGTTTGTTTGTTTGTTTTTCCCATAGCTACCAGGATCTAGAATCACTAAAAGCAGAAGGCCTGTTTCTGAGGAATTACCTAGATTAGGTAAACCAGGATGGGAAAACAACATTAAATGTGGGCAGTGCCTTCCTATGTTCTGGGTGGTAGCTGAACTGGTCACTCACTGGCACTCCCTTATCTGCACCACCAGGGTGAGCTATCTAGCCCTGCTCTGGCTAGTCCATCCAATGCCACCACTGGCAGAAGGCAGGGTCTGCCTTCCTGCTCTCATACCCTTGGCGATGGCTCACCCGCACCCACGCCTACAAAGCTGCCCAGGTGACATACAGGGCCCCACTCTCCCGAGTGCTGCAGCTGGTCAGGAGCAGGGCTGGCTCTCCTGCTCCATGTCCCCGGGGCCAGCTATCCAGACTGCTACAGATAGCGAGAGGTGTGGGGAGGGAGGTCATTGTCTAGGTGCTCACACCACCTCACAGAGTCTGGTCAGCTCTCCCAGACGCATGCCCTGGGGCCAGCTTCACTGTGCTGCTTGGGAGGGGTTCAGGGTCCGCACACAGGAATGCTGCAGATGATGAGAGGTGGGGCCAGCTCTCCAGAGTGCAGCTGTGAGTGGCAGGACCAGTTGTGCACAGTCCTTTAACATCTATGTGGTCCCAGGCAGCTGCCTAGACCAGGAACATCCCCATAGTCTTAGTGGTTGTATGAGCCACAGACATCAACACCTTCCCCTCCCATTGCAAGGTGTCAGCAGCAGCCTTGGCTGGGACTTCACCACAGCGGCAGGGAGTAGGGCTGGCTATTTATAACAGGGTATCCCTCTCTACCCTTAAGTCTCCAGCCTCTGTGTGTCTCCAGATGCCTATGGGTGGTGGTCAGGTACCTGGATGTCTGCAAAGAGGTTCTACAAGGCCCCTTTCATCTTTCCCATCTCCACTTCTCTTTCCCTCCCATCTGTCTACCACGAACTCGCACACTGTAGTGGCTCCAGCTGCCTCTAGGTGACCTCTGCTCTCTGCACAGCATGCTGGCAAGCCTACCTCTAGGTGTCTAAGGCATGCCCATGTCGTGGGCAGCAGGCAAGTCTCGGCTTCTGTCTTTCCTGGCCAAGCCGTGTGGAATGGTCTCTGGATGTCTTCCTTCTCCTGCGTTGCTTGGCGGCAGACGGGCCTCTCTGTGTGTTGCCAGCTGCCCATGGTTGTTGTTGGTAGATAGGTACCTGGTTGTCTGCAAAGAGGTTCTACAAGGTTCCTTTCAAGAAAATCATGGTCTTTTTTTTTTTTTTTTTTGACAGCCACAATGTGGCTGGGAGATTGCAGATCCTCATACAGCTGAGTGTACTGCCGAGAACCATCAGCTTGGAGCCAGTCACATGCTTCCTTCTCAATATCTGCCAGCTGCAGCCTGTGGATGTTCCTCTGCAGCAAATCTCAGGCTCTGGCGGAGAGCAGCCCGAGCACGACTCTGCGTGGGCTACTCATCTCAGATGTGGGGTGCGGGGGCTGGGCACTCTGCCAGCCCCTCTCCCTCTCTTCCTCTGCCCACCCTCTCCTGCTCTGTCTAGTTTTAAACACCATGTTTCAAGCCATAGTGGTAAAACCCTGCCCCTACCATAGGCTTCCTCCATGCCATCAAGCACTGATAAGTGGCCAAAGTGATATGCTCTCCTGGTTCCTCATGTGCCCCTGGGGAAACATGCCTTTCAGCTGTCCATAGTCAAAATTACACTGTATACTCCATGGTTTTCCGGAATTCCCACCTTAGAAAAATGCAGTCCCTTGTCCCAGCTTCTATGTGTTTGAGCTTCCATCTGGTCAGCGGGGCTCACCTTTCCACTTAACAGTTCCCAGGCTTCAGCCAATGAGCTCTGCAGAGGCTGACATACTGGCTCACATGTGAAGAAAAGATAATTTTGTGTTCTTAGACCCGTTTGATATCCTCCGAACTTGTAGGAGGAACAATATGAACTAACCAGTAACCCCCCAGATCTCGTGTCTTTAGTTGGATATGTAGCAGAGGATGGCCTAGTCGGCCATCGATGGGAGGAGAGGCCCCTTGGTCTTGCAAAGATTATATGCCCCAGTACAGGGGAATGCCAGGGCCAGGAAGGGTGGATGGGTTGGAAGCAGGGCCGGGGGGGGGGGGAGGTTATAGGCGACTTTCAGAGAGGAAACTAGGAAACAGAATAGCATTTGAAATGTAAATGAAGAAAATATCTTTAAAAAAAAAAACAAACCACACACACACACACACACACACACACACAAAAAAAAAACCTACCACTGATTTTGTTTCCAGTCATTTTTTTTAAACAACATATTCTTCCTGAAAAACAAACAACATCAGAGAGAGAGAGAGAGAGAGAGAGAGAGAGAGAGAGAGAACAAAAGAAAACCAAGAATGACAACACAAAACCAACCAAACAACCAAACAAAAGAACTAGCATCCTCTAGGTAGAACACATTCCCACTCCTGCATCTTTGTTGTTCTCTCTCCCACATGGTGACGAGTGTGGAAGGGACGTTTTGCCCATTCTCTGGCCTGCCCTCACTCTCACCTCAGTTCCTCCCCTTCTCTCACTGGTCTGTCTAGCACCCTGGATCCTGGCTCTTCTCAGCAAGTACCAAAGCTGCTCCGGCCCCTCCCATCTAAAGCAGCCCTCAGAGTCCACACCTCTCGCAGTCATCACCAACTTTTGTGCTGTGCCCTTGAAGAGACCAGGGAAGGCATTTAGTAGGCATTTGAATGTGTGAGTCTCCGGAGCCAAATGGGATAAAGGTATAGAGAAAACCTGGAATGCAGAGAAACTAAAGAACAGAAGATCATCACTGTAGATGTGATTGCCTAAGGCTGAGGTGCAGAGAGGCATGAGCTTGGGGACACCCACACCACAATAATCACCTCTGAGTACAAGCCCCAAATAGTCTGAGGACCTCACATGGGTCCCACCGCAGTATCAGACCCTGGTTCACTGAAGAAAAGAGTAGAATTTCTCTATATATATTTTTAAATTCATCCTTTGATAAATGCTTACATTTGTATGCCTTAAGATTAAAGTACTTTTTCATAATAAATTTAAGCAAGCTATAAATAAAAATACATCTGTGGGTAATTATAAAATTTGTATACAGGTAGCATTCTACTTTGGGATCCAAATGTTGTAGGAAGCCACTGGGGTGATTTAATATGGAAAATAAAATGCCCAAAATTATTTTGCATAAGAATCTTTCTGAACACAAGGTACAGCAAAGACAAAACTGTGGCACAAAATGAAGGCAGGTCTGCAGGAGATGCATTACAATAGAGGAGAGGTCTGTAATGGAGGGGTAGGGTTCTGCACTGGAGCAGGAGGGCCCTGCCCTGTGGGAGGGATCCAGCAATGGCAGGGGCTCTGCAGTGGAGGAGGGGCCCTGCCATGCAGGTGGAATTTTGTGAGGCAAGTGTTTTTTCCAAGTTCTCAATAAAATACTATTGGGGTTTTTCCATAGAATAATTCCTGAAATTTTTATGAAATTCTGAAATCATAGACTATTCTTTTTATTTATTCATTTTGTTTTGTTAAAACAGAGGCTTGCTGCAAAGCTCAATCCAGCCTTGCATTAACTATGTGACTTAGGCTTCCCTCAGACTTTCAGTTCTCCTGCTTTGGTCATCAAAAACTGTTACTTTAAAAGCAATCTCACCATGTGATTTTAAATAATGAATAAACATAATAATAAATTTTAAATTATTTTTCTGTGATAGATTATATACTTGAAGTTTTAATTTCTGCTAAAGTGTATGATAAATGAACAGTTTTAAAAATTATCAACTATTATATTGTGACAAAATTATATATCTGAGTAATATGTAAAAATCTGGTAATAAAAGTACATAAGATGCCAGTGTCAGCTGAAATCATTTAAAAACAAAACATTCCATTTAATAAGTAAGTGTTAATTGTTAAATCTTTAAATTGGTCTAGCACTAATTGCCTTACTAGCTTTGATTTTGTTACGTGACAAATAATCCACGTGTAGCAGTCTTTCATATCATATTCATTCAACACCTCCCAAAGTATCTTAAACATGGATGACTGCTGCTCCCATACTTTCACTCCTTTACATCAATGGAAAGATTTTAACCATTGAACTCATTTTAGTTTTAATGCTGAAATAATTTGCATTGCTTTGTTGAGACATTGATCCATTTTTAACTTTACACAACATTTCCCAATATGTATATTGTCTGTTTCTTGTATTTTTCCTTTCAAACTATTTATAAAGGGCATAGCAAAGTTGACCAGATGACTCAGATAGGAGCACTTACTGAACAAGCCTGTCCACCTGAGTTTGATCCTTAGATCCTATTGTGCAAACATAGAATGAAATCCTGAAAGTTATCATCTCACGAACACATGTGCAATGTGGCACACAGAGGATGCCCTCGCACACACATATATCACAGTAGTAATTAACTGATTCTTAAAAGAGCAAATGCCAGCCCAATCTCATCAGCTTTGTAACAGAAAACCTGCCAGTCCCTGTTTCCTCTCTGACCTGATTCCCAAAGGATCACAAAGATCTTCTAGCCCAACTTTCCTTTCCCCAACTCCTTCCAGTATCACAGACTCCACCATCAACAGGCATTCACTGGGAACCCACTAGCTGAGAAGGCCAGGGAAATGGAAGTCAGCTGAAGACCTTCACTGCTCCCTTCTCCCCTGCAAATCTAATTCACCAGTCTCACCCCTAGCACTGCAACAGAACACCAGCGGCAGCCTTTCTTCCACCTTGCCCACATCTCCTGTGGATCCCATCTTGCCTGTACATCTTTCTCTTACCTCTGTTCCTCTAGATCTATTCCCCAGTCTCATTCCTAGTGCTATAGTGGGCCCCCTGGGGTGACCTCTCTTAACTGTCTCCTCCATTCCAAGGACCCTGGTTGAACACTGCTCTCATCCCTTCTGTGAACTCTGTTGGACCCTAGTCTATCCCCACTCCTAAGTATTAGCTCTCAATACCCAGAAACATATTTAACCTAGAATGTCCAGTGACCACAACCATTAGGTCCAAAACAAGTTTCCTACGAGGCATCACACAGCCATCACACTCAGAAATCCAGAAACCAAGGAACAACATACCCATCAATTAAAGATAAATCCAGGAATCACTGCCTAGACATATAGCCATCACAAACCCAGATGTCTAGACTACAGCATAACACAATCAATTGTCAGGGCAATCGTTGGGGCCTAGAAACCCCTGGCATCTCAGCCTCCATCTTGTCCCTGGGCCGTCATCTATTGACTAACACTCTTTTGCGTCTTCCACTGTCTTGCTTCCATTCTGTAATTGAACTCACAGAGACTGAAGCAGCAAGCATAAGTCCTTCCTTCTGAATAGGTCTACACCGGATCTTCTGTGTATATATTATAGCTATCAGATTAGTATCTTTATGGGACTCCTAGGTCTGTGAGTGGTTCTCTGATTCTTGTGCCTGTTATTAGGGATATTTTTCTTCTCTCCAGTTGCCTTTTCCCATTTGACATGTAGGGATTTTTGCTTTATCTTATTATATTTTGTCAAAAAACAGAGAAAAGAACAAATACTAAGCATTTAAAAAACCCTTTTGAACACAAATGAGTAGTATTTAATTAACATATTTGAATTTTCAAGAAAGATTAATTCCACCAGAAGAATCAAATGACCACTTTGAAGGTTCAGCCTGCTTCCAAGCTTACTTCTTGAATTCCCATTCATAGGGTTTTTCAGGAAGTGTAGAGCATTATATTTGCCCATCATAGTGAGAAGAGACTTGAAATAAATTATAAGGAAGCAAGATGTGATGTAGTTCAGGGTTTCAGGATTCTTGCGTTTCTGTTGCTTTGTGCCTGTGGCAGCAAGATATGTCGTAGTGGATGCACACGATGGAGGAGGCTTGCACTTTGTGGTCACAAAAGCAAAGAGAAAAAGTAGAGGGGACAGATTCTCAAAACCCCCATTTGAAAGCACATCAACAAAGACCTAGCTCCTTTCAGTAAGCTCTACCTCCTGAAAGTTCTGCCACCACTCAATAGCCAGAAGATTCGCCATCAGTTAACTCATCAGCCTTTGGAGAACACTTACAATATGAATAATAGTATGTAATAATAATATGTAAGTTTCTTTTTTAAAAAAGATTTATTTATTTTATGTATATGGATGTTGTGTCTGCATGTACAGGTTGGGATTAGGGTTAGGGTTAGGGCTAGGGTTAGCATTAGGGTTAGGGTTAGGGCTAGCTGTACACCAGAAGGCCAGAAGAGATCACCTGATCTCATGAAACTACAATTATAGATGGTTGTGAGTAACCATGTGGTTACTAGATATTCAACTCAGGACCACTGAAAGAGCAATTTCTCCAGACAAGTTTCTTAATATTTATCTTACTTGCAATACTTTTATTTGGTACCTTTGGGGGCATACAAGACCATATAAATACATGATGACTGTCCACAAGAATCCTGTGGCAGGATGGTGATTTCCTTCTTCACACTCTACTCTCCATTCCTGATGTCGACCACCACCTTCAACTCCATGGCAGGGTTTCCTGCTCTTTATGCCAAAGGTTCCCTTTAAAAGGTAACCTCTCTATATGTTTATTTTAAATATTATCCAGAAACGCAATATTATGGTAATTTCCCCCATTTTCTCAATATTTTTCAATGAAGCAGATGATTCATAAGCATAATTTTGCAATCAAATCTGAAAAGAATTTCTTCATGGGGATAATAAGAAATTTAAAATCCACAATGAAACTGAAATAAGAAAGACAGTTTCATTGATTTCAGTTCATTCAATACAGGGTTGGACAGAAAGCAGGTTTGAGAATTCCTTCAGTGGTCAGAGTCAGAGAAAACTTAGGAGAGATTGGTTTGCTGCAGACTAACTAGGGAGAAAAAAACTGCGCCTATTTAGACATAGGTGTTGATTCTAGGCTACAATCATGAGAAATCTGATTAACTGATGCTCAGGTTTTCTGTTGCTGTGCCACTAGTCACCCTAAAATAGACTGCTTTCCTATGAAAGTGCAAATCAAAATCATAGAGCGATAATACCTTAGATGGCTACTATAAAACAAAATAGAATATCTCGGAAATAACATGTATTGGTAGGGATATGAAAAAATGGAATACTTACTTATTCATTGTCATAGAACTGTAAAATGGTGCTATTAATATGGCACATGATTAAAAATAGGATTATTGCTCCCCTAACCATTCCATCTGGGCATACACTCCAAAGAGTTTAGAGTACAGTCTTTAGTAAATATTTGTGCACTCGTGTGTTTGTCGGTATTGTTTATAATAGCCCAAACACAAGAGCAAGAGCAAACTAATATCCATCAGGGGATTAATGGATACACACACACACACACACACACACACACATATTTCATTTGTGTGGTGTGGTGTGTGTGCTATTTTGATGTATTTCCATTTAAAAAAGAGAATTATGAAACGTAAAACGTGATTGAGTCTTCCATTAGACAATATGCTACATAAAATAAGCCATAAAAGGCCGAAGGCCAAAGCATGTATGATTCTACTTTCACAAGATGCGGAGTGGAGTTGAACTCACAGATGCAGAAATCAGAGGTTGCACGTGGCTGAGGAGGAATGTGGAGTGCTGATTGACAGTCTCGGAGCTTGATATTGGCTTAGGTTCTGGAATTAGATAGTGGTGATAGTTGCTCAGCAGCATGAATATACTGAAAATGAGAATATACTAAAGAATGACTAAGGTGGTCCTGCGCAAAAACATGTGTATACCTCTGTCATATACAGGGATTTAGTGATGTTGCTTCTGTTTCCCTTGGAGCAATGGAAAAAAAAATCAGGTGCTAGGACAGGCATGGTCTTGTCCAGTATCTGCCTTGTCCTGACAAGGCAAGCAGTGTCCCCACTTTGCCTTCTGTGTTCCCTTTTAGGCATCTCAGCTCCCCACCATGTCCCCACTTTGCCTTCTGTGTTCCCTTTTAGGCATCTCAACTCCCCACCAAGGGCTCATATTTTATCCTTCCATGGAGGTCAGGATCAACTCCTGAATTTGAACCTAATAGTAGCCCATCCCTAGATCACTCATGTCTGATGGTAGAGGCCAACTGACGGTCAGATGTTAAGATGAGCCTGTTGTCTGGACATACCATTTTCTGCAGATTCATGCCTGGTGTTCACTAGAGCATGGTGTGTGTGTTCTCAGAATAAACTAGAACAAGATGGGTGACATGGTATTTCTAGCACACGGCATCTCACCCTCATGCTCTCAACTTTAAAGCAGTAATACAGTGTTTGTTATCTGTCATGGTGACCAATGCTAATAATTTCTTCTTCTATTGTCCTTAAGTTCTTCTCATAAAGTATTAGAAGAAGGCAGAGTAAAGAACTTTCCTACATTGTAAATCAAACCACATCCTTCAAAAGAAAGCAATCCAGGCTTTGCTGCCTTCTTAAAAATTAGATCATCAAATATAAACCCAAGGGTCTCGCAAATGTGCATTTGAGATCCTCTGAGAAAATGTCTAGAGGATTTATTCTGAAGGTGCACTTGACAGTCTTAAGCCAGACTACAAAGTCAAGTTGTCACTAAACACACCAACACTGCAGTGGGTGTGAATGTTAAAAGCAATGACACTAAACCAAGTGTCCAGGTCAGGAAGGAAGGACTCAGAACTGAGTGGCTTTGAGGAGAGTTTCTTAGTTAAGTAAAGAACTAGGTAAGTATTCATTGAAAGATATAAAACCACAAGGAGGGCACTGATAACTGTGAAAAACGTTTCTGTTTCTTATGTTCTCTTTCAAAATGTTATATTATTTCCTAATATCATCCTAGGGATGTGATTTTATTATCGAGACAGTATAGATCATTCCCCTTCTGTTGACTCCTCCCACAGACACTTGTACATGTCTGAGGAGCATATTGTTTTGCTTAATTATGTGTATGTGGGTCCTTTTCTCTGCACTGGCTCATAACTTGTTTTAGCAACATTGAATAATGTGCAACTGCCTATTTCAGTATTTGGCTTGCTGTTTAGAATTATACGGCATGAACTCTGGAATTTAAGGCTTTTGTTAGCATTGATTATCACTGCCTCTGGTTAGGCCTTTATGCAAAAGTGTAAGACTATCTCTAGACATCTACAAGGAGCACTGCTGGGATGAGGCCATGCATATTTTAAAATTTAAGTAATGATACCAGATTATCTTCCAAAGCTGTGGCCAATTTATACCTCCATCCTGCAGTAAAGACATATATTGACTTTCTTTTCTCCTGCCTACAGCCTCAGATCTTTTTTTTTTTTTTTTTTTTTCTCATCACTTTCAGGAAGTAGTATGAGGCTGGGCTTCGGAGTGCTTTCATTTGTTGTTTGTTTCTGCTTCCAAATGAATTGCTTTCTTGTTTTTGCTCATTTGTTAGCTGGAAAATTACACTCTCAAGCTTCCCACCTTTTTCTTTAAAGATGGATCACAGTTACCAATATGTTCTTATCTAGAGAAATGTCTAAGTTTCTGGAAGGCAGGTACCATGTCTTAACCTTTGTTTGTGTTCTTTTGGGCTATACATTACTAGCATTTTTGTGACATTTGGTTAAGACCAGTATGTAATTGAGACTGCAAACTGATATACAACATAGACATAACATCAGTAGTAGGTGAAAAATTAATGTTCTGGAAATAACTAGAAGTAAAAATATGGTGTTAAGAAAGGAAAGGTTGTATATGGTGTTACTAGGGAATTGGTACATCTTTTTTTTTTTAACATTATAAATTATTACCAGAACAGAGAGAACATCCCTGATGTTCAATCATGTTCAAGAAGGATGGATGTGGCATCAAAAAGGCTCTTGGATGTTCTCATTATCAGTTGTCAAGACATTTATGTTACAATAGACCATAGTAGGATCCTCTGGCACAGGGATCCACAGCCAAATAGTGCTGGGAGGGAGGGAGCCTTCCAGGAGTGTAGACAGGCCTGTGAGTGCAGGTAGGACCACCACTGCTCAGAGGAACCCTTCTGGAGCTCTCAGGACACAGGAACCAAGAGGCTGCCTGGGACAGGAGTCTTCCATTCTCTGTCTGCGCCCAGAGCTGATCCTATGCCACAGAGCTACATACACAAATATCATCAGGAGAGAGCTGGTCCCCCAGGAGTGCCTACACATCAGTGAAACCAGGAAGGACCACCACTTCTCTTCAAATTCCTGGCCCAAGAGGGACCCTCACAGAGCCATCAGGACACAGGAACAGCTGGATCAGCTGGGGACAGGATCCTTCTGATCTCTGTCTGTACCCCAGAGCTGATCCTGTACCACAGCTCTCCATACCGAAATTACTCCCAGATAGAACTGGTCTCCCAGGAGTACTGACACATAGGCTTGCAGAGGGGACAAGCCAAAGTCAGAGACAGCAAGACCAGCTAACACCAGAGTCAACCAGATGGTGAAAGTCAACTGCAAGAACATAAGCAACAGAAATCAAGACTACTTGGCATCATCAGAACCCAGTTCTCCCACTACAGTGAACCCTGGTTACCCCAACACACCAGAAATGGAAGAATCTGATTTAAATTCACATCCCATGATGAATATGGAGGAATTTAAGAAGGACATAAATAACTCCCTTAAAGAAAAACAGGAGAACACAGGTAAACNGGTAGAAGACCTTAAAGAGGAAACACAAAAATCCCTTAAAGAATTACAGGAAAACACAACCAAACAGGTGAAGGAACTGAACAAAACCATCCAAGATCTATAAATGAATATAGAAACAATAAAGAAATCACAAAGGGAGATAACAATGGAGACAGAAAACCTATGTAAGAGACCAAGAGTCATAGTGCAAGCATCACCAACAGAATATAAGAGATAGAAGAGAGAATCTCAGGTGCAGAAGATACCATAGAAAACATTGACACAACTGTCAAAGAAAATGCAAAATACAAAAAGATCCTAACCCAAAACATCCAGGAAATCCGGGACACAATGAGAAGATGAAACCTAAGGGTAATAGGTATAGAAAAGAGCGAAGATTCCCAAGTTAAAGGGCCAGTAAATATCTTCAACAAAATTATAGANGAAAACTTCCCTAACCTAAAGAAAGAGATGCCCGTGAACATACAAGAAGCCTACAGAACTCCAAATAGATTGGACCAGAAAAGAAATTCCTCCTGTCATCAAATAATCAAAACACCAAACGCACTAAACAAAGAATAATTTTAAAAGCAGTAAGGGAAAGAGGTCAGGTAACATACAAAGGCAGACATACCAGAATTACACCAGACTTCTCAACAGGGACTATGAAAGCCAGAAGATCCTGGGCAGATCTAATATAAACCCCAAGAGAACACAAATGCCAACCAAGACTACTATACCCAGCAAAACTCTCAATTACCATAGATGGAGAAACCAAGATATTCCATGACAAAACCAAATTTACACAATATCTTTCCACAAATCCAGTCCAATAAAGGATAATAGATGGAAAACACCAACACAAGGAGGGAAACTAGACCCTAGAAAAAGCAAGAAAGTAATCTTTCAACAAACCCAAAAGAAGATAGCCACACAAACATAAAAATATCATCAATAATAACAGGGAGCAACAATCACTATTCCTTAATATCTCTTAAT
Source organism: Mus pahari (assembly GCF_900095145.1). Lineage (NCBI taxonomy): Eukaryota > Metazoa > Chordata > Mammalia > Rodentia > Muridae > Mus > Mus pahari. The sequence continues at coordinate 22,281,752 of NC_034605.1, read as the reverse complement.
ATCAATGGACTGAATTCCCCAATAAAAAGACATAGACTAGCAGACTAGATAGGTAAACAGAACTCAGCATTTTGCAGCATATAGGAAACACACCTCAGTGTCAAAGACAAACACTACCTCAGAGTAAATGGCTCGAAAACAATTTTTCAAGCAAATGGTCCCGAGAAACAAGTGGGAATAGCAATTCTAATATCAGATAAAATGGACTTTCAACCAAAAGTCATCAAAACAGATAATGAAGGACACTTCATACTCATCAAAAGAAAAATCTACCAAGAAGAACTCTCAATTCTGAACACCTATGCTCCTAATGCAAGGATACCCAGAATTCTCAACTGAGGAATACCGAATGGCCGAGAAGCACCTAAAGAAATGTTCAATATCCTTAGTAATCAGGGAAATGCAAATCAAAACAACCCTGAGATTCCACCTCACACCAGTCGGAATGGCTAAAATAAAAAAACTCAGGTGATATCAAATGCTGGTCAGGATCTGGAGGATCACTTCTCCATTGCTAGTGGTATTGCAATTTGGAACAACTACTCTTGAAATCAGTTTGGTGGATCCTCAGAAAATTAGACATAGTATTACCTGAGAACCCAGCTATAATACTCCTGGCATATATCCAGAAGATGCTCTAACATGTAATAAGGACACATGCTCCACTATGTTCATAGCAGCCTTATTTATAATAGCCAGAAGCTGGAAAGAATCCAGATGTCCCTCAACAGATGAATGGATACAGGAAAATGTGGTATATTTACACAATGGAGTACTACTCAGCTATTAAAAACAATGACTTCACGAAATTCTTAGGCAAATGGATGGAACTAGAAAATATCTTCCTGAGTGAGGTAACTCAGTCTCAAAAGAAAACACATGGTATGCACTCACTAATAAGTAGATATTAGCCCAAAATCTTGGAATACCCAACATACAATTCACAGACCATATGAAGCTCAAGAAGAAGGAAGACCGAAGTGTGGATCCTTCAGTTCTTCTTAGAAGGGGGAACAAAATAATCACAGAAGGAAATACAGGGACAAAGTGTGGAGCAGAGACTGAAGGTACGGCCATACAGAGACTGTCCCAGCTGGGGATCCATCCCATATACAGTCACCAAACCCGACACTATTGTGGATGCCAAGAAGTGCTTACTGACAGTAGCCTGATATAGCTGTCTCCTGAGAGGCTCTGCTAGACTCTCATAAATACAGAGGTGGATACTCAAGCCAAACATTGAACTGAGCACAGGGTTCCAAATGGAGGAAATAGGCAAAGGACCCAAGGAGCTGAAGGGATTTGCAGCCCCATAGGAGGAACAACAATATGAACCAACCAGTATCCCTAGAGCTCCCAGGGACTAAACCATCAACCAAAGAGAGCATATGGTGAGACTCAGCTGCATATGTAGCAGAGAATGTCCTAGTTGGTCATCAGTGGGAGGAGAGGCTCTTGGTCCTGTGAAGGTTCTATGCCCCAGTGTAGGGGAATGCCAAGGCCAGGAAGCAGGAGTGGGTGAGTTGGTGACCAGGGGGTGGAGGGAATAGGGGGAGGAGGTTTTCGGAGGGGAAACTAGCAAAGGGGATAACATTTGAAACGTAAATAAAAAAATATATCTAATTAAAAAGAAAAAGAAAAAAAACAACCCTCCAAACAAACAAACAAACAATACCCAATAGACCACAGTAGCCCTCACACTAGTACTTGCAACAGTTTCTGTTTTACTGTTTTCTTTTCTTTGCTTTTTTTTTTTATTATTTTTACTTATTTATTTATGTTTATTTACTCATTTATTTATTCACTTTACAGACCACTTACTGCGCACCCCCCCCTCCTGATCACTCTCACAGTCCTTCCCACATCTCCCTCTCCTTATCCTCTCAGCAGATGGGGGCCCCTTGTGTATCCTCCCCACCCTGGCACATCAAGTATCCATGAGGCAAGGCACATCTTCTCCCACTAAGGCCAGACCAGGTAGCCTGGCTAACAGAGCATATCTCACGGACAGCAACAGCTTTTGGAATGACCCCTGATCCAGTTGTTTGGGACCCACATGAAGACAAGCTGCACATCCGCTACACATGTGCAAGAAGTCTAGGTCCAGTCTGTGTATGTTCTTTGGTTCGTGGTTCAGTCTCTGAGAGACCCATAGGTCCAGGTTAGTTGATTCTGTTGCTCTTCCAGTGGAGTTCCTATCATTTTAGGGAACCACAATTTTTCCTCCTATTTTCCATAAGAGTCCCCAGGTTCCATCCACTGGTTGTGTCTATGTGTGTCTGAGTCAGCTGCTGGGTGGAACTCCTCAGAGGATATCCATACTAGACTCCAGTCTGCAAGTATAAGAGTATCTTGGTGCTTGCCCATGGGATGGGTTCCAAGTTGGGCTGGTTATTGGTTGGCCATTTCCTCAGTCTCTACTCCATCCACTGTGCCTGCCTTTCTTATAGACAGGATAAGTTTTGGGTTGAAAGTTTTGTGGGTGGGTTGGTATCTCTATAGCACCACTGGGGTTCCTGCCTGGCTACAGGTGACCTTTTCAGGTTCCATATCCCTAATGCTGTAGTCACAGCTAAGGTAGCATTGATTCTTAGACATCTCCCTTATTCCAGATCTCTGTCATGTCCTGGAGATGCCCCCCACCTCCCTACCCCTATCAGTTGCAGGTTTCCATTCATTCTTGCAACCATCTAGCCATCTCTCCTGTCCTTCCACACACCTGATCCTGAGCCCCCCAATTCCCCTCCCAATTCTCTCTCCTACCCAGTTCTCTGCCTCCATCTCCCTCTTATGACTATTCAATTCTCCTAAGTGAGATTCAAGCATCCTTGCTTGTGCCTTCCTTCTTGTTTAGCTTCTTTGAGTCTGTGGGTGTCCTGTATTTTATGGCTAATAGCTATTTTGGAAATCAATTTGGTAATTTCTTGGAAAACTGAGAAGAGTTCTACCTCAAGACCCAACTATACCACTCCTGGGCATATACCCAAAAGATTCCCCACCATGCCACATACACTTTCTCTACTATGTTCAGAGCAGTTTTATTCATAATAACCAGAAACTGGAAACAACCTAGATGTCCCTCAACTGAAGAACGGATAAAGAAAATGTGGTACATCTACACAATGGAATACTATTCAGCTACTAAAAACAAAGACATCATGAACTTTTCAGGCAAATGGATGGATCTTGAGATTATTATCCTGAGTGAAGTAACCCAGAGTACATGGTATTTACTCACTTAGAAGTGGATATTAATCATAAAATACAGTATAGCCACGGTGTTGTACTGTTAATAACTCCTTACTCAGTAGACCACTGGTTTTTGATTCAGAAGTTAGGACTAGATCCTATTCCCCCAAATAATCCACTGCTCCCAGACTCCAGCTGCACTGAAGACACTCAATGCACTTTATCTCTTCGAAAGCCTTCCTTCATTTCTGGCAGGTATACATTAAAAAAAAAAAAATGCTTCAGTATTGATTCTGATTCCTGTTGCTATAACAAAGTATTCAACACTGAGTATTTTATTAATAAAAGAAGTATATTTAGGTCATTTAAAACTCGTAAAAGTCAACATATCATTCTAGCTGAGAAATCATAGTGAGGATATCATGCAACGAAGTTCTCCCTGCAAAAGCACCTGTAGAAAAAGTGCGCAGCGTAGGATGATGCCGATAGATCCCTTTAAAGGAACACGCGCCCCATCGAGTCAGATGTTTCAATGCTTGGTCTGCAGTTGCTGGTGCTGCTTGGGTAGGTTAAGGAGGTGTGGCTTTGTCAGAGGAAGCACATCACTGGTCACTGGAGGCAGACTGAGGTTTCAGAAGCCAGATGGCAGTCCCAGTTTGCTTGCTCTATTTCATGCTTCTGCTTCAAGATGTGAGCTCAGATATCAGCTCCAGCCACTGAGTCCACCTCCTTCGGCCATGCTGACCCACCATTATGAATTACTCCCTAGGATCTGTAAGCTCAAATAAACTCTTTTTTTTTTTCAATAAGGTGTCTTCATCACAGTGCAATGAAATATTAATACAGAAGTATTTATGTAATACTTACCTTGAACTTTGTTAGTAAGAAAATGATACCAACATGGTCTTTGTCTTGGATGCTAGGTGCTAGGTGATTTTGAAAACAATCATACTGTACATTTCATTAGTTTCCAATTTTAATTAAAAAACCATCAAATTGATTTTATAATTAAGAAAATTGCATCAAAACCACTCCCAAATAAACTTAAGGGGAGAGGCCAAAAGGAAACAATTCACAAATTAAAATAGAATTAAGTAGTATATTAGTGTGAAGATTTTGACTTTTTTGGATATAAAAAGCTGGTGAGATAACTGTTGAATGGATATTTAATGATATTAAGAAATTTGTAATTTTCAGTAATGTAATGAGATTATTCTGTATCTTCTTATCTTTTCATGTCATACACGTCAATGTTTACCAGGAAGACACATAAGATTTGCTTGAAAATTATGTGGTCACGTTGAGTAAGAGCCATGGAAGAACCAGACAACAGTATGGAAACTCAGGATGTCTCAGGGATACACAGACAAAATAAGGAGCCTTCAGGCCCACCTGGCTAACCTCCTTCCCTGTCGGCAAAGGAACGCAGGACAGGGTAAGAACGCAGAAAAGAAAGCTTTTAGTAAAAAGTGAATATACCTGCCCATCAAATGGCCAGTGAGTTAGTGCAGACATTCTCAGAATGATGTAGAGCTAAGGTGGGAGATTCACCCCCCTTCTGTCCCAAGAGATTTGCATGTGTCATAGTATCAGATCATGACACAGATGTTCAATGCTGCAAAGCACCTCAGTGAGGTTGCCATTATAATGAAGCAGCACACAGAAGTTCTTGTTTCTAAGTGCAGTGCTGGACCCACACTTGGAAGGGCTTCTTTCCTACTGTCTGCTTACTTGGAGTCTGCTGTAATGCAGCTACCTCTGCACCAGCCATTTCCATGCTGCAACTGCTCTTCCCCGTACTACATGGTTTGCTCTTCGCTTCTACCCTAGACATGCCATCCTTAATTTTTAACAGCTGTAGCTCCCTCCAAGTGAAGCTCAACTTGTGGGTATGGTATGCAACCCCCTACACAAAGTATCCTCATACAGGAAAATCAAATTTCTAAAGGGCTGTATCACACATATGTGGCTAACGGTTACTTCGTGCTGAGGAAGCCTGTTTGGGTTAGTCACTGTCAAATACTTTCACCCTGGCAGCACAAGCTGACCTTCTTGCTTTAGCTTCCTGAGCTCAAAGATTGCAGTTGTGAGCCACCATGTCTGTTATGTATGACTTAACACTTTTTATCTGTTCCATACCATACATTGCACATGATATGACAAACACTGCTGTGACTCACCAGAGTTGCATCTTGTCTTTTATCTTGCCTAGGCTTCTCCTTTTGTCTGATAGATGATAGTTAATGGGATGCTTGCTAAAAAAGGAAGGAAGGAAGGAAGGAAGGAAGGAAGGAAGGAAGGAAGGAAGGAAGGAAGGACTGATTGTTATGTATCTCTTAAGAACTGACTGAGAAAGTTCTCTCTTCAGCCCACATCTGGGTCAGAGGAGTTGAATGAATGATCCTCTAGCATTATGCTATTTTACAATGATCTGTGTGGTTTTACAATGACCTGCTAACAATGTGGTGCTCATTCACTATTTACCACCATAGCTCAGCTCCATATCTGCCATCCCGTGCTTCATTCTACTGGGCCCAGGAGTCTGCCAACTACATTTTCTAGAATCCTTTCACAGCTGGGTTCTTATTACATCCTGCCAATGAAAACATTCTTGGGAGATCAGAAGCCGCCCAGAGGAAAAACATCTTCTAAGGTTTCTCTCCAAATGTTGTGTCAACTACAGAAGCTGCTGTTACATGAGGGTAGCTGGGGGTGGGGGCTGCCTGTGAGGTCACAGTGAGGACAGGCTGGAGTGATAGTGGACCAGGGGCACCAGCACATCCAGAACTTCCAGAACTTCACTGTAGTTGATCTGACTCAGGGACCCCGGCCCAGCTGCACTCATGCCTCTCCTGCTCGGACCTCACACAACTTGCTTCCCCACCTTGATAGCATGAAGAAAGTACACAGCCCAAACACTGCCTTCAACTCTCCTTTAACCCTAAGAGGATCTTTGACATGACTTCTCTATATTGACTCCTGTGCTTCAAGCATGCTATGGGGCTTTCTCTTTACACGTTCCCATCTGAGAGAAACTATTCCGATTCTTTAAGGTCTGGGCTGTCTTTTCAGTCTTTTAATCTGACTGCACAATGTGGTACATGAAACGCAGTGGTCACAGAGATGTGAGGATGTGGGGGTATGGAACCAACTAGGAAGCTTTTGATGTTTTCTTTTAGCAAACAGATCTAAATGAATTAAACATATTAAAAATGCATGTATCTTAGTTCCCTCCCCTATTCCAGCCTCCGTACTCTCTGTCTGTATGATTTGGATGAGACTAGCTCTCAGCTGCAGGCTTCAACTATAATACCTATGAGCCAATTTTGGCACTCACAGTTGATGGGAGAAATTTTCTGGAACCATTGAAAGGGCCTCTTTTCCCTCTGAACACTGCCTCAGATGGGCTGTGAATGAGTTTCTACAAAAAGTGTTTCTTAAAGTCTCTTGAGGCCAATATGTCTTTCCATTCAAAAATCCCCAATATTTGTTACTGAAAAGGGTTTCCATTATTTTTGTGACCGCAAAGAAAAATGATATTCATAAAATCTTGGCTTTGGATGATGCCACTGACCAGGCTGCTGAGGTTATTAAAGTCATTTTTTTATATTAAATGAATATAAGAAACTGTAGGTACTTTGGGATGAAAACTGCAAATCTAATATGCCTCTAGTGGTCTTGGAGAAGTATCCTAACTATGTATTGAAGGTGCAACCTTGAATATAGGGTCATCTAAAGGTTATGAGGCAGAGAATCAAAGCTATTTCAGATAGGACTGAGGCATCACTGAAGGTAAGAAAGAAATCAAGCCAAGAAAATCAAGCAATAATTTAGTCCCTTTGTGGACATTCTGTTGTGTGCATCATACAAAATGGCAGCCTTTGGAAGGCAGCCAATGTTGTGAGCACTTTATGGAGGGACAGGGGAGAGTGAATCTTTCTTCTAGGTTCTGGCTTCATTTTCATTTTGCTTAGCAAAGTTGGAGGGCTAGAAAGGGACAGCCATTGACAAAATTTTATCAGTCAGATTAATACAATCAAGAGCCCACTGTGTGCTAACTTGGTCAGAGGCTGTTGCACAAAACAGTCTTCAGCTTTTCATCCTGATGAGATGGATTGTCAATGAAGCTTTGAGAAAAAAACAATGATGTCAGAACATACAGGATATGAAGGGGTAAAAAGTCACACTGATGTACTTTGGGACTCCTGACTTATTTAAGTCTTAGCCTCTTTTCTTCTCTAAATGAGAGTAATAGAACTGATCTTGCAGGGTCATGATGACCACCATAGGAGGTAACATGAAGAAAGTACGCGGAAAATGAAAGTTTCTGTAACAGAGCATCTTAAGTCTACAGTGAGGACCTAGCCTTGAACATGGCCAATCAACAGTCCCCAGAGCAGCCATCTGACTGCTCCCACTGTCTCCATGATAGCTCTTGCTAATCCTTCATGTTTCTGGTCATCACAGTGTCTCATGAATATTTAAAATATGTCAAACCCTTTACTTATATCTGGAGGGACAATGACCATGTGCAAAGCCTACCTGAGTAAATATTAGGGTATGCATTGCCATGGAAATGTGCAAGCTGCTCAAATAGAATATGGGCTCAGAAGAAAAGGAGGAAAAGCTCTCAAATTTTCAACCTAGAAAAAAGCCACGTTCTTGAAAACAGAAGTTTTTAAGTGCAGCGAGCTCTTCAACTTAAGATCCACAGTGCAGAAAACATTTCCTCTCTTCATGCTACATATAAAGCCCCTAACCTCCTGGTTATAAGGTCACTATTTCCTTCCCTCTATCTCTTGCCATGCTTCTCTGTGTGGGCATGCCTGCACATGAGGACAGAAGTCAACACTGAGACAGATCACCATTTGGGGCAGACTTCTAGCCAGGGAGATGCTCAGATCCATGTGTTTCCACCCCAGCTGAGCTGGGTTCGCAGATTTGACTTGGATCCTCATGCTGCTCCAACAAGCACTTTACCAACTGAGCCAGTCCCCATATCCTACCAGCTCATTTTCTTTTAACACCCTACAATGATGACAGCCACATGCTACACAACTGAAAAAAGAGGGCGGGGAGATGCTTGAAGTCCGGCCTCCAGAAGAATGGTCGGTTTGTTTGTTTTTCCTTGCTTGCGCGTTTAGCTTGCTTTGGGCCTCCATAGGCTGGGGCTTTAGCAGAGTTAGAGCCACATTACTCCCCTCATCAGTGGACACACCTGAGTGTCTTGATGTATACTTTGAAGGCACTGGGAATAGACAGAGTTAAAAATAACCACTGAATTAGCAATACAGTAATTGTTACTAAATAAATTGAAACTAAATAAATTATTCCAATGGTTTAAATTCTCCAGAGTCTAAGCTGCAATAAAACCCCTTAACAAGACAGCTGGGCACAGGAGGAAAGATGCTGGAAGATGTGCAGAAGTTAGCTAGAGGTCAAAAGGAATATTCCTCCTATGGTACTTGTCACCATCTTCCTCCCCTAATATCAGTGAGGTGTTCCCCTGATCCTTAGCTCACACCATTCATAACTAAGACATGCTTTTGGAGAACCTGTTTTGGAGCACAAATTTTGACAAATGGTTCAGTTCTGCAGTGGAACTCTTGGAAACAATGAGTTCTATGTAACATAGGAAGCCTGTGTTGGGGGACAACACCTCTAGGAAGTTAATCTCTCTTTGGGCTGTGCCAGGGTCCTTTTCAAATACACAAGCCTGAGGAAAAACCCCAGACCTCAAACTCAACATGGGGCTCAACTTTGTGTTACTTTGAAATACTTCACATAGAGGTGGGAGTGGAAGAGAAATAGTGGGAGTGGGTAGCATGTCTTATTATCTGTAGGCTTAAGTTCAAGACCAAGCAGCTATACAGGTGCTGGTGAAGTCACTGAAGTGTGTTGACACCAACTGTTCTCATGTAAGAAAAGCACAGAGCTACTAGCCCCCCTACTACCTGAGATTCAACTCCCAATGTTGCCACCCTAGAGACCAACGCTTTAGCACATGGACCTTTTGGGGACACTTCCATATTCCGCTTATATACAGTGTCAAGCCTACTTGAAACAGAGGTTGGACCAAGTGTGATTCACAGTGCTATTTGCCATCACACAACTGAACAAATGCCTAAAATTGTGCAGTACGTATTTTGAACATAAGTCTTAGTGTATGATTTTAAATAATTAAAACCTAAAATATTGTTCCAGAAGTTATGTTAAAAAGAATTTTAGATTAGGATAACATTCTTTATAAAATATTTACTAACTTCTTAACAGCACTTTGAGAATTTGGGGATGAGAAATTTGTGTTCTTGAGCTTTTTACTGTTTAAATAGAAAGATATTTCAAGATATGCCCTCAACTACATATTTTGGTGGGGAAACAGCATCAATGAGAAGAAAATATTGGTGATATTGCTAATACATCATTTTGAAAAGAGAGATCCAAGATGGATTGAGCCCAGGTGGCCCCATGCATGGTGTTGCAAGAAGGTATACTGTTTAGGGATACTGTATATATCTTAAAATACAGTCCACACTTGAAGGAGTCAAGTTAGGACTACAAGAATCAAATCTTGAGTGGAATACATCACTACTTGTAACACATGCAAACATTCATGCTCATTTTTTAAGAAAACTAAGATATATATGATTATATATATATATATATGTATATACACACACACACACACATATATATATATATATAAATACTCTGTAAGAACTAGCATTATTCTGAGCAAAAGTAATACATTAATGAAAATGGAAACAACAAAAAGGAAGCTGATGTAGTCATCAGATGGCAGAAGCACACCGCTACTCTGGCAGAAGAATGAAAGCAAGGGGCCTGAAGGGCCTGGATTTATAAGCTGGCCAAAGATGTGGGTATTCAGACACACAGCAGATGGGCACAGGATCTGAGTACAGAAATAAAGAGTAGCTGATTAATTCTGCTGTTTCTGATTGAATTTACTGTTTCTCTGGGGATTTAGAGCTGCTTATAGAGTGGAATGGAGACTGAGAGACCAACTACTTTTGGGGACAGCTCAATGTCATTTTCAGCACCCTGACAGATGGTTACCAATCTTAGCTTGAGCCATTCCATCCCTTTCAGGGTCTCTGGGACCCAAAGCTTCCTTATGTTTAGATGGACATTCCCTAACATAAGCCAGCCTAGGCCAAACCAGCTGGTGCTGCAGCTCTCACTGGTGCATCTCAGCGGCTGGTGTTGCAGCTCTCACTGGTGCATCTCAGCGGCTGGTGCTGCAGCTCTCACTGGTGCATCTCAGCGGCTGGTGCTGCAGCTCTCGCTGGTGCATCTCAGCGGCTGGTGCTGCAGCTCTCGCTGGTGCATCTCAGCGGCTGGTGCTNTCTCAGCGGCTGGTGCTGCAGCTCTCGCTGGTGCATCTCAGCGGCTGGTGCTGCAGCTCTCGCTGGTGCATCTCAGCGGCTGGTGCTGCAGCTCTTGCTGGTGCTGCACCTCTCACTGGTGCATCTCAGCGGCTGTTGCTGAAGGTCTCACTGGTGCATCTCAGCGGCTGTTGCTGAAGCTCTCACTGGTGCATCTCAGCAGCCGTTCTGAAGTCACCTGCAAGGATCTTTTTTCTCTTTTATGTAACTTATTTCTAAATTTTGAAATTTCCCAGTCTTCTCAGATTTTGTGACTTTACAATATTGCAGTGTCCAATCTGCTTGTTCCCTAAATGGCCTGTTTTTCACATTCTAGCCCTCTCCTGGCTACTTCTATTTTGTCAGATCTGTTTTTTAAAACACCCAAACCAAGTAAGTATTCTCACCTGCTAAATCAGGAGTGCTTCTTTCTGTAAATAGGACAAATAATCTATTAAAATTGTCACAGTTTTCTTTCTTTCTTTTTTAGCAGACAGATGGTCCATATTTGTGGTCATGTGGTAGAAAGTTACTGTTGTATAACAAATGGCCCCAAAACTTAACAACTTAAACACTTATCATCATTGTTTCTGATTTAGGCATGATTTGGGTGGGCTGTTGATTGTCATGTGTATGTTAGGGTGTTGGTTGGGACTCTAGGGCCTGAAGATTGATGGGGACTACATGACAGCTTCTAAGCCATTTTAAGAATAAGAAAGTAGACCAGAGAAAAGCATATATATCCATAGACATAGACAGACATAGATATGTAGATAGTGAGGATCAAGAGAGAAAGGGTAGAGTAGTGCCACCTGTGTGGGGAGAAAACCATCAGGGAAGGGCCATGTGGACAAGTCACAACGCTCAGCACAGAGCTCTGCAAGAAACAAACCATCCATCCATCCATCCATCCACCCATTCATTCATTCATTCATTCAGCATCTTCCAGATGTTTTGAGTCATTCCAGTAGAAGTGCTAGGCACTAAGATGAACAAAAGGTTTCTTGTTCATACTGATCCTACAGGCCACAGGGTGCCATGACAAAGGGAAGAGAATGAAGTTGGACATGAACTGAACTGGCAGGGAGACACCTGATATAATCAAGTTACATCACTTGATATACCTAGGCTTTCAGCTATAGCCCCCTTGCTCTTGGTAAGACAGAAACAAGGGCAGGAAGGCCACAGCAGGAAAGGAAAAGCAAATATTTTAAGTTCCAAAATATTTTTAAAAATTTAGTAAACAGCTGCCAGTAGATGCAGCTTTTGCAAACTCCAAACCCAAAATAATAATAATAAAAAATAATAATAATGAAAGAGTCAATTCTACTGTCCTAAAGATCCAAGAGCTTAAATGACCAGGCTGCAGGGCTTAGGCCTCAGGGTGAATGCCCTACTTTCTGTCCCAGGACCCAGCTTGTCAGTGGGGAAAGGGATAAAATCTACCAGATAATAGATGCCAGCCTACTTTCTACTTTCTCTTAGAAGCAGCAATCCACCTTTGAAAGCAAATGTCCACCTTCTTCTACCCATTTACATACATTCTTAGCATGGTGATAGACAAAGATCATCCAAGTTACCATGTCTGTATTTCCCATAGGACGAGGGTTAGTGCACAGACTAATGGCTAGAGCCAGCTGGGACTGGATAACTGAGTGAACCAAGACTGCATCTGTTCCATAGACAACCATGAACTGGATAAAGGCAGACAAGTGCGAAGCCTCTATCCAGTGGTCCAAGGTCAGGGTGGTTGAGGACTGACTGGGCCGACTGGATCAACAGTACATCAGCAGTGCAAAGGTGAAGGGCACAGAAGTAAACTTGTAGCCACCATGCAGGAGCAACAGGCAGGAGGCTGTAGTTACTGGCAATGCGTTATGAAGGTCAAACCAAAGGCTGCGAGCCCTTGCACACACGGGACACAGGGACTCCTGAGAGTGCACATAGGTCATGCCATGTTTGCTTTCAGAACTTCCACGCTGGATGCACAGGAAGAGCTTGGACAGTGGCTGACTCTCTGAGTACTGATTCAGACTGATTATCATTCTCTCTTCTTTCCTAGCATCACACTATTGTTCCTAATCATGCTCAAATCTGTGCCACACAGGAAAGTATCTTTCCTCAATCTGTAGAAACCAGCCCTCAGCAGAATCAAGGCATATGAAGTAAAACTCAGTACAACTGGAATGTAGTATTAACACCCCAGGCCTTAATAACAAACCACAACTAACTGATTCAGTATTTAACATACAGAAATGCCTCCCCCATATGTATGTGCCCACTCAGAATTCCTGACAGTTATTAAGAACTTCATGTGGAACTGGGGAACAGGTTAACATTTATACAACATGGTGACTCATACTGCTGCGTGCAGCCGCCCTCTGCTGGAAATGGGCAGTGGTTTCAGGGCAGCCACTGTGGCCAGGCTGTGTGGGTGACTTGATGCTTCTAGAATCTTCCTACTGCTTGCTCTTCAGATCCACGGTGATAACGTCACCCATGGAAACCTCATAATTAATACCTTCCTCTTTCTATATACTGAACAGGTCAGGTCAGCTAAATACTTCTATAAAAAGGATCTTCAGTGGGTCAGAGTAGGTCAGAGCAGGTGCCCTGAAGGCGGACTGCGACTGCTGGAGTTTGAGTCCCGCTGGTACACTGACACATACTTCCCACCCCCTTGACTTGAGCTGCTGCGCCTTTGTGTTTCTTCGTGGGCAAACAGGCAATCTACTAAGAAGCCTACATACACAACTGTAGGCTAAGGCTCATAAAAGCCCTACACATCATAGTTACTATACAAGGATTTGTTTTATAGGATTTCTAACTTCTTTCTCAGTCCGTTTATCCTTTGTATAGAGAAAGGCCACTGATTTGTTTGAGTTAATTTTATATCCAGCTACTACACTGAAGCTGTCTATCAGGTTTAGGAGTTCTCTGGTGGACTTTTCAGGGTCTCTTATGTATACCATCATATCATCAGCAAATAATAATATTTTGACTTTTTCCTTACCAATTTGTATTCCCTTGATCTCCTTTTGTTGTCGAATTGCTCTGGCTAGGACTTCAAGTACTATATTGAATAGGTAGGGAGAGAGTGGGCAGCCTTGCCTAGTCCCTGATTTTAGTGGGATTGCTTCGAGTTTCTCTCCATTTACTTTGATGTTGGCTACTGGTTTGCTGTATATTGCTTTTATTATGTTTAGGTATGGGCCTTGAAATCCTGATATAAGATTTCTATATTGCGACAACCAAGATAACTGGCTGAGAGTGTCTGAAAAACTTTTCAATGATTTGAAACACCAGCTATTAGGAAATTCTGGTTAAAAACAAATAAAATAAAACAGCTGTCACTAAGTAACTTTGAATTTGGCTGATGCATACACAGGGCAGATTTCTTCAAGGACAAGCATTTGTGCTTATAATCTCTGGTAAAAGTGGGGCAACCTGGTGGCAGAAATGTTTTATTTATTTAGAAGTTTTAAAATGATTTGATGTGTATCTGTGTCTTGGCTGGATGCATGTCTGTGTACCACACACATGCACGTTGCCTACAGTGGCCAGAAGAGGGTTTCAGATCCCCTGAAACTAAGGTTACAGACAGTTATGAGTTACTATGTGGGTGTTAAGAATTGAACCCAGAAACTAGGAAAGAGCAGTCAGTGCTCCTAATCACTGAGACATGCATTCGGCTTTTCAGATGTTTTTCATGGGCTGGCCACATATTACAAAGGCTGGATAACTAGTACTTTTAGTATTTTGTTATATTTAAATGTTTATAAAGTGAGAAATAATGGAAAGGATTAATTACCCTTTAGTTCAGTTTTTTTTTTTTTTTTAAAGAAGAAAAAATTACCCAGGGAGGCAGGGTGGTGCTCTTGGTGCGACACCAATCTTGTCCTAGAGATCTTAAGAGATTTTTGAAAAGGGAATGAACACACTTTGTTAGCTGCATCTTGGCTCAGTTATTAAGAATGAAGCAAGCTTACAGAGTCTATTGACCAAATGTGGTCTAGGAATTGATGGAATTTACCTCAGAAGTAAAATGTGTTGGACCTAGCACCATCCATCCTCCCCTTCATGAGTTCCGTTTAGTTTTTCTGGACGTGCACCTGCTCCGAACAGCAAGGGAAGTGACAAAACTTACCAAGCCAAACCTTTACATTAAATTGGAGGCATTAAGAAGAACAAAAAGTTGAGGCAGTGAGGCACACTCCTGCTAACCCTTCCAGGCACTGAGATACATCTTAAGTCTATCCTTGGCCCTTCTTTGGAGAGTCTCACTTAACTCTGACAGGGTCCCTGGCTTCCTCCTGACTTATCAACCACAGCTCCTCGGGTGCCAAAACTCACCTCAATATTCCTTAAAGGGCACTTGTCTGCTTGCAACACAATAAAGGATTCACAATGGGATGGGCAACATTTATTCATTCAACAAATATTGATGACCTGATGGGCCAGATAACTGAGCTAGTCAGCATGTAGGTAGCGAACATAAAGCTAAAGTACACCAGCTAATGGTGTTCCCACATGTCATTGAAGGAGTGTCAGTTCTCAGCATTTTACTAAATGCGCTTTAGGAAGCTACTCACAGCTGATGACAAACAGCGTAGCCGGGCATGCCAGAACTGTTACCAGCAGAACTTTTGGCTGACTGTAGCTGGCAGTGTTCTCAGTAGTACAGTTCATGCCTGGTGGTGTAACTAAGGTTTAACGAAGTCACTTTGAACTCTTTTCATTTGCTAACTAAATAAGCCAAATAAACAAATCATGAAATACTGATTATCAATGCAATATTTCATGGCATGGAAGTAGGTTTGACTTCTCCATCGGTGACAAGGAGCAGCTTCTGGAAGGAAGGTCTGGAGAAACAACTGACATGGAGCACAGAGTAGCCCTGAACACGTCACTCAACAGCACTGGCGTTGACACAGCTGTTGTGGTCCAACAGTCACTCAGCGGAGAGTGGCAAAGGGCGGGCAGGCAGACAGGCCTACTTCTTCATCTCTAGGATGGCACTTCCAGGCCCACGGTTCTTAGCACTACAGATGTTGCAGTATTGTGCAGGAGCATTCTGCAAACAGTTTAAAAACACAGGTTAAAAATGTCTACTTTTACATTCAGAAATAGGATTCTGTCATCATCTAGGGAGCTGAGGGCTCTGAAGTGATGGCACATCATTCCTGGCTCCAAAGAGGATGCTTTAGCTCAGACAGTTCTCACGCTTCTATTACTCTGCAGCTCAAAGGACACAAGTGAGGTGGGTAGACGGCTCAGTTAGTGAAGTACTAGCATGAGGGCCTGAGTTCAAGCCCCAGAACCTATGGTCTAAAGACAAAAAAACAAAACAAAAATGGATGTGGTGGCACATGATTGTAATCTCAGTGCTAGCCCATGTAGCTAGCCATGGGTCCTTGGGCTCTGGTTAGCCAGCCTAGACTACATGCTGAGTCCTCTGTCTCAGAGAGCAGACCCTCTTGCAAGTGGACAGCTCCAGGGAAAGGACATCTGAGGTAGTTATCTAGCCTCTACATGTATGTACAAACACATGTGCATGTACACACAAATGCAAAAAAAGGGGCGGGGTTGGGGGGCATCACAGTAGAACCAGCTTTGTGTAGCCAGGATAACAGAATCATGCCACACAAGGCAGGCCAAAAAACCCTCCACTGATTTCAAAGTGTTTTCTACCACACAGCCCACTGCTCAGGAGTCATCCAGCCAATAGCATGAATTCACACAAGTGGGTATGCTTTTATGTGAACTACAGTACACTGCATCTGTCACATTTGAAAAGTAATAGACTTATGTGATAAAAAAAAGAAATCTGGCTTCTGAGAGGACTCCTGTACCTCCTTCCGATACCAGAACCCACAGATATGCAATTCCTTCTGTTCTGGTTAGTTTTTAAGTCTTTTCCCTCAACTTGACACAAGTCACAACCCTCAGAGAAGGGGGAACCTCAGGTAAGGAGTTGCCTCTATTACACCGGCCTGGCCTGTAGGCACATCTGTTGGGGCATTTTCTTAATAACTGATGTGGGAGGGTCAAGCTCTGCACCAGCTCTGCAGACGGCCCTAGGTTCAGAACAAGCATGCATCTATGTTCTTCTGTGGACTCTGCTTCAGTTCTTGCCTCTATATTTCTGCCTTGGCTTCCCTCCATGATGCACTGTAACTTGCAGGCAAAAAGAAAAAAAGAAAAAAAAAAAAGGAACCCCCCCCCAACAAACAAACAAGCCCCCAACCCTTTCATACCAAAGCTGGGGTTTTGTTAGTGTTTTTCAAAATTAACAGACAAGCAAACTAGAACACCTTTGCATACAAAGGCAGATAGCTTTTGGGTATTACCAATATGTTTAAAACATCTCTGGTTATTTACAATACTAAATACAATGTAATGCTTATAAACAGTTCCACTTTTGTTTAGGGAATAAATACAAAAAAGGAAAAGTGTACACGTTTAGGACAACACAGCTTTTCTTCAGTATTGCTGATGCAAGGTTGCATGGATGCAGAACAAGGTAGCTTGAATCCATGGATGCAAAACCCAGGGACTGAGCAAGATGCAGAGGACCCAGTGTCTTATGTAATAGAATTAAGAAAGCCAGAGACATAGGATGGTGGGTTCTAGTTGTGGTTGCTGTGATCCCATCTTCTCTTTTCATTTGGCAGTGAGCAGATGGGCTGACAACTTACCATGCTCGGCATAGGCAGGCACTCCTTGTGGAACATGTGCCGGCAGTGGAAGACCACCACACTGAAGGGCTTCGCTGCATCTGCAAGGGGGAGCGACAGAAGGAGCAGAACTCAATGCATCAGGCAGACCAGGAAAGGTTAAGCCAGCCTGAGAGAATTTCCTAGCAACGGGCTCCATTTGACAGGGCTTTTTTACAACAGGCCCTGGAGGGGGAGGAGCCCAAGCACAGAGCAGGTGTAGAACCACCTGGCTATGAACTACGATTTACAGGCTACTTTCCTGGCCTCAGCATCAGTTACCAAGATAAGTAATGCAGCATAGTTTCACAGCAAATGTGATCTTTATTTGAAAAAGTAGAATATATGTGTCTCTGTATGTGTCCTGACCATGATTCCAACTGCCACATACTGAAATTGCCAAGATCTCTCGCTGAGGCCAGAGGCAGAACTCAGTTAGGATCCCAGGCTCGCTGCATTTACGACACTTCTGTTTAGTCAGGTCCTCTCATCTGCTTCTGCTGTGTGGCCAGCCAGATGAGCTTTGGTAAGACCTACTGCCGCTACACGAGAAGCTGAGGATTTAACTTTACAATCTGTGACCCCTTTCACAGAAAGGCCACCTAAAGCGCTGTGGTTTGCAGATTTGAAAATGCAAACCTGCTCCCTCGGGAAGAGTGCTTGTGTGAAGTGACTTCCCATGCTCTACGAGCTATGGGACACACAGTTTCTTACACTAGTGCCTGTGAGCAGAGACCCCTTTGAGCTTTCTCATGCTGAGTTTGCATTTTAAAGTACCCTGACTTTCAAACTCTGAGTTTTCTTTTCTCATGTTTGAATGATCTTTTGATACAGACCATTTTATTATTATGACAATCTACCGAGAAAAGGAGACAGGAGCGTCTATCCTTTAGTGAGTCAGTCGGTTTGATGTTGAGTACTGTGTTCATGAATAGTCTAGGCGCCCAGAAGTACAGTGAAGATGAGTCTCTTGTCATGGCCCCCAGATACTCACATGGGCCTTCCCCTCAGAACAGGAGCATGAGGACTGGTGGTTGGGCTTTCATCTGGCTTTGCTTTACTTTTGAAGATTCTCTAAGAACATCCCCTAACTGGATCCATTAGCATCACCCTGTTGGAAGTACTGGCTCTCAGGCCATGGCAACATTTGAAAAAACCCTGCAGATTCAGATATGCCACACCCACTCCAGTGAAATCTGCCCAAAAGCTTGGCCATAGTCTTGAGGCAAAAAGTTTCATGGAAACTAGTCTCCTGGAAGTTCTTTGGCATCCCATAACACAGATGTGTTTCAGAATTGTCCCTGAGAGTTTTGCGTGTTTTTCTTCAGTATTGTTTTATTATAAGTGCCTCCAAGGAATGATTTGACAAATAGCTAAGTTAGATTGGCCTCCACCAGTGTTCCAATGCCCTAGGCAATCCTTGAGCTGACTTTGGGTTTTGAATTTAGTAAGAATGCTACTCATTTGGATGAAATGTCTCCAGTGTAGATAGTGAAAGATATCAGGCATTGCAGTTTACTGGATTAGAGTAGAAATCTCAGGGTAAGTTCTACAAAGTAAACTTAGAATTCTCATTATAGTCATGTATGGCAGACTACATTACATATTAGAAGAAAGTTGGTGAGTTCCTCTGTTAAATGGCGGTTCCCTACAGAAACATAAAATAACAACTGAGTCACTCCCATATACAGGAAGGAGTTTACAATGGCTTAGGAAGAAGGTGGGTTGTGGTCTAAGAAGGAACTAGAGCAAATACTTAGAATAACAGCCAAGTCACTCCCATATACAGGAGTTTACAATGGCCTAGGGAGAAGGGCATAGAGCCCTTGCCTGGAGTGGATGTCCACTCCAGTAGTGACACAAACCTGGACGCAGTCCTGAGGCGAAAAGTTCACGGAAACTTAAGTCTCCTGGAAATTTGGCATTCCCATAGCTAGAATGCTCCAGATTTGTCCCTGCAATAATGTGGAGGGTCTTGCATGTTTTCTTACAGTATTTTTCTGGATAAGAGTTAGAAATCTCAGGGCAAGTTACTCCCATATGCAAAAATTTACCATTACCTAGGAAGAAGGAAGTTTGTGGTATAAGGAGGAACTAGAGTAAAGACTTAGAACTATAGATAGCTGAGTTACACCCATACACAGGAATTTACAATTAAGCTGACCTTAGGTGGGGCTGCTTTTGATCCTAGTTGTTACCACTGATTTTTATCCCAGTTGGTTCTTGTTAGTTTTTAGTACACATTCCTCTGTTTTGTGTAAAAGTCACTTATAAGACTGGTGCTTGCTTTGAGACAGATTACATTCAGATATACACTCTCTGTGTTCGTATTTGTTTGTCATTTCTTTCCAACTCCTTGCCCACCTGTCCAGGACCCCGATTTCTTCCACGATTGAGGGTGGCTGACATGGCTGGTCTGTGGCACTTGCCCCTGGTTTCTAAGAATAAGATGACCTTAGGTAACACTGATTTTTAATCCCAGTTGTAAACACTGCCTGGTTCCTGCTACCTTTTATGTAATGTATTTCTCTGTTTTGTGTAAAGAGTCATTTTTACATCGGATGACCTCAATATACCTTGGATGACCTTAATGTATCACTTAACTTCCTTGTTTTTTTCTATAAGTCTGATGCTTGCTTTGAGAAATTGCATTCAGATCCAACACTCTCTCTGGTGTTCATGTCTGTTTGTCACTTTTTCACCTACTCCTTGCCCACCTGAGTACCGGAACCCTGATTCTCCTGTGGGTTGAGGGACCAAGTGAGTCCAGTCCACAGCACAGATACACTACTCCTTCAGGAGCAGCAGCATTCACAAGAGCAGGGAAGGGGCTGAAATTCTTCAACTGTGAAGTTGTATAATTTTCAGGCAGTGATAAGCTCATTTCAAAATCTTAATTCCACTCATCATGAACATGTGCTTGGGAAATCATTTCCCTTCTAAGCATCTTACCTGTTGGGAGGATAGGAGAAAGGCACGATTCACAGATATTCTCTTCTGTAAGAAAACACACACATCCCAGGTTAAGCACATTGTCATTTGCCTGGCCTCTCTGGAAAGCATGGTTCAGGGCTGAGTGTCCTTCCAGATTTACCTACCATCAACCAGAACGCCTTTCATTTGGGTTCGGTGCATTTTTTTCAGCAATGACAACGAGTCAGCTACGAGGATTTTCTTGCAGCCTTCCCGAAGCAGAATCTAATGTACATGTTTAAAAAGAAAGACTGTTTAGTAACTCAAGTGTGTGTGCGTCTACCCGAGGAATCAGATAATGGCAGAGACATTTACTGGCTCTTTTGCCCACCAAACACTGTCAAGTAAGCCAGGCATTATTCTTCAAAATTTATTTGTTTTTATGAGTACATTGTGGCACTGGTAAAATCAAACACAAATTCCAAAGTCTTGTAAAGACACAAATTCTACTGCTCTTTCACAGGCTTCTCTGTACTTTGCATGTGATTGCCATAGAGGACCATGGTTATTTGCTGGCACTTTGGTTTTTGAATGACTCAGAGTCCAACCTTCAGATCTTTGCACAGGATGGAAGACTTGTCATTTCAAAGTCATTCAATAAACCTATCTACTCTCTGACAGATGTTGGGACCATAATGACCAAGGCAGTAGGTACAGATGAGAGATGTGCAGAGAAGCCTGTGGCTGCCTGTGCCTGTAAGTCGCTGTATGAGCTCCAGTACCTCCTGGTAGCTGCCTGTGCCTGTAGGTCACTGTATGAGCTCCCGGTACCCCCTTGGTGACTGCCTGTGCCTGTAGGTCAGTGTATAAGCTCCGGTACTACCTTGGTTTTCTTCACACTGATGCCACTCAGTTCAAAACCTAGATATGCAATTTTCTTTCACAGCTTAAACTGACACCACTGGGAATGGGAATGGGTGCAAGCAAGCATGGCACATCAATCACACACAAAGACCTGAATTCCCCTGCAAACTCCAAGAACATCAGCCCTGTATGACGACAGCTAGAGGCTGCCCCCCTCAAGTTACTTGCCAGGACACATTTGGGACCCAAATGTGGGGCCCAAAAGCACCTGTGGCTTTCAGTGTTTGTAAGAAGCAAGGCTTTGTTTTTCAAATCTTCTTACGTCTACTTTGATACTACTTTTGGAGGGGCTCTCCTCCATTTTTATCCTTTTTATGAAAATATGATATATTTACGCAATGGAGTACTACTCAGCTATTAAAAAACAATGAATTTATGAAATTCTTAGGCAAATGGATGGAACTAGAAAATTTCATCCTGAGTGAGGTAACCCAATCACAAAAGAACACACATGATATGTACTCACTGATAAGTGGATATTAACCCCAAAACTTGGAATACCCAAGATACAATTCATAGACCACATGAAACTCAAGATGAAGAAAGACCAAAGTGTGAATACTTCGATCCTTCTTAGGAGGGGGAACAAAATACCCATGGAAGGAGTTACAGAGACACAGTATGGAGCAGAGACTGAAGGAATGACTATCCAGTGACTGCCCTACCTGGGGATCCATCCCATGTACAATTATCAAAACCAGACACTATTGTGAATGCCAGCAAGAGTTTGCTAACGAAAGCCTGTTATAGCTGTTTCCAAGAGGCTCCACCATTGCCTGACAAATACAGAAGTGGATCCTCATTGCAGCCCCACAGGAGAAACAACAAAATGAACCAACTAGTACCCCCAGAGCTCCCAGGGACTAAACCACCAACCAAACAAAATACATTGTGGAATGCATGGCTCCAGCTGCATATGTAGCAGAGGATGACCTAGTTGGTCATCAATGGGAGGATAGGGCCTTGGTACTGTGAAGTCTCTATGCTCCAGTGTAGTAGAATGCCACGGCCAGTAAGTGGGTGTGGGGAAGTTGGTGAGCAGGGGGAGGAGGGAGGAGATAGGAGGTTTTCGGAGGGAAAACCAGGAAAGGGGACAACATTTGAAATGTAAATAAAGTAAAAATCTAATTAAAAAAAAAAAAAAAAAGGAAAAAAATGTGTCTTACTCTATAGGGATCCTCCTGGCCCAACTCTGGCAAATGCTAGGTTTATAGATGTGCTTAAGTCTAACTGCCCTGTCAGATTCTACTAGAAATTTAACATTATTTTTGTTTTTCAGCTGGTGTATGCTGACTGGTTGGTGGCTCAGTGTCTGAGAGATCTCGGAGGTCCAGGTTAGTTGAGACTGCTGGTCTTCCTATGGGGTCTCCTTCTTCCAGCTTTTCCCTAATTCAACCACAGGGGTCCCCAGCTTCTGTCCATTGCCTGGGTGTAAGTATCTGCATCTGACTCTTCCAGCTGCTTACGGTGTCGACAACTGACAAGAGACCTTACATTTGCTCTGTATTTTCCTCCTGATTTCTCTAAAGCACATCACCATGGATGATAATCCCAAGTAAATGGAAAATTCTAGCTCCACCTATATTTCACAAAGCAATAAAGGGCCACATATCAGAGAAATCATTACGGTTCTGCAGAAACAGCTGCTGTGGGGGCTCTGCTGGAACAACGGCCAAGTCTCTGCAGCTTTTATTTGAAAAGACTCTCAACGCTGGGATTCTGCTGGCCTTGCCTTATTCACTACACATGCCTGTTCTTAGAATGCAACTGGCTGCCAGCTGCCTAGCACCCGAGCCCCATGGCTTGCCTCACTTGCAGCCTGGCCATGGCTACTAGAGTCATGGGGCATCAATTCTGCTTGGGCAGCTTTACTCTTGCTGGATTATTACCAGAGATGACTAAGACCAGATAGAAAAAAAAAAAAAAAAAAAAAGGAAAGATAGACTCAAAGGTTTGCTTTACAGTTTAAAAAAAACCTTAAAATCATGACTGTATTTAATTCATAATAGCACAAAGTAAATATTTAAGGACTAAATGGATCAAGGAAGTGATGGCTGGCTGGCACAAGTCACCTGTACCACTCAAATGTGGTGATAAGATCAAACTGAAATAATATGTAAAGAAAAAAATCCATTTGGTCTTAAAAGCTTATTTTAGGAATTTGAGAGTTTAAAAATCCATCTCAGGAAAAATACAGAAAGGTTAGATAATAAAAGTGAAAAATAAACTTGTCCCTCCCCCCAAAAAAGATGAACAGAAAGTTGTCGATTTCTGTAAACTGACTTGTGTTTTCAATTCTAAGTAGGAAACTGCTGGGGAGCTACAGCAAGGTTGAGGAGAGGGAAATACCTTTGCAGACCTGGGGAAGAGGACTCATTCCACACCACTTGCTGCTGACCTGTACAGGTCAGGCCTCTGCTTACAACAGGGACTCAGAGGTGCAGTCCAGGGCTGGGTCCCTGGGCCTCCTGCCTCCTTAGGAACAAGTTCAAACAGGCTGGCTGTCTTTCTCCAGAGGTGTAATCACGAGGGAAAAGCCCGGAAGTGGTTCTCACTGGCAGAGCTTTTAGGGATTAGGTCTTAGAGTTGGTGCAGTCCTGGATGAAAATGGCGTGGCCTTTCCTCTGCTGGCCTGAGTTTAAAACTAGTGCAGTATCTTACCATACCAATATATCATTAGCCTTCTGGAGTCTCAGTCTTCTACTCTGAGCAATGGGGCTAATGCTAACTTTAGACCCATTATGGACCTAAAATGTCTGTCAAAAACTAAGTGGTTAGTGACAAAGTGCTGATTTCCATTTTCTTAATTTCCTCAGTATGTGAGGGAATGAACATGCTCAATTCTGTTACCTTTCAGAGCTGTCAGATTACAAAGTATGAAAAGGTCACATGGGAAAAGCTGCTGGAGTTTCCCATAACTACTCTCCGCTCTTTCAGTTAACTGCTGACCTGCAGAGTCTCTCTCACCTTAAAGAACTCTAGGTCCTCAATGCATAGTCTGTTTGAGAAGGACACTGAGACAGTGCACCGCAGCACACCCGACCTCTGTCTGAAGGCTCTTCATAGCATGCTTTGCGTCATACACAGGATCCTTGGAAGCTCATAGGTCTGTAATATCGCCCTCATATTTGGGAGATTTATGAGGTTGAACTCTTATTATTAATGAGAACATAAATTATAGCTTTATGAAACAAACAAAGACCAATAGAATGAAATAAAAGTATGTCTGTCGGGGAACAGCAAAAGGCTCCAGAGACCTGGGAGATTTTTACATGATTCCCCAAAAGGTTGCTTAGGCAAGGAGATAAAGAGATAAATAAATGGCCACTAATGAAAATTAACAGTCAACATACATGGGGGGGGGTGTAGGGAAGGAGAGGAAGGGGGGGAGGGGGAGGGGGAGGGGGAGGGGGAGAGGGAGCAGCCTGCCTCGGAGCTCCAGTGGGGTAGTACTAGTGTGGTGTCCCTGGCTCTGCCCTTCCCTCTCCCACCCTTGCTCTTCCTCTGAGTAGCAGTTTTTCTACCCAGAGGCTGATGAGTAACAATGGCTCTCTGGACCCATTGGTCAAAACATTCTGGGTCTCCTTAAATCACCACCCAACTGCATATTTACATGGACTAAGGAAAAGCTCACTATACATTTATAATTATGAAGATACCGGTTTACCAGCTATTTTAGAGGACCATTTTTATGTTAAACATTTGTTTTGTATCCAATGCTTTGTATTTCAGCTGGCTCCGCACTATGCAAATTTGTTCATAGAAGTAAATGAATAGTGAGCCTGCAGCAGTGTGTGTGAGCTTCCACAGAAGAGCACAGTGAGGGTTGGGCCAGCTGCCTGTGCTGGCATCGGTGTAGGAAGGAGGGATCTGGCAACACAAGCATGGTTTCACCCCAAAAGCCCGCTGTAAGCATCCCACTATCATATACAGGTGCTACCGTAACCTCAGACACTCTGCCATACATTTAGACTTGATGCCCCAAGACTATTCTGCTCTACCTCAGTAAGAAAGGGCCCACCAAAGCACAGGGTACTGTCAATCTTACTCACAGGGGATTAAGGACATTGCAAGGTTGGCTATGGCACCATTTTCCCCAAAGTGAATTTCCAGGCCTGAGATGACACTTCCTTGTCTGGATCACTGTTCTGCATACTTAGGGAACAGCAACAAGTAGGCACTTCTCTGTTCCTTACTCTTCCCTATTGGCCAGTTCTTAGATTCTTATTCTCTTTCCCTTTTTCTTTGTCCCCAGGATTATCTGAAACCCTCCAAAGGCTTTGGCATAACTACCAGCCTAAGATTAGGCCTTACTTCTTTGCCTCAACTTGACACATACTTCTTAAGTAATCCCATCCCCTACACAGTGCTTCCAAGTGAAGGTTCTGGACTGTCCACCCCAGTCTACAGAAAAAAACCTTCTCCTTTCAAGCTGTGCCTTGCAGTCATTCCACAGTTCCCTGAGGACTGCGGGGATGCTGACATTTCCTCGGTAGTCCCCTTGTCTGCACCAGCCATTTCTTAGCGTCCATTTGGTTAATTCCACAGGCACAAGCTTCTCAATTTCTCACCTAACTCAACTCTGACCACCTTTATCTCCATCCCACTTTTGAACACCTTCACTACAGCTATGCGGGTGCTATCTGTTCTGCAGGTTGTCTCACTGATTCTTGGTGCATCACCCTGAGTTCAGCAGGCAGGCAGTTCTTTACCTTGCACCCTTCACAGTGACTAGCAATCTGACCTGACTTATCTACATCATAATGTTCTTCTTACAACCTGTATATTGTTTCCAGGAAAGCAAGCTCATCTATTATAACAAAATACTTTCAAGTGATTGTGGAAAGAACAGTATGTGTGTAAATGTATTTTAAATAGTTTCAAGTATTAAGGAAGCAACCAAGATTCTGAAACATAGTCACTGTTCAATTCTATTAAAGAAAAAAAGGTTAGAATACTTAGTAACTAGCATATTAATTATTTATATGAGAATATGGGTTCTATTTTTCTTATTACAAATTTTGAACTAATGGGCTAATAAAGAAGCATTCTTGTACCAATCAGACAAAAGCTGATTAGATCCTGTGCTCAAGTGTGTTTCAGACAACAGATTCCTTCAATGGTTGCAAAATTATTCCCAGTGTTTAAAGATATACTCTAATTAGTTACAATATTTGTTTTCTCTAAGAAAATTTTTGTGGCCGCTTCAAACAATCGTTGTAACTCACTCTCATGCCTTCTTCCGTGCTGTGCTCTATTTACACATAGTGAAAAAGCTTCCTGAAGTGGAGAAGATTTTCAGGTTCTCTAGTTCAACAGGTTTCCAAATATCAAACTGCAAAGTCTAACAGGCATCTAAATGGCTTGCAAATATTTACCTAGAAATGAACTCACTCACTCACTCAGATGCTCATCTGTGCTATAATACTTACCTGCAAGTTATAATCTTGCAGAATTTTAACCAAGGAATCTCTCAAATTGGGAATCTCCATTCCTTCCTTAATTCGGTGGATCAGTAAAATTGGGTCCACATGTGTGCCAATGTTGTTCAACAAGCCAGTGATAAATGCTACAAAACACCAGGTTAAGACCAAATAACATGTGAGCAATATTAGAATACATTTTGTTCACAATCTAAGTTTAGATCATAAGTAAATGAACCTATTCCTTCAAGAAATGTGTTAAAAAGTGTGAATTTATAAACTCTCAAGAACCAATCCTCTTTAAGTTTAAATAACATGCATAAGAACTAACTTCCTCTAAGACAAAAAGGAGAAACTGAGAACATTTTAGAAAAGTTAAATGATCACCTTTGTTCATACTGTTTCCAAACTGTTTTTACTGTCCAAGAGCAGGTAGCACAGAGAACCTCTGGTCAACCTATTACGAATGCTAGTATTTTGCAAGGTGAGCATATACTGTGCTTCCCTTTTACAGACAGAGGACATGAGAGTTTTAACTTATCTATGGTCACAAAACTCAAGTTAGAACCATGTTAGATATCTTGAAGTTTCAAAATCGAAAGTCTTCAAGGTTGATTGTAGATGTAAGCTAATTACATGAGGATAGAACCCCCTAACTTAAGAGTAGCCACCCTGACCAAAATCACAATAAAGCCATAGGGAGAAGAGATGCAAGGAGGAGAGAGCTAGTTCTGATGGCTGGGCTGAGCAGCAGCACTTAAGGACTCCAAGTGCTGTGCTGAGGAGATGGGCCCATGCCTTTAATCCCAGCACTCAGGAGGCAGAGGCAGGCGGATTTCTGAGTTCCAGGCCAGCCTGGTCTGCAAAGTGAGTGCCAGGACAGCCAGGGCTATACAGAGAAACCCTGACTCAAAAAACAAAAACAAAAACAAAAACAAACAAACAAAAAAAGAGATGGGGCTGGAAAGGAACACTGCTGCAGTTCAAAACCTCACAACTGCCACTTCTGCATTGACAGTGGAGGCTTTACTAATTAAGACTTCATTACACTTATTCATCTGTTTATCCACTTACATTAATTTGTGTGTGTACACGTGTATGCGTGTGTGTGTGTGTGTGTGTGTGTGTGTGTATGTGAGTGTGTGTGTGACAGAGAGAGACAGAGAGAGAGAGCGCTATTGAGACTCACATGTGAAGATTAGAGTGTGTGTGGAGGTTGGAGTGGAGGTTAGGGAGTGATTTCCTTCCACCATGTGGGTCTTAGGGACTAAAGTCCTCGACCAACGCACTTGGTCATAATTTTAGCCCAATGTATCCTGAGATAATTCGTCCTCACATAGGCTATAATCTATACTGACAAAAAGATTTACAATTAAATGGCCTTTCTGCTTACGTGGTTTGTCGATGGAATACAGAATCAGATCTTCCCAGAGCTCTCCATCATCTTGTTCCTTGGCAAACTCAATTGCTTTATCAACATCATGCAATTCTTCCATAATCATCTTGAGGGCACTTCGACTGTTTCCCATTCGGCCTAGGTGGGGTGAGGAAGTGTTGGATACCTTATTCATTTAAAGAAGAAATAGCTTATTTCTTCATTGGTTTGCAAAGTTTGGAAGACAAAGGCTGACTTTATTATGCGACACTAGCATTTCCTATTATGTCCCATTTAATTAGTGCTCATGGTATGTGGAAATACTCCTCGGATGGTGTTATGTGAATGACATCATTTACTCTCACTAAGCAGGATGCTTTATTAAAGTCCATACTTCATTTTTAAAATAGATTTTTATTTATATTTTATATCTGATCTAGAATTGACGCTGAACATCCATGAATTAGCCACTCTATACATAGGAATAGGAGACATGGGTTAATTTTCAACCAAGGCCAGAGGAGCCAGTGACAGTGAGCAGTGAGTGGTGTGTGAAAGAAATCTGTGTGTGGGAAACAGGGCAGGTGGGCAGGGAAAGAACGCAAGAGAGACGGCTCACAGTTAGTCTATGCACAGCTTCCTCATGAGATCTGCGGTAAAACCCACACTGCTCTCGCACATTCTGGAAGCCAGGGAACTCTAGTTCCGTGGTGTACACGTACACAAGCTATGCATATTCTATGCCTCATAGTCTAGTTATTAAGGATGTGAGTTTGAAAACAAAGTTTGTTTCATATCAATGTGCAGTAAATATGAGCCAATTATAAACCAAAGGGGGAAACAACCCTGAGGATGTCAGTCCACCTACAACTGTATCTGTTATGAATCCATCTACATCTGCATCTGTTATGAAACGCGATGCACTTTGGTTTGCTCGTTGCTCCTCTTAGTACACGTTTGCTAGATGCTCTTTCCAACACATGGCTCCAACACCTCTTGCTACTCTACTGTGCTCTGGACTGTTCCTTTCCCTGTATTATGTTTTTACATAAAGTAGGCCTGAATGCCCACAAATCTGTGCCTGTTCTTACACACTTTACAACAAATCCTCACCCCATTCCATTGTTTATGGGACTAAAATGAACAAACACTACTTACTCAGAAGGTAAACTGTCTCTTCTACAAAGTTTCTTTGTTGACAGATCTCAAGTGCCTTTAATCAAAGCAGGGAGAAATGTTACTATGGACTACCAAACAGGAAAACACTATTAAGAGAGCCACTTAAAGTCACTTACAAACTTGGAAGATATTTTTCATTGTTTTTTTTTTTTCCCCCTAAAAAAAAAAAAAAAAAGAACAAAACAAAGGCCATCTCTGTGGACCTCTGTATTCATTCACCTGCTGGTGCAATGCACATTCTATAAGGAGAAGCAGGAGCAATGCTGGAGGAGCTTCCCCTATTAAGCTTACCCTCTACTAGATGCCCGGAGTTTATAGCATAGCTTCCAGCTGAATCTACAGTCATTTGTACAAACCGTCTTCTCACAGACTGTAAGAGTGGACTATGTACTGATGATCAGCACAGCCACTCTAAATCAAGTGGCATACACTTACTATGCTCTCCCTGCTGGATGCTGAAGGGTCATGCTGAACCAAGGAAGCAAAGGGGAGGATGACAGTAACATGCCATGATGACACTCAAGGAGACAAAGAAGGATCCAAGAAGCAAAGAAGCAGAAGAGACAGCAAGTTCGCGGGAGGCTCAAGTAGGGTGACAGAGACATGAGCACACCTCTCTCTATGAGTGGCACAGTGCAGAGGGGAGGACCGTGTGCATGGAGAAGAATCCACACTGTTCTCCTGTGACAAGCTCCATGGAAAGGCAGCGTTTGACTAAGGTACTGTTTAAACCATTCGCTCACAGACCTCCCTCCTGCATTCTCTGCATGTCCTCCCTGTCCACCTCTGCAGTGTCCCCCTTTCTGAAGCTTCCTCCTCACTATCTCCTACCCGAGGAAGGACTGGAGACAAACACTGCCACAGAGCCGACACTGGACCACACTCTGTAGGCATTCCTCCAGCTTCATCCTGCATGTGGCCTCACAGTTCTTTATCACTATGAAAGCTAACCAGTCACCATATTAGTCATGTGACCTCCCTCTGCAGTGACCACGTGTGCACCAAGCCCTGTGCTTAGCACAGTGCTCAGTGCAGTGGGTCTGTAATGAATACTTTTTCAAATGAGGAGTCAATAAAGGTTGCAGAATAAGTTAACTGGGTTGTATATTTAGTTATTTAGAAATTCTTAGCCAGCCAGGTTGGTTTGAAAATAATCAAAGCCATAAAAAGAATAGCTTGAGTTAATCATCCCTTTCTGTTCTGTGATCTACCTTAGGAAACAACAGCAAGAGCTAGTGTTGATATTTTGATGTTTGACTTAAATTTTTCCTGTAGACTATATTTAAATCATGTAAGGAATGGGGTGGGGGTGCGGCTGATCACAAAGATCAACGCACATAGATAGATAGGTAGGTAGATAGAGAGATGAATGGGAGCATCTCCATAGTCTAGAACTGAGATGAAACCAGGATATTTCAAGTCATGTGTACCACTTAAGCCAGAAATGAGCTTCACTTGCATAGTTCATTACAGAAGCCACTTATTCTTAAGTAGGTATTACAATTTACATTAATTTGCCATGTTTTAGATTCTCAATGGATAGTATGTTAACTGCTTATGTACCCTCACAGACACTCAGAGCCTACCTAGCACACTGCCCGACACTGTTACTGCTTATATGTCTCAATCTCGTGCAGGTCTACTGCCAGGAAGCATAGCTGCCGAGAGTTCAACAGGTCATGTTATGCAGAGGGCAGCTTTCCACAACACCGAATCTTTGGAATTTAAGTTTCCTAAGTTATCAAAAATATTTATAAATGGATGCTAACAGTATCTTAAATTATTCCCCTTAAAAGTGATAAGACTCTAGGAATATCTAGGAATTTTAGTGAAACATGAAAATACAATATTTCCAGGACAAAGATAGCTTCTATTATTGACACAAATGACATCTTTATTTTAGATTCTCCAATGTTTGGACACTGTGATCCCTCTAGAAGATTTTAGAGGGAGGGGCAAATAGACAGATAGATATCCCACCCCCAACAGAGAGAGAGAGAGAGAGAGAGAGAGAGAGAGAGAGAGAGAGAGAGAGAGAGAGAGTGAGAGCGAGCGCGCAGGAATCTTAGGAAAAATAAAAGTAAAGAGTAGAATAACAGAGATTGAGTACATCGAGGTGCAAGTGTAGCACTCTGACTC
>NC_034605.1:22170211-22249569 GCF_900095145.1 Mus pahari | reverse complement strand
TCCAGTCCTAGCCTACAGCTGCTTTATTCATAATCCCAGTCCTAGTCTATAACTGCCCTGTTCACACTCCAGTCCTAGCCTACAGCTGCTTTATTTATAATCCCAGTCCTAATCTACAGCTGCCCTGTTCACACCCACAGTCTCCACTTGTCAGGTACCAGATGCCTTCATCCACCTAAAGATACTTTTGTGGAGATGAAACAATATCAAGCAAGGGAAAACAGTGTATGGTACAAAGTGTGACAGATGTATGTGACAGAAATATGAAGGTACAAACTGTCCTTTAAAACAGTGGTACTTGTTAGAAATTGTTACAAAATCAGTAACTCCCTTGCAATGAATAATTCCATTAAAAACCCTATGATTAACTTCTGACTTGAGGAACTGTGGTGATTTTAAATCCTGGAAATCTGTGACTGAATAGCTGGGGTCCTCACAGGGCTTCTGATGGACTAGTATCAGAGTGGCTGTAAACTTTCTGCCTGAAAACAGGCAAGAGAGAAGACTGACAAATGGCTTATGAAATGACAACTATTTCTGATGGTTCCACATGGGGAGTCGGTGGCTTACCTTTTCAAGTGGGCAATGGGTACTGTCTCGGAGAAAGGGAAGTAGGTTTGGTCGGTCATATTCGGCATACAGACTGATCTGTTTTTCATGGTAGCGCTGTCCCTTATGATGGTCTCTCTTGAAGAGCTTGTGCAAATACTAAATGGAACAAGGTAATCCACAACAACAGAATAAGAAGAACAAAATACTTGGTTACCTTTACTACTTTTGATTGCTGACCCCTTCCACGGCGGTTAGGAGATACGCTCTTAGAAGCAACGGTAACCTCTAGGTGAAGAGGCGTGCGGAGAATGCCGATTAGAGAAGAGATTCTGAAGCTCCTGGCTGCCACTGACAACTCTGTAAAACTAGATACATCCCTATCCAACTGTGATTTGGGGTCTTCATATGCACAAAATGTCACTGGGTTGTCATGACTGTCAAAGCAATTGCCATTTGTGTCTTACACAGAATCATGCTTGGCATATGCTAAGTACTACACAAGCGTTAGTGATGGTAAGTCTTAATATCATCATCTACTTGCTGCAGAAATCAACTGCCCGGGTAGCGTCTTAAATGATAATAATTCTATTCTCAGGTCTGGGAAGATGGCTCAGTGTTAAGGGCATTGCAAATGCAGAAGACTGGGAGAAGACAGGGATGGGTTCCGAACACCCAAATGACAGCTTATACATGCCCATAACTCCAGTTACAGGGGATGTGACTCTTCTGCTGGCCTCCATGCACACCAACAAACCCACAGCGCACTTACAAACATGCAGGCCAAACATTCTTACACATAAAATAAAAATAATATGTCTTTGAAAAGTCTTTTTCTTTTACATGACAAGGCACAGGGTCATATAACTGTGTTCTAAAAAAACCACAGAAGGAACTAAATTAATTATTATATGCTCCATATATCCACTTTTAGAGAATTAATGTGATCCTTTTGCAATTAAATTGTACCTATATTGATGGTATCAGAGTACAGTGTTTCAAATAGTTGGGACTCCAAAGGGAATATTTTCTTTGTTTTTACTAAAAAGATTGAGTTTATTACATAATACCACAAAATGGATACTCAGTTTTAATGTTAAATATAAACAACAGCCTATGACCCACCAAGCCTCGGTTTGCTGCAAAGTGTGAGTTTGCTGCTATAGATCATGCTGAGGCCTACATATGTATTGCTGGAGTCATCCCTTGGGATGTTCACATTTCTCTGGGGGCAAGAAGGGGACATGTAACAGCCACACTGAGGTCATTTCCTGGGCTGAAGTCTTTTGTGGACTGCCAGCAGGCTGCCTGAAGTGGGGTCTGGATGCGGCCAGGACATGGTGTTTCCGCTGTCCAGTCACGTGTAATATAGACATTACACTTCCGGGTGGCAGAGATGGACTATTTTAGTGTGCTATCTGCCACCCTTTCACTGGTGACACTGTTGCAGAGTAATGCTTCCCACAGTTCTGTTTATAGCTTAAGAAGGTGAGAAACTGTTGCTCTATACGCAAAATTTTAAGATGATTAGTAGAGTGGAGCCTTGCTTGGGTAAGCAATTAATTTTTTAAATTTTATTTTATTTGTAATTCATTTTATACACTCCATATCCCATTCCCCCATCTACCCTCTGACTGTTCCACATCCATACCTCCTCCCCACCCCACCCTCCCCGGTGTCCACATGGATGCCCCCACCCCCTACCCCACCTGACCTCTAAACTCCCTGGGGCCTCCAATCTCTTGAAAGTTAGGTGCATCATCTCTGAATGAACACAGACCTGGAAGTCCTCTACTGTATGTGTGTTGGGGGCCTCATATCAGCTGGTGTATGTAAGCAGGTAGTTTTGAGGGTTTTTTTTGTTTGTTTGTTTTGTTTTGGTCATGAAAACCATGGTAATAGTATCTGCATTAAATCCTGAGCAATAAACAAAAGCACAATATATGCAGCTTACTCTCCTATCCATGGGCCTTCTGCATAGAAGCTGACTTTCAAATAGAACATTATACTTTCAGAGCAAAGATTATCCCTACTGGGGTAACCCCAGGCCACTCAAGCACTTCTCATGCTTTCAAGCACATAGAAAATATCTCCTTGTGCTGCTTGAGTTTTGTCAACTTGTCTCAAACTTAGACATATCAAGGAATAGGGAATTTTAATTAGAAAAAAATTCCACCACAGGATTTGTAGACAAACCTGTAGGTCATTTTGTTGATTAATGGTTGGTGTTAAAGGGCTTCATCTACTGTGGCCATTGCCATGCCTGGGCAGGTGGTCTTTAACTCTGGAAGAACGCAGACTGAGGAAATTCTGAGGGGCAGGCAGTGTTCCTTCATGGCTTCAGCTTCAGGTCCTGCTTCCAGGTCCCTGCCTTGAGTTCCTGTCTTGACTCCCTTCAGTCATGGACCTGAGAGTTGTTGCAAGAATGACCCCTTTCCTCACCAAGTTATTTTTGGTCATGGTGTTTGATCATAGCCATAGAAACCTAAGACACCCCTCCTGCTTTACTCCCTGGATGACATGATACACAGAAACAAAGGAGCCTCCAAGGAAATCTAGACTAACAGCCGCCATATTACAGTAAAACCTAAACGGAAGAGTTAGGCTTAGGTAGAGTGTGGGAGAGAGAAGAAGCTATAAATCTGTTCCTAAACACAGAATTCCTGGGCTTGGTATCTATACTGTACTGTGCTATGTTTTGTGACCTGATTATATTTAATAGTAACTACAGAGGAAAGACACTTACTCTCAGGCAAAATATGGTAGAAAATAGCAAAATTGAACATATCTCTTTCTAAAAGTCCTAATTCAATTGTAAATCAAACTCCAACCACCTGTGTTATGATTAGTTCCTCCACTCCATGTGTCCCATTCTAGTAAGACCTGTATACTGTCTGTGGTCCAAACTCCAATCTGAGCAGTGCTCGCTAAGAAACATCCCCTGCATGGACTCCCCCACAGACACACAGGCGTTGCCCGCTGGTGGATTTAAAGGGCAGAGGAGACTAGCGCTCACCACATGCTGCAGCTCTGGTCTGTCTTCTAACTCTTCTACCACTTTTTTAATCTGGGGAAAAAGAAAAATCAAAAAGCAGTTATGAGGAGACAATCGGAGACACTTTAGTGTACGCACAGTACTTCAAACACTCATCTAGTAATACATGCCATGGCCTGAATGTGCCTGTTCCCCACAAAGCCTGAGTCCAGCTTGACTCCTAATGTGATCACTGAAAGGAAGCGGGACTCTTTCCAAGGAAGGGCCTAGTGGGAGGTGATTGATTATCATAGAAAGGGAACAAGCTGGCCTCTTACTGGGTTAGGTGGTCTGAGAGCACACAGTTCTAACAGAGCAGGCCTGGCCACAGATAGCTTGCATCTGCCTTCTCTCTTCCAGGGTGCATACCTGACCTCTCACAAGAGACAGGCTCACCCTATGTCCTGATATGTGATACCCCACAATGATCTGTCTCTCTGCCAGCAAGAAGGCCATCACCAAGTGCAGCCTCTTGACCTTGGGCCAGACAGTAAGTCAGGTAAACCTCTTTCCAGCCTGCAGGATGTGATGTATTAGCAACAGAGAACAAATCTATTACATATGAAAAGACTCACTGAAATTTTATCTTCATTGTCCAAAAGCATATCAACAGCTTTCTGAAATACAAATAGTCATAGTCACTTGTCTGCCACACAAGAGCAGTAAACAAACTGCAATCCAATCCATAAACCACCCCAGTTACAGGTCGGGCCTTGTTTCTTACACTTAAGAAGCTTCATAAACAGTCTTTATATAAAATGCCATCTGTAAAGGAATGCACATTCAAATGTGTCTTAATCCAAGGTCTGTGTGCTGAATTTTGAATATTGTTACACTGCTGTGATGTTCTATTCTTACCAAATGTGATAGTTCCTAATGTATTCAAAATAGGCCACATGTCTTAGCCCCTTGATGTCTCAGCTATGTTTACATTTCCATGTGATCTTTGGTAGCTCTAGAGAATATCACTTTATCACAATCACACAAGTGAGCAAGGGTTGGCCTGAGAACAGGTTAACCTCAGGAAAACAAATGAAATGCCTGATTCTCAAGTACATAAAACTGGTGGACTTTTTTTTATATCATCTATTGCATTCATAAAACACCAATTAGCTTACAATAAGAGGTAGTGGGATGGTAGCCCACCAGACAGAACACTCAGGTCTTGCTGACTCTGCTAATGAAGTCTGTTACAGATGTCACTTTTCTCTATAAATCAGGTATGTTTGATTATTCCAACAACCTTTTCTAACTAGAAAACTATGGTACCTTAACTTTAGTTTAAATTCTTTAAATAGCAATGAGTTTCAGTTCAGCCATCGCTTTCTCACTGGTGCATATGGTAACTAGACTTTCAAGACACAGGGGGAAATGGATAAGGAAAATAGAATTCTTCTAAATCACATACTTGTTTATTTGAATGTGTACATGCACACATGTGCAAATGCATGCATGCCTTAGAGCATGTGTGGTCAGAGGATAACTTGGAGGAGGAGGTTCTCTCCTTCTATCACAAGGATCTTAGGGATTAAACTCAGGTCTTCAGGCTTGGTGACAAGTGTCTTTACTGTCTGAACATTCACTCTGTAACTAAATTATATATGAGCATCTCATCTTTTTTATTAGTGCATTTCTGTGAGTAATGGGTTTCATAAAGATGTTCATACAAGTATGCCATGAACTTTGACTACATTCCTTCCCCCATACTCTTGAATTTCCGTCTTACTAGTTCCTGGTTCTTCCAGCCTGCCTGCCTGCCTGCCTGCCTGCCTTCCCTCCTTCCTGTTTTTGTGAGACAGGGTCTAACTATGTAGCCTTGACTTGCCCCCAACACAGCGACCCCTCCTAGCTCTGCCTTCAAGGGCTGGCATTAAAGGTGTTTACCTCTAAACCAGATGCTCTCAGTTTTAATTCTACTCTCCCCGACCCCTCTTCTCACACACACTTTTATGTGTCTTTATAAAATCCAAGATTCACATGAATGAAAACATGATTTGCCTTCCCGAGTCTTACTTTGTTTAACATGATCTTTACTCTATGGCTGAATAAAACTGCACTGGGCCACAACTTTTAACCATTCATCTGTTGACAGAAACCTAAACAGAGTCTCTTAATGTGACTTCTGTATGCAGTACTGAGAGAAGCAAAAGACTTGCCACAGAGCCCTTCAGGTTTAAGACCACACAAGTGAGACAGCTGGCAGGACTGGTCATGTTGACTCTACACTAGTTAGACTAAATCACACTCTTGCGAAGAGCTTCTGTTTCTCATTGTTTATTTAATGAAAGCCACTCCAACTAACACTACAAGGTGAGAGGGCAGTTTTATACACTTTAACTTGAATTACTTGGTGGCTAAAGATGAACTTACATTTTGTATATATTGGTCATGTGCACATCTTTTCTGTTTATCCTGTTAGTTGGACTGTTTGCTTCCTTAGTATTTGCTTTTTGAATTCATTATATATTCTATCATATTTTTCTATCCGTAGGCCATCTTCTGACTCATTTCCCTTGCTGTGCAGAAATCTTTTAATTTTATGTAATCCCATTTGTTAATTTTCAGTTTTACTTTCTGGACTATTGAGTCCTTTGCAGGTCTACAGTGTCACCAGGACTGTTGCCCCACTCTTTCAAGATGGAGGGTTTAGTGGTAAGATTGAAGGCTGCAGCTTTCTCCCTAATTATTTAAGACAATACAATAGAATTTAGGGACATAGGCTTTAGTTTACAGACTTATTCTTTCCAACATAAAAACTAATACATTGCCATTCTGAGTCAAACTGCTGCTGGGTTATCAAGATGACTTAAGGGATAGAGGCATATGCTGTCCAGTCCTGATTACCGGACCTTGATCCGTGTAATCCATGTAAAGGTAGTATAGAACTGACTAGGAAAAAAAGATCCCCTTCAGAAAGCCTTCCCTATGCTAACTCTTTGAATGTTTACCGTGTGCTTTCCTTTATCAATTTCAATGTTCAGGTTTTACTTGGGCCCACTTAGTTGAATTAGCCTTTGTACAGGGTCAGAGATGAGGGTGGGGACCACATCTGCTTTCAGCATGTACATGCCCCGTTTCCCAGCACCATTTGTTGAAGAGGCTTTCTTTCAATAAATGTTCACGGCATCTTTGTTGGAAATCTGAGGACAATTCCGTGGCTTTATTCTACTGCACTGGTCCACGTATCTGGTGTGGTATCAGAATGGCCAAGGTTTTGTTACTAGGACACTCTAGGGTAAGTTTACTGACTATTGTGGTTTCCTAAACATCGTTCTTTTCAATAGAGTTACTTTATCTATTTTGCGCTTCCGTTCAGATTCTAGGATTTTTTTTTTCTAGTTCTGTAAAGAATGGCAATGGAATTCTGATGGAGTTACATTAACTATCTACATTGATTGGGGTGATTATACTACTAATTGCTCTTCTTGTGACAAAGTACCAGACAAAAGCAATTTAAGGAAGGATTGAATTGAAGAAAGGAAGGAGGGAGGGAGGGAGGGAAGGAAGGAAGGAAGGAAGGAAGGAAGGAAGGAAGGAAGGAAGGAAGGAAGGAAGGAAGGAAGGAGGGGAGAGACAGAGGGAGGGGCAGGGGTAGGTTCTTTTGGTCTCACAGTTGGAGATTACAACACAGCCCAGCAGAAGTCTTGGCAGCAGCAGGAGCTTGAGGCAGCTGGTTCCATTATATCCAGAGTGAGGAAACAAAAATGCCTGTGCTCAGGTCACTGTTAACTTAGTGACTTAGTTACTGTTAACTTCTGACTTAGTCCAGGGCTCCAGTCTAAGTGCTACTTATTTATATAGTGGGCCTTCCAACCTCAGTGATACAGAAATTCCCTCCCATCTAGTCCAGAATCTTATCTCTTAAGTAATTCTAGATCCTGTGTCACTGGCAATCACATCAATCGTCACATGTACTTTCAGAACAGTAACTCTTCAGATTCAGGAGTGTATCCAGGTCTTTGCATCAGTCCTTTAAAATGTACATCTAGAGGTATGCTTGTTTGAATAAGAATGACCCCATGGACTCATTCATGGCCATCGGGACTGGCTCTACCAGAGGAGGATTACAAGTGTGGCCTTACTGGAGAAAGTATGTTACTGGGGCTGGGCTTTAGGGTTTTAAGGGCCAGTGTCTGCCTCTCTCTGCTGCCTTCAGACCTAGATGTAGAACTCTCAGCTACTATGCCTGAGTGCATACAGATATGTTCCCAGACATGAGGATAATGGACTAAAACTCTGAAATTATAAGCCAACCCCAATTAAATGCTTCTTTTATAAGAGATTCCATGACTAAGCCAAGAGGTCTTTCACTTTCTTGACTAGATTTATTCCAAGGTTCTTATTTTTTTTGGGGGGGGGCGGCAGTGGTGGGGGAGGGGAGTGTATTATCAATGTGTTCTGTTTTGTTTTTTAACTTGTTTATTTCTCAGCATGTTTGCTATTGATATACAGGAGGGTTATTGAGTTTTGCATGTGGATTTTGGATCCTGCTATTTTGCTGAAGGTTTTGATCAGATCTAAGAGTTTCAGTGGCATCTTCTATCATGTACAGGCACATGCCTGCAAATAAGGTTGCTTTGCTCCTTCCCTTATTCACATCTCTTTCATTTCCTTCTTGTCTTGTTCCCCCCTAAGACTCCAAGCACTCCACCAGTTGGAGAACTTAGAACTCTTTCTCCTATATACAACTTTTCTTTGGATTTTTTCCTTCATAGTATGTTGGTTATAACCTGCTGTGTTTTGTCCTTGTCATGGCTAGGCTCTGTTTCTTTCTATTTTTGTATTATCATGAATGAATGCTGAGTTTTTTCAGATTTTTCCAAGGGTCCTTTTCTACATCTACCCTGGTGAAGTGATTTCTGTCCTTGAGTCTGTTACCACGTTACATTTATTGAACCACTCTTGCATTTCAGGAATGAAGTCAACTTGATTCTAGAGAAATATTTTTCTGTTAAGCGGAATTCAATTTGCAAGTACTATGCTGAGATATGTGGCAATGACACACATCAAGGAGACTGGCCTGCAACTATCTTTGGTGTGTATGTTTTTACCTGGTTATGGTATGAGGGCAATGGTGGGAACATAAAAAGAGGTGGGCATCCTTCCCTTTATGATTTAACTGTGTGAAAGGCACAGTCTTAATTTTTCATTAAAGGCCTTTCAGAATTCAACTGTGAATTCACCCCAGCCTAGGGTTTTATAGTTGGACGATGTTTTATTTCTTCAATCACTTCATGTTCTGTGATACAGCTGCTTAATTTGCTTACATCCTCATGGTTTACCTTTAGTAAGTACAAGCTAGTTTGACTGTAGTTTGCCAATGTTTATTTTTTCAAAGAATCAAGTTGTTTCATAATTTTTTACTGTTTTCTCATTTCAATTTTATTTTTGCCATGATTTAAAACAATTTTAAATTTTACGTTCATTAATGTTTTACCTGCATTTATGTGCACCACTTTTGTACCCGGTGCCCATGGGGTCCCTGAACTGGAGTTAGAGAAGATGTGAACTTCCATGTGGTGTTAGCCCTTATGTAAGGGCACCGATGTTCTTACCCACTAAGCACTCTCCAGCTGCACTCTCCTGCATTCTATTATTTTTCTCCATCTACTGATGGGGTTTGGCTTGCACTTTCTTTCTACAGCCCTGGCATGAATCATTAAGTTATTTATTTGAGATCTCTGGTGACTTTAATGTAAGCACCTAATCATACAATCTTTCCTCTCAGAACTTTCCCTGAACCCTGTGCTCTGATATGCTGTTTTCAGTCTCATTGGATTCTAAGGACTTTTATTTCCCCTCCTGATTTCTGAGGTGCTCTACTCATTATTCAACAACATGATATTTAATCTTCCCAAGATTGTAATTTTTTTTACTGACATCTAGTTTTATTCCATTGTGATAATACAGAATAAACTGTTTCAATTTTGTTGCATCTGTTAAGACTTGCTTTATGCTAATATAAACCATGGTATATTTTAGAAGTTCCATGGTTCCTGCAGATGTGTACATGAATGCAGATTTGTGTGGCTATCTGAGAACTCCCTCTGCTCTGTGGTGCCA
Organism: Mus pahari; assembly: GCF_900095145.1. Classification (NCBI taxonomy): domain Eukaryota; kingdom Metazoa; phylum Chordata; class Mammalia; order Rodentia; family Muridae; genus Mus; species Mus pahari. The sequence continues at coordinate 22,239,923 of NC_034605.1, read as the reverse complement.
CTTGCTTCTCCCCTCTGACTCTTTTTTAAATGATGTCAGGGTGACCTGTGTATGGATAAGAGTGAGACACTGAAGTCACCCACCATTACTGTGTTAGACAACTGCCTTTGCATCCAGCACTGTTTCAAGAAGCAATGCTCAGTGTACAGATGGCCAAAACTGTCAAATCTTCCTGATGGGCTTCCCTGAATAGGAAGTGACTTTATTTTTTTTCTAATTTTTGTTTAAAGTTTATTTTGTTTGACATTGTAACAGCACTGTCTGCCTGCTTTCTATGTTCTATTTTTTGAAATACTCTTTTCTATCCTCTTACTTTAAGACTCTACTTGTCTTTGCACCTGAGGTAGAATTTTTGCAGACAAGGTACTATTTTAATCCAATGTTCTAGCTTGTGCCATTAAAAAAAAACTTTATTAATTTTGTTTTCAAGGATGTGTGTGTACAGAAGTCAGAGGATAATTTTCAGAAATTGGTTCTCTCCTTCTACCATGTGGGTGACAAGTACCTTTACCTGCTGAGTCATCTCACCAGCCCTAGGCTGCATCTTTTGACTAGAGAGTTACAGCCATTATTTCTGAGTCACTACTGGAGAGTGTGTATCAACAGCTGTAATACGGCTGTTCTGTAATGTCTGGTACTTGGGGGAGTCTCACTTGTGTCCCCACTGCTGTAGTGCACTTTGTTCTCTCCTGGGACCTCAGGGTATGCGCACCTTTCTCTTCAGTGTGTACATTTCTCTCAAAAAGCAGTGCTGACTTGGTACTCATGAGTTCCTTTAGTTTGTCTTTACCATGAAAAAGTGTTCTTTCTGTTTCAATTTTCATGATAGCTTTGTCAGTTCTTACACCTTTTCTATCTCGGGCTATATGTAGCTTTATCTTAAGGAGTTTCCAGTTGTCATACTCATGGTCTGCCTTTGCACCTGATTCATTTTATTGTGCAGCTTCTAAACATTACTTATGTATTCTACACAGTGTTTTTAGCATATAACATGATGTAGAAAGAAATCTCTTCTAGTGTACTGGTTTAGCATTTGAATTAATTTTGGTATCTACATGGCCATCTTCCCCTCTACCCTTGGGAAATGTCATGCATGACCTTACTAATATATTATGTCTGCATTCAGCCTGACATTACCTTTTCTCATGTTTATGACTTTGGTCATTTAATGGCATCCCATAGATCTCACCTGTTCTGCTCAAAATGTATTCTTTTCCCTTGTTTTTCTGTGGATGCTTCAGTTCATCTTCCTTGTTTTCCAGACCCACATGTTGGTGAGCCTTCCCACTGAATTATTTTATTTCAAAAATTTCATTTTGAGATTTTCATCATTTCTAGATCTTTAATGAATTAATCCTCCAATATTCCTTGTTTATTTTGCCACTCCATTCAACTGTTAATTTGTATCCTCACCCAGCTCAACCAGAAGTTTGTGTTTGCTTTGTTTTGAATTCTTTGTTTTGGTCTTCACATTTCTTGTGTATTTGTACTGGGATGTAAACATGTGGGGTTGAATTTACTCCTTTCTCATCACCATAGCTTGTAGCAACATCACTTGCTCTTAAGCCGGAGATAAGCTTAGGAGCTGCAGCCTCTGTCCACATGCTTTGGACATAAGGCAGTCTCTAATACTGCTTCACGTGCTCAATTCTAACTGTAGAAGCAACCACAATAGGCAGGCAGGTCTGCTATGTAAACACTGTAATACTGAAAAGAACAAGTGCCCCTTACAACTCAGTATGCTTTAAGGAACTTCCTTCTGGAGTTGTCTGTGTGGCATCTTAATGCCTCCTGTATTTTGATAGCCATCTCTTTCTCTGGATTTGAGAAAATCACTGCCAGGATTATGAAAACAACAACCATAACTTGAAGTTCTCCTTTTGCGAGGATTCATAAATTTGGTGATAACTTTGGGGGGAATAAATGGGTATGGATATTATGATGTGCAGTAAAATATTTTAAAAGGTTGATATGGAAAAAAGTAAGATGAACAAGACTAGGCATTAGGCATTAGAATTGAAGCAACGAAGAACAGACAGAAGGCTAGGCCTGGTGGCACATGCCTTTATCTCTAGCACTCAGAAGGCAGACACACATGGTTGTCTAGCAGCCTGGCTGACACAGTGAGTTTTAGGTCAGCCAGGGATACATAGTGAGACCCTGAAAAAAACAAAAAACAAAAACAAACAAACAAACAAACAAAAACAGCACCAAAACAAGACAACAACAAAATGAAAAGAAACAAAAATTCAAATTCAATAGCTAAAAACCAAAGGAGGGAAAAGTAAATAGGAAAAGGCAGTTGGGATACTATTAAGAAAAAGGGAATTTAAAGATGACTAAAGCTATGGAAAAGCTATGAAACCAAAAGATAAGAAGTGATAGGAAAATGCATGGGAGGTAAATTGTGAGAAATTGAGGTATGAGTGACAGGGAAAATATATGGGGCCCAGCTCAGAGAAACAGTCATGAGAACACAGGATAAGTTCAGAAATCGAAGGAATGACTACAACATCTATCTGTGCAATACGAAGAGAAAACAGTTAAGATATTTATAAGCGTGATATTTTGTAAAGGAAAAAAGCCCAGTGACATAGAGATAACTTGAGAAGTGTTACAGTGTTAATATCTCTTCCTTGCTGGGTGATGTGAGGTCCAGTCTGTCTTATGGAGAAACCCTGGAGATGGGAGCCCTGCTACTTCTACTATAGTTGCAGATCAAACCTGTTAAACCAGATGGCTGGTATACAGGTTCTCAGTGGAATTCAAAGAGGCAACTTGGGTTGACTTTCTGTACAGGAGTCAGCTGGTGTCAGAGCTCTCTCCTGAGGAGTTTCCTAGCCTAAGAATATGTCTGCACCCCCCTCTCCCACTACTTGATGTGTGTTTGGCATGGCCATGCTTCCCCTGAAGGATTTCATGTCTGGAACCCTAATATGGCCAATCCTCTAGCTTCAACTGCTGTTTTGCTGGACAGGTTTGCCTGTCTTACCGGAACTTAGGCTATTAATCTGTCAGCCTTTGGGCTTAGCTTGAAATCTGCTCTCCTCAGTCACAAGTCAGGTCACCTAAAGAGCTCCCATGGGTCTGCAGTGCTGTGGCTCAAATGTCCTGGTCGGTAGTGGGCAGGCTGTGTGAGTTGCAGTGTAGTTAAGACATCTTTCTCTTACCGCTGCTCTTTCTCACCTTGTGCTTTGGCTAGCTTCTCCTAGGATTTGCTTGCTCTTTGGCCCAGGTAGTTTCTTCCTAGTGTCTGTTCTATTTAGCTTACAGAGCTTTTGACTTTGCTTTGTTCTCTTTGCTTCTGGAAGATTCCTTCACATTGTTCTTTGCAGACTTGATGGAGGGGGAGGAAGAACTCCCCTGTTCCCTGCGGCTTTGTCCAGTGCTCTGCGTAAAAGTCTGTAGGTGTTCTTGTGGTCTAGCATCTCACACTTTTGTTTTTGACTAACACTGTGATCCTTTGCTGCCTTTCCATAATTTTCTTCAACTTCTGGAGATCTAGGTCAGCGTGCCTGTCTCTGAGCTGCCATCTCCTTTCCTTCTTCAACGACACGCTTCCCTCTATTCCTTATAATCAGAGCTCCCCCCACCCCCATACTCATGAATGCCTGGGCTGCATGATTCTCTCTCTGTAGGCTGAGAGTCCCATCTGACCAGAAGCATCTCTGAGAAGATGCTCTTGTGAGGAGTACTGTTGCACAGAGCATCCTCAAGTGTAGTGTGTTCCTTGTGGAAATCCCTCTGGAGCTTGTAGAGAATACTTTATAATTTATTTTCCAAATAAAAGCCTTGTGTTAGTACTTTTAATTAGATTCATTTTTTACAATGACTGGGAACAGGCAAAGGAGGGAAAGAGAGAGAGGGAGAGGCAGAGGCAGAGAGGAAGAGAAAGAGAGAGGGGGTGAGATGGAGAGAGAAGGAGAAAGAGAAAGGGGTAAAGAAAGGGAGAGAGACAGAGAGAGTCAGAGAGTGTGTCACTTTGTGAAACCTCTTGTGAGCTGTGCAGAGTGTGTAAGAAAGTTAACTGAGCGATCCAGGAGGAGCAAGGCAGTAAGCAACAGTCCCCCACGGTTTCTGCTTCAGCCCCCCACTCCAGAATCAGACCCTGAGTTCCTGCCTTGGCATGCCTCAATGGATGAGGACAGAGTACAACAAGCAAGTCAACCTTTTCTTTCCAAGTGGCTTTTGGCCTTAGTCTTTATCACCACAAAAATCACACTAGGACAGGGTTTAAAGTTTAGACTCTAAACAGAAATTCATTTAAATTTTCATGTAGAGACAAAGATTAAAACAGTGCAATAAACTAAAGTATAGGCTATTTTTCTTTCTTATGAATTATATAGATTGTTTTGATTTTAAAGTTCAAATACCTCTGATAAAGCACTACACTGATGTTGGGGCACACTCAACGGAATAAGCTGTGCTTACTATATACAAGGCTTGATCCCTATCTCTCTCCCATCAACACCATAAGAAAAGTACCCGATAGTAAGCTACAATGGCTTTCTTTCTCAACAACTATGCAAAGGTGTGTCAGAGGGTTTCTAAGCATGGCCAGCATATGGTCAAGTATGTGACTCACTTGGATAGGTAGACATTGACTAAACCTTTGAATAGTTAATAGTTATTACCTCTGAGTCAAAATCCATTAGTAACACAATCTTATCCTTGATGGAGCTGAAAAGATTATGCTTGTGTATCAGCTGGAAAACATCTTTATGTCTTAACGTTAAGTATATTTCCAGAGCATTGCCATAATTTTTGTCATAGGTGTACCTGATAATAAAAAATAAACACTTATTAATGGTTATAATTAAAATGCGCAGATATAATGTTTCATAATAGTAAAAGCTGAGATAGTTGTTCAAAGAGAAGAGTTTACTATGGCAAGTGTTCACTGAGATTTAAAATACATGATCCCTGGTACTCTTTTCAGAAGCCTGACTTTCTCCTCATCAAATTTGCAAAAATGTATAATATTCAAGTAATTAGTGTTTCTTCATGCAGCCTCAGCCTCCATGATGTATAGACATCTATATTCCAGACATGAACTAGAATGAAGGAAAAGCTCTTCTTAATCAATAGAGGAATTGGTCTTAATTCCTGTACAAAGTGTTCAGCTGACAAATAAGTTATATTTCAGAGACTCATTTATAGAGGTGTTGTATAAAACTGAAACATATTTTTCCATTGAAACAATGTTTTCACACAAAGTCCTTCATGTAAGTGAGGAAAGCCAGTTGACCGGAAATTACCCTGCTGTTCATACTAACGGTATTAAAGAATCCAGTGGCACCAGAAGATGCTTCTGATAGAAAACAGAGTGTTCTCCATTAGGATGCCACAACCATGACTCCCCTGTGCCAAGTCTCATGCATCCTTTTCTCCAACTCTGACAGAATTGATCAGGGAGGGCAGAGTGAGGTTTGTGGGTCCTGAGGAAGGCATGTAGCAGGCCCTCCTTCTCGGACTGGCCTATGGTACACCATCTGGTGTCCTACACTGAGGCTCCAGCTCATCTTTTGTGTTCATACATATGGCACAAAGCCAGATGGGAGTACTCCCAAAAGAAAAACAGAATCATCAAACATCACTTGCTGAGCCCTAACTTTCAAGTCTGAAAGTATTCCTATAACGAAGTGTGCCTGCAATTTTACAGATAAAGATTCTGGTTCAGAAAAAGCAACAGACTTGCAGACTTAAAAATAACAGAATCCAGAACCTGACTCACTGGGAAAACCCGAGGGAGCCTGGTACTCTCCTGTCTCCTCACCAGGACCCATCCCTGCCACTCCATCCCTCTGGCAAACACATCACATTGTAACGCAGCTTCACACATTCATTGTCTAGGTATTCACTAAGACTTAGAAAAAAGATTCCAACTAAGTAGATGCAGGAAAATGAAAAGGCCTCATCCCCATTCTGAGATTTCAAGAACTAAAACATACTCACAATTCTGCCAGTGTTTTCAATAACGTTTTGTTCTGACTGTCCTTCTTCAGGTGGTCTCGAACTGCTTGAACTATCACGGAATTGTTATACAGATCTCCAGGCCACTCTCTGACCAGTGTGGCAAAGCCCTAACCGGAGAAGAACAGCAGGACAAGAACAGTCTTCAGTGTGGTACTGTGATGTTCACAGCTGGCTTTCAATCTGCCCCTTTTGTTATTTACCCACTCCCCAGTGCAGGCCATAAAAGGTTAGTGGGCTATAAGAGCACCTTCAGAGGGTCCAGCCCCTTGCCCATGAAGGAAGAATGCTAAGTAACCACACAAGGCCTCTCTGGGTTTTCCTTCCTCTCTATTAGCCATCATGCCTATGCAATGAACGTTCCATAAATGTCTAACATGCCAAGGTTTAGAGACTTCCTGACTGGCAAAATGGAAGAAAAGAAAACAGAGAGGTTGAGATTCCAGAGAAGTGGTTCACCCCTCCTGAGAATAAGTGAGGATGAGTTGACTCAAACTCACATTCTCCTGCCTCAGCTTCCTGAGCAGCTGGGATTACAAGTGTGCACTACTGAGCTTAGGGTTCTTCCATCTGCTTTTATTTTTTACAACCTGATCTTTAGTGTTTGTACAGGACAAAATTTTTCATGGGGAGTTCCTATGAAACACTGCTACTTGATTCATTATGTGATTGATCACTCATTTACAATTAAACCTTAAGATGAGAAAAATGAAAAATAATACTTAAATTATTTCTATAGTTTAATGACAATAAAAATTATTTCTTTCTCAGTGGTACTAATGAGGCAGGCATGACACAATATGCAGCAAAAAGTTGCCAGGCTCAACAGTCAAGGCAGGCTGACTTTCTTCAGTCACAGTCAGAACAAGAATTAGTAGGATAATTTGGGTGATATAATTTAAATCACTTTCATATGAAATCCATATGACACCAATGTGAAAGCACAAAAAAGTCAACTTCTAGATTTTGTAATACATGCTGAGAATAAGCCTTGTTTGTGGGAGAATTCCTTACCTCATAGTCACTTTCCAGAAATTCATGCAAAATCATTTCATAGATAAGTGGTTTCAGAACTGGGTCCCCTCGAGGTAAATAGGGACTAATTGCCTAGGGAGAAAGGGAAAGTCCTTTCAGGAGTGGTAAGACAACTGTGTCCCAAACATGCAGACAACATAACAGTATAGTTTTAACCTTAAACATTTTAGGTATCAGGATACTTTGGAACACTAAGAAAAGATTCAAATAAACTCTGCTACCTAACAGGAAGCTACAAAATATTTCTGAAAGTGTGTGGTGAGAGAGAGAGAGAGAGAGAAGGAATCAATAGTATAAAAGTGATTTCATTAATATTCTTTTCTTTTTAATTAATTTATGAAAATTCCATAATTAGAATAACTATTTCTTTTAACTTTCCTTATACTTGGTGTAACATATTAATTAATACTCTAAAAGTCAACCATCTTATGAAGCAAGCATGCCACCAGCGTGTGACACTGCCACCAGTGTGTGACAATGCCACATTGAAGCCCATTGCTTTATAATTTAACTTTTAAAAACATGATATAAGCCGGGCATGGTGGCGCACGCCTTTAATCCCAGCACTTGGGAGTCAGAAGCAGGCGGATTTCTGAGTTCGAGGCCAGCCTGGTCTACAGAGTGAGTTCCAGGACAGCCAGGACTATACAGAGAAACCCTGTCTCGAAAAACAAAAACAAAACAAAACAAAACAAAACAAAACAAAACAAAAAGATATAAATTTTAACAGTATAGTCTTAATTTCAACAGAGTATTCAAAAGGCTCACAGATGATAAAAATTTAAAAACCTTTCAAACAAATAAAAAATGGCTGACTGGTATTGGTATGCACGCTGTGTCCCAGTGTAAAGATTAAAATAAAGTGCTAAAGCCTCTCCACGTGGTTTAACCTGTCCTCTTGCAGGTGACAGATTATCTGAGTGCTGAGAATGAGCTCATGGCACATCATTTGCCTAACAGTTCTGAAGCCCTTGGTTGAGCCCAACACAACAAAAGAAAAAAACAAAACAGAGAGAGAGAGAGAGAGAGAGAAAGAGAGAGAGAGAGAGAAAAGAAAATTTATTCTTGAGTAAATTTAAAAAGTGTTATGCTGTAAAATTTACTAAATAAAATTACCACTGCTCCCCAAGAACAAGCCTAAACACAGCACCTGAGTCCCACCAGTGCATGGTAGACATGTACACATTTGATACAAATAAAACTTAAAGCTGAATTCTTCTTTCAAAATAATACATACTTCCAAACCACGAATTGTGTTATTTCAATTTTATTCACATTTTAATAAACAATAGAACAAAATTTAAAGGTGAAGATAAAAATAACTTACTTTAAGCTGCCCAATTTCTTTAAATTTGTAAACTTCATATTCCCAGAGGGATGCATTTTTCCCAAGAATTTTCTGGCATTTTCTGGCAGCAGAAACATCACAGGAAGAAATAAAAAGTAAATGAAAATACAGAAATAGAGTAAGTGGACATTTCTACAGCAACTTAGGTACAATTCTTCCTAGAGTTCTGACAGGGCTCCATCTTTAGTGTCAATAAACATGAAGGTTTGTTGCCATTACTCATCATCTAATTATACGGGGAGTTGATGGAAATCATGAAAATCTATACAAAATGGCTATGGAAAAAATGGGCCTCTTTCAGAAGACTGCGGTTTCCCCTGACTTTCCTATTTATTCAGAAAGCACTGCTTGTTTGAACTTTGTGTAGGGAAACTCACTATAGCCCAAGTGCCAGCTCCTGCCAGGGCAGCTTTAAACAGTGGATGAAAAACAGACTTAGAAAATCATATTCCCAGCCTACTACATTATTTGAAAGACTGAGTCTGACATAATCTCAGGGAACGGAAGACACGTCTGAAGGCGTCTTACAGGTTTATCATTTTCATGTAATTACTACACTTTTGAGAAAAACTACTGTCTCTGAACTGTATGCAGATGTACTTTGCTAGGGATTTTTTCAAAGGAATGTGTAACAAATTGGCCCTAGAAACTGGAGGGCATAGAGAGAGCTTCCCTTAGGTCTGCGAGTGATGGAGAAGGCACTGTAACCCCGGTGTCTCCTTTAACACAAGCCTATAGGGGGACTCGGCCTGCCCACTGCAAGCTGTGCTGTAGGAACTGGGAATGGGGTTATGTGGTACTAGGTAACAATCCTGCTAACATGCACAATCCTTTAATTCTATGCAGGAGGCTTGTGTCTTACACCAAACCTTTTCATGTCTTTTAGAAAGATATGAAAAAAGGCAATTGCAAAACAAACAAACAAAAACCCGAAAACCAACTTATTTTTGTTGTCCTCATCAGCCATAAATCTTGAAGAAGCCATGATTACCTTGCAGCCATGTCGTACTCTCCTCTCTCCACCAGGTGGTTTACATATGCCAACCCGATATCCTATAGAAAGGCAAATGAAGTAAATGAACAATGCACCTAGAACACCTGAAAAGCTAATTGTCAGTTTCTGTGTAGACAGGACGCAGGGTCCTCTGAGAAGCATTACCAACATCTGTCTATGTTACAGCTTGGGTGACGTCACACTTCAGCACCTTTAGATTTAAATGCACTTTTATTTGCTTTATATAAATTTTAATAATTTAATTTTAGAGATCTAGCCCTGTTTCCATGTGAAAATCTAATATCTTTCCAGAGAAAGTACCTGAAACTAGAAACATAGCCTAAAGTTGTCATTGGATATAAAGGTCTGTTTCCATTGTCTTCTCTTAAATGTGACCTCTTCCAGGAGAAGGCTAAAGAAAGGAAAATGAAGTGGAGGGGGCTGTGGAGACAGACAGGTAAAATCAAGGGCATTTAAATGCTAGTATGGAAATCTAATGGAATAGAAGCTTCCTAACAAATAAACATGAATGACGGTGATGTAAATAAAATTGCAAATAATAGGGGAGACAGAGCTGAAACTGAACATTTCTTGGTACCAAATGAAGCTTCCTGTACCAGAACTGGGTTACACCTAACTCCGTTGTTGGCCAAGGGGTCTCATGGGAACCCCCAAACAACTTGGGCTGATGAAACAGCTATAAGTTGTTCTTCACAAACTGACAGTAAGACCCCATTGCTGAAGACAACATCTACACAACTCACTGAACATGGAGAAGTTAAGCTGGTACCCACAGCGAGCTTCGCTCCTACTAGTCAGCGTTCTCAGTACAAGAAAAGAGAAATGTAAACACCAACCCAGCTACAAATGTTTTTATTTACAATGGAGACATCTGCACCCCAGAGTTAACCCTGTGACACAGCTCACCTGACCAAAATCCTATCCAGAGAGAGCTGGTCTCCCAGGAATGCTGACACACCTAAGATCGCAGGCTCACAGGCCCAAGGAGGGAAAAGCTCCAGGCAGAAACTGCAAGACCATCTAACACTAGAGGTAACCAGATGGCGAGAGGCAAGCACAAGAATGTAAGCAACAGAGACCAAGGCTACTTGGCATCATCAGAACCCAGTTCTCCTACTACAGCAAGTCTTGGACACCCAAACACACCAGAAATGGAAAATTTGGATTAAAAACCACATTTCATGATGATGATAGAGGATTTTAAGAAGGACATAAAAAACTTCTTATAGAAATACAGGAGAACACAGGTAAACAGGTAGAAGACGTTAAAAAGGAAACACAAAAATAAAGAATTACAGGAAAACACAACCAAACAGGTGAAGGAATTGAACAAAAACATCCAGGATCTAAAAATAGGAATAGAAACAACAAAGAAATCACAAAAGCAGACAACACTGATGACAGAAAGCATAGGAAAGAGATCAGGAGTCATAGATGCAAGCACCACCAACAATACAAGAGATAGAAGAGAGAATATCAGGTGTAGAAGATACCATAGAAAACACGGACACAACAGTCAAAGAAAATGCAAAATGAAAAAAGGTCCTAATCCAAAACATCCAGAAAATCCAGGACACAATGAGAAGATGAAACCTAAGGATAATAGGTATAGAAGAGAGCCAAGATTCCCAAGTTAAAGGGCCAGTAAATATCTTCAACAAAATTATAGAAGAAAACTTCCCTAACCTAAAGAAAGAGATGCCCATGAACATACAAGAAGCTCATACCTAAACCACACAAAGACCCAACAAAGAAAGCGAACTTCAGACCAATTTCCCTTATGAATATCAATGCAAAAATACTCAATAAAATTCTTGCAAACCAAATCGAAGAACACATCAAAACATCAACATAATCAAGTAGGCTTCATCTCAGGGATGTAGAGATGGTTCAATATATGGAAATCCATCAATGTAATCCACTATCTAAACAAACTCAAAGAAAAAAAAACACACGATCATCTCATTAGATGCTGAGAAAGCACTTGACAAAATTCAACACTCCTTCACGATAAAAGTCTTGGAAAGATCAGGAATTCAAGGCCCATACCTAAGCATAGTAAAAACAATACACAGCAAACCATTAGCCAACATCAAACTAAATGGAGAGAAGCTGGAAGCAATCNCACTAAAATCAGGGACTAGACAAGGCTGACCACTCTCTCTCTACCTATTCAATATAGTACTTGAAGTCCTAGCCAGAGCAGTTAGACAACAAAAGGAGGTCAAAGATAGAAACTGGAAAGGAAGAAGTCAAAATATCACTATTTGCAGATGATATGATAGTATACTTAAGAGACCCCAAAAATATGACCAGAGAACTCCTAAACCTGGTAACTTCAGCAAAGTGGCTGGTTATAAAATTAACTCAAATCAGTAGCCTTCTTCTACTGAAAGGATAAGCAGGCTGAGAAAGAAATTAGGGAAATGACACCCTTCATAATCTTCACAAATAATATAAAATACCTGGTGTGACTCTAACTAAGCAAGTGAAGGATCTCTGTGACAAGAACTTCAAGTCTCTGAAGAAAGAAATCAGAGAAGATCTCAGAAGATGGAAAGATCTCCCATGCTCATGGATTGGCAGGACTAATACAGTAAAAATGGCCAACTTGCTGAAAGCAATCTACAGATTTAATGCAATCCACATCAAAATTCCAACTCAATTCTTCATAGAGTTAGAAAAGCAATTTGAAAATTCACTTGAAATAACAGAAAACCCTGGATAGCAAAAACTATTCTTAACAATAAAAGAACCTCTGGTGGAATCACCATGCCTGACCTCAAGCTGTATTACAGAGCAATCTTGATAAAACTGCATGGTACTGGTACAGAGACAGGCAGGTGGATCAATGGGACAGAAATGAAGACCCAGAAATGTACCCACATACCTATGGGCACTTGATCTTTGACAAAGGGGCCAAAACCATCCAATGGAAAAAGTCAGCATTTCCTCCCTTCCTTCCCTCCCTCCCTCTCTCCCTCCCTTCCTTTCACAACAAGAACTTCTTTTTATTTTTCGAGATACAGAAGTTTGCATGTTTTGCAAATACTGCTTGAGAACAACACTCATATGTACAGTGTCTTCTGTCTAATAGCACATAAATACAGATACGTATCCATAGTGCTATGTTGGCTCAGCCAGGATCCACCTTGCATATATACTAAAGAATGACTGATCAAAGCAGGACTGTTTTGTCAAGGTGACTTTTTATAGCTGGATAGGTATTTTAACAGGCAGAATGTAGGTAGTGCACATCTTTCTAAATGATAACATTGTTTGCAAATAACAGACTCCAGTGCTCTAACTTAGGGGTGAATTCACTTTGACGCAGGAACTGGGAGTAGAGCCCCTCATCATGGCTTTAAGTTAGGCAAGAACTGAGGTTGTCAGAATACAGGGAGTTTGCTTTGTTTCCCTAAAAACAAAAGTCACAATGAAATCAGATCATGTCCTTTACAAAACCTAAATGATAAACCCAGTAATGACCACATGGCAAGATTAGGATCATTCAGTTTCTGCTTCCTTCTTTAAACAAGGCACAAACTTGACTGCCTTCAAGGTGACAGCTTCCCCAGATGTGATACTCAAGAGTAGTTACATAAAAGAAAAACCTTAGTTTAAAATCCCTTATTACATTCGTTTGTGTGTGTGTATGTGTGTCATATAACAACTTGAAGGTGTCAATTCTCTCTATTGGGTCCTAGGGATCGAACTCAGGTCAGCAGGTTTGGTGGCAAGCACAAACTAAGCCACTTTGATGACCTCCAAATTAGTATCTAATATAACAATCATCATACCTCATACAATTGTAGCTATAATTATCTTGTTTCTACCCCTTTCAGACAATTGTCATACAAGTCTCAAAATGTAGCTATATGAAGTTATCCAGAACTCTGATGGCATGTATATTCTTGGAGCACTTTTTCCCCACAAGAGAACATCAATGCGAGCAGTGGGAAGCAGCCTCCTGTAAGGGACTGTGTTGGCTTAATTATGTATCACACATTCCCTAAGCTATGCCAGGTCAACTCATGCTTGCTCCACAGCTCATTTATATCAGATGGTGAACAGATCTTTAGACAGGCCATTCATTCCCTGAAACGTCTCTGTACACAAGCCTGAATTTATGGCCACAATGGTCCGTTAAGCATGAAACCTAATCATTCCCAAGGCAGCTAGAGGTGCTGTTGTTGGTAGCTACTAACATTAGCTCCTTGATCTTTACATAGTAAATATTTGCAGCCTAGAACATTATAGATTCCAAAACTGACAATGAAACTGTGTGTGTTGATGGATAAATCAATCAAAGTTTAACATTAGTGATGCAAAAACTGGTGAAAATGAAGTTCTCATAGCTTGGAACCTTTTACATTTTGTCTAGTAAGATAAAACCATCAAGACAACACAGCAATAACACATGGAGCCAGAAGCTGTGAAACAACACAAATATCTATCTGAAGGTAAAAAGAGGTTGTACCTGTACTGTAAGTAGCATAATTACTTTAATCTCATCTCACAAAGTAATACAGACGGGGAAGTGTTACAGTGTAGCAGCAAGAGCTCCCAGAAATTTACATAGATGTTTAAATCCCTCCCACAGACTGTTAAACACGCCCAAAGACAGCTAGACATGCCCAGAAATTTACATAGATAATTAAATCCCTCCCCAGATAACTATTCCCAGAAATTTAAATAGACGTTTAAGTCCCTCCCACAGAGACATAGACACGCCCACAGACAGCTAGACACGCCCAGCAATTGATGATTAAAACACTCCCCCAGAGACTTAGACACTCCTAGAAATTTACATAGATGCTTAAATCCCTCCCCTAGACAGCTAGACATGCCCAAAGAGACTTAGACACTCCTATAAATTTACATAGATAATTAAAACACTCCCCCAGTTAGACACGCCCAGAAATTAACAGATGCATAAAACCCTCCCCAAAGACTTAGACATGCCCAGAAATTTACATAGATGTTTAAAACCCACCCCCAGACAGTTAAACACGCCCACAAAGAGCTAGACCCGCCCAGCAATTTACATAGATGTGTAAAACCCTCCCCAGAACATGCCCTAAATTTACATCTGTCATTTACATCTCTCTGTATATCTGTATGTCTTTCCCTCAGGTGTGAGGAGGACTCCGTGCTCACCAGAACTGCAGCCCCCATGGCCCCTCCCTTTTTCTATATGCAAATAAACATGCCAAAGATATGCAAATGATGTTTCTCTGTGTGGGGATGCCTCTGTTCGCACCGCGCCCAAACTTATTTAGACACGCCCATGGTCCTCTAGGCCACGCCCAGGACTCTGGGACGTCCTCAAAGGCAAGACACCAAAAAAACAAAATAAAACAAACAAAAAACCCCCACAAAACAAAACCAAAAAACAAACAAACAAAAAACCAACCAACCAACCAAACAAACAAACAAACAAAAAACTAGTAGGAAATAGTTGTAAAAGACAGCATTTTCAGCAAATGGTGTTGGTTCAACTGGCAACCAGCACATAGAACAATGCAAATCGATCCATTCTTATCTCCTTGTACAAAGCTCAAGTCCAAGTGGATAAAGGACCTCCACATAAAACCAGATACACTGAAACTGATAGAAGACAAAGTGGGGAAGAGCCTCGAACACATGGGCACAGGGGAAAAGTTCCTGAACAGAACAGCTATGGCTTATGCTCTAAGATGAACAATAGACAAATGGGACCTCATAAAACTGCAATGGTTCTGCAAGGCAAAGGACATTGTCAATAGGGCAAAACGGCAACCAACAGATTGGGAAAAGATCTTTACCAAACTTACAGCTGATAGAGGGCTAATATCCAATATATACACAGAACTTAAGAAGTTAGACTCCAGAGAACCAAATAATCCTATTAAAAAATGGAGTATAGAGCTAAACAAAAAATTCTCAATTGAGGAATATCAAATGGCTGAGAAACACCTAAAGAAATATTCAACATCCTTAGTCATCAGGGAAATGTAAATCAAAACAACCCTGAGATTCCACGCCATATCAGTCAGAATGGCTATGATATAAAACTCAAGTGACAGCAGATGCAGGTCAGGATGTGGAGAAAGAGGAACACTTCTCTATTGCTGGTGGGATCGCAAGCTGGTACAACCACTCTGGAAATCAGTCTGGAAATCAGAAAACTGGACATAGTACTACCTGAGGACCAAGCTATACCACTCCTGTGTATATACCCAGAAGATGCTCCAACATGTAATAAGGACACATGCTCTACTATGGTCATAGCAGCCTTATTTATAATAGCCAGAAGCTGGAAAGAACCCAGATATCCTTCAACAGAGGAATGGATACAGAAAATGTGGTACATTTACACAATGGAGTACTACTCAGCTATTAAAAACAATGACTTCATGAAATTCTAATGTAAATGGATGGAACTAGAAATATCATCCTGAGTGAGGTAACATAGTCACAAAAGAACACACATGATATGCACTCACTGTAAGTAGATATTAGCCCAAAAGGTCAGAATACAATTCACAGACCGCATGATGCTCAAGAAGAAGGAAGACCAAAGTGTGGATGCTTCAGTTCTTCTTAGAAAGGGCTTACAAAATACTCACAGGTGGAAATACAGGCACAAAGTATGGAGCAGAGACTGAAGGAAAGGCCTTCCAGAGACTATCCCATATACAGGCACCAAACCCAGACATTATTGCAGATGCCAAGAAGAGCTTGCTGACAGGAGCCTGATATCGCTGTCTCCTGAGAGGCTCTACCCGAGCCTGAGAAATACAGAGGCAGATGCTTGCAGCCAACCATTGGACTGAGCATGAGGTCCCCAATGGAGGAGTTAGAGAAAATACTGAAGGAGATGAATGGGTTTGAAACCTCATAGGAAAAACAACACTATCAACCAACCAGACACGCCCCCACCCCCCACCCCTGAGCTCTCAGAGACTAAATCACCAACCACAGAGTACACATGGAATGGCCCATGGCTCCAGCTGCATATAAAACAGAGGATGGCCTTGTTGGACATCAATGGGAGGGAAGGCCCTTGGTTCTGTGAAAGCTAGATGCCCCAGTGCAGGGGAATGCCAGGGTGGGGAGGTGGGAGTTAGAGCACCCTCATAGAAATGGGGAGGTGGGATGGGATAGGAGGTTTCCAAAGGGGAAACAGGGAAAGGGGTAACATTTGAAATGTAAATAAATAAATATCCAATGCAAAAAAAAAAAAAAGATATGATTGTATAGTGGTGGCACAAAGCTTTGGGAGTAGCCAAACAGTATCTGATTTAAATTAAGGCCCATTCCATGGATGTCACCCATAACCAGTGAGTGTGTATCGCACTTGGTCTTTGACACCAGAATTATCTCCTAATGTCTTGAAACACATTACACTGCGCTGTAGGAAAAGTTCCATGAATAATTAATATAAACAGGGAAATACCATCATTTTTAGACTATTAAAGGCTTATTATTATTATTAATGACTACTACATGGGAAATTATATTTCACACATATAGGAATTTTTGTTTTGTTTTTTTTGTTTATTTGTTTGTTTTTTCGAGATAGGGTTTCTCTGTATAGCCCTGGCTGTCCTGGAACTCACTCTGTAGACCAGGCTGGCCTTGAACTCAGAAATCCGCCTGCCTCTGCCTCCCAAGTGCTGGGATTAAAGGCGTGCGCCACCATGCCCGGCTAAAGGAATTTTTTAAAAGCTGACTTTAGTATCTAAGAGGGTTTTTGAATCAGTGTTTTTAATATTATTTTTTGAATGTCGATGTTTGTATCTGTTTGTGTGTGGGTATATGTATATACACATGTGGGTGCTTCTGTGCCATAGTACAGATTGGAGGACTTGCTGTGTAAGTTTTACCTTTCCTTCCAAGAGGTGGGTCTCACGGATAAAACTCAGATCAACCCTTAGCCACAGCGGTAAGCACCTTTACCCACTGAGCCGGCTCACTGGCCTTTTGCCAGTTTTCAAAGCCAAAGCTTCTCTGTTGGGTCCCAGATGTAAGAGTAAATTTTATTTCTGTAGATAAATGGATGAGATGAGAGCTGTTCTCAAGCTGTATGAATCCATGGCTTGGGCTGAGTTGGGCAGTGTTTCTTTCACTGCTCTACCTATCCCTAGGCCTAGGCCTGCAAGCTTCTAGCCTCCATACAACCTAATCTAGGCCTAGAATGTTCAAGCCTCTGAGATTACCGCTGAATAAGATCACTCTAATTCTTTCTGTGAACTCTGGCTGGCTGGTTCAACTCTTCTGTTCTGGCTCAAACTCTTCTCCAAGCTGACTGATTCAACTTGGCTTCCCTCAGCTGTTGCCTAAATTGCTCTGTTTGGCCTCAAACTAATAACTCTGACATTTGTTTTAATCTCCTGGCTCCTTCTCATTCTCTGGTTTCAACTGCCTGTGTTGGCCTGGACTGAACTGCATGAACTCATGAATGAACTCAACCCCACTGCACTGCACTCACTGTACTGACTCCCAACTGACTGACTCCCCCTTGCGCTGCTCTTAAATCCCTTCTCTTTCCTGTGCTGCTCTCATGAGAGTTGGGCTTATCCTATGCTGGGCGTATCCTATCTCTGACTCATTCTGTCAATCTTTCTCTGACTGTGTCACTCATTCTGGATATTCCCTCTTGCTCTGCACTATTAATGCCAACTCTATACACTCTTTGTTCTAGCACAAGCATTTCTAAATGTCTCTCTCATAGAATACTACAAGCATCATCTGACACTGGAGCACACTGTGAGCTTTCACATGATTACTTTAACTCCCTATGCAGCAGTGCAAATAAACAGCATAAGCAGAGAATTCTTTCATATTACCAAAATCCAGGGTGATTATCAGCAGCTGAACTTGTCTGGCTTTTTGTCCTGCTCAGCTAGCTACATAAGCCGTTAACTCCCTTTCTTTTGAAGGGCTCCTTTCAGCTCCCAGCACACAGCCTGCTGCTTCCTCTCAATGTGTTTTGTATGCATTTCCTTTAAATGACTGCATTCCTGATCCTCTGATCTCCAACCCTAAATACCTGCCATGCGTGGCCCTCTCCAAACTCATGGGAAGGCTGACGTGTTTGCTGCTGGCCGTACACTATTGACTCCTTCAACTTATCTTCACATACACAGCCCTGAGCAGACCTCATCTTACTATACAAACAACACTAAGGCTCCTCTTAAGTGATCTTCATCCCAGATGGCCTCCCTCTGATCCTCTCTCCATGACTCTGTCATTAAAACAAGAGGTTAAATTATCTTTTGCATGTTCAAAAATAGAACCAAGTGTTATGGATAGCCCTGGAGCTAATTATATTTGATAATTCCATTTTCCAGTGAGGGGCTGTGAACGAGGAGTGAGTCAGTACTCAGGTGATTTCCAGTAAACCTGAATCCCACTTTAATTTGTAAAATAAAAGAGCTGATGATTGGGCAGATAAAGGGAAGGTAAAGGTTGGGAGAGAGAAGAAGGAGAAAATGGGAGAGAGGATGCAGAAGAGGAGGAGGAAGAAGAAAAGCGGAGCAGAAGCACATGGCCTGAAGAAACTGCAAGTTATAAGGAGGGGGTCTCATAGATGTAGAAGATGGTATTGTAGTGGTAGATCTGCCCAATCTAGGCACACAGCATGTATTTATATTAACTGGGTTGTGATTTCATTGCCAGGGCATATTTGGGTTGGAGATTTACTGCAACAACCAAGTTTTAAATAGGTATTTGCTTTCAGAATACAGTCTAGCTTTACAGATACAGTAATTTTTAAAATTATCTTTGTAGTTAGTTTGTTCAACTGCCCCACATAACTAGAAGTCTGAACCCCTTCAGTCTCTGTACCTTTGATATACCATACTAGTGGCTACAAGGCCATCTTCAGTTGTAAAGAATTACTATTTTCCTCAACTGTGCCTAAAAATAAAAGATCTGATTTTCTCTCTTCCTTTTATTAGTTTATTGTTCTGCATTCTTTAGGAATTAAGGTTCATACTTATAGTTTTACAGAGAATTTTAAGATGAAGAAAGGAACAGAAACTTTGGGGAAACCCAACTACCCCTAGAAGGCTGAGTTTCTAGCATTCATTTGTAAATGAGGGCAATGGGCTCAATGATGTAACTACAAGAGTCTTTCCATGTGGAGGATATGATTTCATGTTAGGTCTCTCCCTGTAAATTCACTGTTACACTTAGCAAAGAAATCGGTTTCTAGCCATTGTACTTTTCCAGGATCCAAAATGTAATAAAAATGTATTTGATTTCCTAGAATGGTCTCCATAACAAAAGCAATTGAATTTGTTATCAGGGCCATACCGAAGCAATCTAGTTTGAAGAGACCAGTTATGATATATTTTGTGATAATGTGATTTTATCTATGATATAAAGAGGCTTCCACATGATCAACTAGAGAGCTTAATATTGAAAGAGCATTGCACAAATGCAGTTTCCAAATTTCTTAAAGCTACATCCTAGCAGGTGTTCAAATCTCCTGTTTACAAGCAGAAACTAACTCGATAAAATGAAATATTCTGCCCTCCCAGGTAAAAGAATTAGTACAAAACAAATTATTAACAGACACAAAGAAACTTGTTCTTTCCAAATTACTCCATTTCCTTTTGATTTAGTAAGGACGGTTATGCTTAAATAATGAAGTTGAACTTACCAGAATCTTATGTCGTTTAATGTTCCTTTGGCTAATTTCAGCTGCCATCAAAGCTTCCTATATTTGCACAAGCATCACGAGAAGGGCCATGGGGAAAAAGAGAGAGAACGGCAGTGAGTGGGAGACCAGGGAAGTGCAAAGGAAGGCTTTTCATTCCCACTTCAATTTATTCCCACAGTAAGATCGTAGGATCACATTTCACATACAAGTCAGTGTGCAAGAAAATCTCTTAGACTTCAAGGAAAAAAAGGGTAACTGTCATTCTAAGTCTGTGTGACAAATACTGGGTAAAGGGTACTTGTCATTTATGTTTCAATAAATGGAAAGAATGTACAAGTGCTTTCATGTCTACAATTAAGCTTATGAAAGCTGTATATTTTTATTTCACGAGTATTAGCTTCACATAAATATTGAACACATAAACTAATTTTATAAAATTTTACTTAATCTAGGGGCTGGAGAGATGCTCAGTACTTAAGAGTGCTTGCTTTGCAATCATGATCGGAGTTCAGATCGCAGCATCCATGTAACAAGCCAGTAGTCTCTCCAAACGCCTAGAAGCCCAGCTCTGCGGGCAGTGATACGGAAGGGTAGCCACACTTGTTTTCTTCTAGACTAGCAGAGAAAACTTGAGGACGGAATTCAGGGACAGACTGCCTCAAAAAGAGTAAGTGGAGAGTGAGTGGTAGAGGACATACAATAACATACCATCTTCTGGCCTCTGAACAGATCAACAAGTATAAGCACACATGCATACATGTACATACATTCATACAGATACATACACAAATAAGGGACTAAATATAAGAAATATTAGAAATAAATTAATCTAAATACAGTAATAGCTTGATTATATGCCAGTTATTAATATATAGCAACTAGACTCTAGTTTACAAATTAATAAAAAAAAAAAGTGCCCCAGTCCTTCTAGATAAACTAGTGACAGCTGTTTTCTCTTGATGGACACAGAAAACCGTCAAGAGTCATGCTAAGAAACAAAATATCTTGGCAGTTATTACAGTTGTATAAAATGCTGTTGTTTTAATACTTAGCCAGCCATGTGGGTCCACTGTCTGCTCAAACTTGTCTAAGGTCAGGGAAGAAGACAGCACTGTTCCACCAAATGAGTTCAAGCCATTCTATGTAATAATAAATCTGGTATGTTTCCCTTACACAAAATAAGCAATTTTACCAACACATCCAAAGAGAAAACGCTGAAGCACTTTAGGGAAATAATCACAAAACCTTCAGTATGTCAGCGCTGACTCCCCTTCTATGAACCACATGCCCTCCCCTGACCCAACCATCAATAGGAAAGCTGGGCAACTTAACTGCATGCTTTTTGTTCACTAATTTCTGAGAGAGAAATTGTAACATATTTTTGGTTTGGAGCACACTAACTCAACATGAAAGATTTACTATAAAAATCTTTTTTTCATTTCTCTTTTCAGACAAGTCAATACTTTCAGGAAAGTAAAATCAAAGCTACTTCATATTTCTTCTTCTCAAGGAGCCAGTCGATATGATCATCCTGGTCTCGTTCCTTGGCGACGACGACATCTCTTGGACTCACGACGTAGAAGAGTGATTCCCCCTCAGAGTATTCTTGAAGGGAGGAGAGAGGACAGCTTGGGTGACTCGATAGTGGCAATAGTTTCAGAGAATGGAATTAGCCTAGATTTCAGACGCAACAGTCAATTTTCTCCCCCTGCAGCCAAGTGTGCTTGCCTCTGCTGTAAGGTCAAGGATGGTGAGTATGGTCATGTGGACTGCACTTAAAGGCACCACAGTGTAAAAGTATTCAAAAGAAGAGCAAGGAGAAAGAGCTAGAAGAAATGACTATAAACTAACAACCACAAAGAAGGTAGGCTTAAAATTTAAGTTTAACTCTCAGACTTCAGATGAACAAACAGAACCCAAACTAACTGTGCTAGCACATACTGGGCTTCATCTACTGAGTATAAACCTTACTGATGGACACCTACAGTGCTGCTCTATTCTTACAGAACAATTACATCTCACAGTCAACAAGAAATGTTTCCTCCTCACCAGGGTCAAGGCCATCTAATGCATAAATGACAGATGCCCAAGCCCTGGGGACATAATCTATCATTTCAGCATGTTGCCCATGATGCCAATGCTGAGTGTCTGCTACAGAATTCAATTATAAAAACTCTCTAAAGGGTTTCTAAGCATACAACCGAGTTTGCTCTGAGCAAAATACTCCAACTATATGTTTTCAGTACTGAATCATAATTGTTTTTGGAAAATCTAAAATATACTCTTATAGTTTTTAAATATTAGAGGGTTCATATAAGATGGACCAGATGCATATAGAGTCAGACATCATTTTTTTTGTTCAAATGAAAACTAAAAATATTTTCATGTTTGTTGTTTATAAAGCAAGAAAAAAACTCTAAAGAGCTTAAAGTGTTTCTTTTTCTTAAGTGAATTTTAACAAAGATATGACAATGAACTTCTTAGGCAGGAGTAAAGAGCTATAGTTTTCCTTTTGCTTCTGAGTAGTGATTAGTGTATTCACCTACCTATTCTGCAAATATTCCACAATCTCTGAGATGGGGAGGGACTCTTTCCATGTCTTAGTCCTCAGGTCCAAACAGAAAGACTTCACTGCTACTTAGGTTTGCCTCCACTGCAAACCTTCCAGGAACATAAGGTTTGTACAGTCATTCTGTTTGATATCATGTTAAATGTAACTTAAACAGAACAGGGCTGGGATGTGCTGGGTGCCAATGTTTTCCTAGCATGTTTAAAGCCAAGGGTTTGATTCCCAGCACAGCAAACTAGCTGACTAGCCGGTGTGATGGAACAACACACACACACAAAAACACAACAAAAAAGAACAAATTTCTCACCTTAGTTCTTGTTCTATGTCTAACATTTCTTTTTGCTATGAGCACTCAGACAGGATATGCAGTCTTTCTGAATCTAGTACCCTGGCTCTTACTGGCAGAGGCCAGCCCTGGTACTGTCTAAAGTCCTGTCAGTACCATATTTAAGTTCCCCTTTGGGTGAGCTGAACGGAATAAGCAGAAGAAGGCACATAAGCACATCTGCTGCCTCACCTAAGTGGTAATCCCGACACTCATTCTCCTGAAAGCCTCTGACTGTCAAAGCGTCGGAGGAGATCTCTTCACACGTCTCCGGAAGTGGCTGGATGATGTCCAGTCTAGGTCTTGCACAGTATTCTCTTTCCTAGGGGAAAAACAAGAGAGAAGGCTCCTTTTACTTATGTTTCCTAGCTTATACAAATGAACAAGCTAGCCACTCACTCACTCACTGGAGAGAGATTAAACATTATTATTCTCAGTTTTATAGACACAGACTGAGGGTTAAAAAATTAAGATTAAAGTTAAATAAGTCAATGATAAGGCTGGAATGTTTGGAAAAACTGAAACTTATGGTCAACCCTGGATTCTGGATCAAGTGGGTTCTGACTTGGTTTGTACTTTGGGGATATGGGCCTGACAGGCATGAATCCCATCTGCCATCAACCTACAAAGCAGCAACAACACACACACTTGGATCTGGTATGGAGTGGGAAATAGAGAAACAAACCCCAAACATCTGTCTTTTACTTCAAACACTGGAACGTGGATTTCTCTAAGCACTTTTGTTAACCAAGAAGCCATTATACCAGCCTTGTATCTCACAATAGGGTTACATCTACTGACATTAAACCATATATATATATATATATATATATATATATATATATATATATATACCATATTTTATCAGAGCTTTGAAAAATGTGAAGAAGAAAATATCAATTTTTAACAAAAAGAATGGAGAAAGACAGAAATATTTTTAAAAACTGACTGCAATGGAAATGATAAAAAAATCAAAATCATGACATAATGAAAAACAGCTGAAGTTTACTAAATCATACATGAAGTTTTGAAGTCCTGCTAAGTAGGTGGGGGATCCTGTAGTTTGATCCTTAGCACTGGGATTAGGAAAGAAGAAAATGTCTTTTATATGTGGTAAGGGACATGTATTCCACATCCCTTGCTCCCAGCTGTATGGTCCACATTCTTATCCATGAGCTTCTTATGAGCACCGATTTAATTTTATCATCATCTCCTAGTACTTGGGGAAAATTCAATTCTTAAGACATGTGCCTTATCAACGAAGGAAAGAAAAGTAAAAAATTGGGGAACAGCTTAACAAATTAGGGTACTTTAACTACATAGAATAGCATGTAACTTCTAAACAGCTCACAAGAAAAACCACGCACGCACGCACGCACGCACATGAAGTGAGTAGAATAATGCACAGAACAGGGGCCCTCAAAGGACCAGTGACTGCCAGAGTTGAGACAGGTGTGTGCACAGAAGGTCTCACACGGGAAACACTTGAGGCTATTAATGAAAAGCCAATAGAAGCAGCCAATGAACATCTAATAGGCACAGATTTTCAATAGGAAAACAGAAATTGGTAATGGTGTGCCTGAAACTGACTGTCATTCGTCTGCCCTAATTTTATTGTTACTCTGTACTTAAGAATTGAAACCACACACTGATGTTATATAAAGTGAATCTCCATATGCCGCACACTAAGTCGCTCCCTAGGCTCTGTGGAGTCTGCTCTGCGAGGACAGCCTTCCGTGGGTTTTCTCCTTTCTTAGATCCTTTATTAACACACATTTCCCAGGCTTCCCTTTTTCTGTTCCTTTTTATTTTTTGATCAGCTGTTTATTAGGCTTCCCCTTTCCAATTTTATTGCTTCTTCCCTTGTTTCGTTCAATCATATCCTCAATCTGCCCCACAGTCCTCATCAGAAAGCACTGCTCTTAACTCCCCCAGGAGCCTCTGCCTTTCCGTATTTTCAAAAAATAAATAAAATAATAATAAACTGATGTCCTCCAATAGGGCTAGAAGCCAACCCTATTGATTTTAGGAGGTTTGAGGGTTCACTTAAGTCTACAGCGTTTCATTGCCTAGCAACATGGGCACTGAGAGCTTCAGTTACTATAGTGATGGCTCCCTAATGCAAGCGTTCTCTCAGAGAAAGGCTCAAGTGCAGCCACCACTTGTCAACAGGGCTCCCTGGGCTTTACTCCCTCTTTTATCCTTGCCATTTGAGGGGCTAAGGGGGAGGTAGAGGAGGAGGAGGAAGAGGAAGAGGAGGAGGAGGAGAAAGAGGAAGAGACAAACAGGGAGGGTACACTTCACCTGCCTGCTTACTGTGAAGAGCTAGAGAATCAATTGCAGTTTCTTCTATATACAGCACCCAAAAGGAAATCCTTTACAAGCTCTCCCTGTTCAGGCCGTGAGGCAGCCTCTCTCCAGTTCCAGCAGGACCCCTGAACTCTAACAAAAGGCAAACTGGGGACGGCACTGCTCTGGGCTTTAAAGGGAGCCTGGGTGTCCCTAAATCCCAGAGAAGAGTTTCATTCCAATGTCATCAAAACAAAATTTGGTTTTAGATGCTGCTTTCTGCTAGCAACACATTACAATGTCTATCACCTGCATGGATAACTGAAGCAGCAACAGCCCTTTTCAAAGCAAGACCTGGAATCATCAGGCCTCCGAGAGGTAGGCATGTCTGGGCTCCAGGAAAGATGAAGCTGACCTTTCAGAAACTCGCTTGCTCTGAGCACTGGGACCCCTGTTGTCACAGCGATCAGCTTCATCTCTATCCCCTCCGCTAATGCAATGGCAGCATAGTTTCCGTGCCGTTCAGCATGATGGATCCTTTATTTCTTTCAACTAAAATATCAAGTGACTGATGAAAAAGCAACAAAACAAAACAAAGCAGACGCAAGAAGACGAAAAGCCTGTCCTCTTTGTGCAGCAGAGGGAACAAAGACAGGCAGTGACTGAGACCTCTGAAGGTAAATATGCTAGTCTGCAGGGTAATTTCTGCTAGGCTTATTTCATAGGTCGGAAAGTTCTGCTTGGATTATAGCAATCTCCTCTGACAGGCGGCCTGACCTGGGGGTGATGCTAAAAGCCAACTCTTCCATATCCCTCTGTACCTGGGGAGAAGGTAATTACCGTTTTTTCTGAAACCTCCTTTACGTAGGAAAGTACAACAAGCTGATCACAGAGAGGTGCAAGTCCACTAATGTAGAATTCAGTTTCAAACTGAGACACTGCAAACAAAAGGCAGAAAGGATTCACCATTAAATGGAGCATAAAAGTGCACATGATGGCAAAGACATAGCGACTCTGAGTGCTACAATGCATTTAAAAATGCTTAAAATGGAAATAATGCTCACTCCCCTGATGTGATTATTACACATTGTGTATGTGTTGAATTATGATACTATACTAAATATGCACTGTAGTGTGTCTCATGTTAAAGTACTTTCACCATGCAGCACTGAAAGTGCTTTATAACCATCCATCTCAGGAAAGACTTCAAAGTTGACATTATAGACAGAAATGACAGCACTCACAACTTCCCCTAAATGGCAAGTTGTGAGTGCTCCCCTGTGCCAGGTTAAGTTAATAAGAATGTCGTTGCACCTCATGAAGACTCTCTGAAATAATAAAACCTAACATCAATTATCGTTAATAATAAAATAATAATAAAATTATCTTTTTTCTTACAGATGAGGTGCGGTGGTACAAACAGTACAAATTATGTTTTTATTATTATAAAACATTACTTTGGTTTTGGCTTTAGACATTTTATTTAAACATCTTTGCACACTTATTTATATACAGAGAAAAATAATAAGCTTTTCAAAAGTATACTTAAAACTTAAGAAGAAATACGTTATTATAAGTTAAGAAATATGCACACTAAGGAAATGGTTCTGTGTGTAAGATCGAACTCTGCAAGCATGAGAACCTGAGTGGAAATCCCCAGCACCCACATCAAAGCATGGACACATGTGTCTACAGTCCCAGATTTGAGGGACTGGGATGGGGGAGGGCAGGAAGATCCCAGAAGCCCCCTGGCCAGTCAGCCTAACTAAAATGGTCATCTGGTTCTGTAGAGATTCTGGTTCAAGACAATAAGGCAGATGCAGAGGAAGACACCCGATTCCCTCTGTTGGCTCCTCAGGTTCCAACACAAAGGAGTGCTCTCATACAGTCAAATGCAACCACCACATACACATGGAGGACTGTCAGGCCTGGCAGTGTAGTGCATTCCCAACTCTCCACAGGCTAAGGAAAGAGGATCGCCAGTTCAAAGACTATTACGGTACAGCATGTATTCAATGCCAGCCAACATAACTTGGTGAGCCCTTACTTCAAGGCAAAACCTACAAAGGCGGCTACGGACACAGCTCGGTGGTAGCCTGCTTGTTTAACATGGACAAGATACCCTGTCTACTCCCCACTCCTGGAGCGGGGGAAGGTGTGTGCACTTATCCCATCACCCAAATGTTTTGTAATTCAGCCAGCCTCTGATGTCCTGAGTGTTGGCTGCACTTCCGCTTATCACCTATGATGGACGTACTGTCTTTTCCTGAGTTGGGAGAGCTCAGTGTGCCATGCTAGAAGCGATAGTGAATGCTTGTGAAGTCTGCAAACCTGGGTCATAACTTCCAATGAACTGGACTTTAGGTTCTATGTGTACAATCTTCTCATATGAAAAGAAGAAACAGGAAAAGAGGTAAAAACCTGCCATGCAGATGGAAGGAGGGTGAGAGAACGTTCTTGCTCCTTTCTCTTTTCTTGTTCATCAGGTTCCCTGCTTCTCTCGTCCTCGCTTACCTTACAGGCATCTTCATAATTTAACTTTTATATTTGAACAGGTGACCAAAGATGACTAACATAAACAAACTTTAAGAGAGGTAAGTGTTTTCTGATGGTCTTTTTTAGCCTAGATCGGCTTTGAAATTGCTACATAGCTGACGATGACTTTGAGCTCTGCTCTTCCTGATTCTGCCTCTTAAGTGCCAAGGTTACAGGAGTGTCACCATTCCCAGCCTAAGTGGAGAGTAGCTCTTCCTTCTCACTGACTGGATGGCATGAGTGGGCTTGGTGTCCTGATACACATCCAGGGGCGGGGCTTTTGCTCCAGCTCTGCCACTAACGTTCTTTCCATCTGTAAGCTTGGGCTAAGGATGTTCTATCAAGACACACAGAAACAGTTTTGATAAAGGGCTAGCATGGGAAACGGTCACAAGTAAGCTTATTTAAGAACCATTTCTACCTCAGTCACAGTGTAGAGAGGGGAATGTCCAGTGTAGACAGCTGTTTCTAGAGATACTTCCGTGCAGGGTGTAGTGTGAGAAGCCATGAGAGAGAATGATCTGCATGGGTCCACCTTGTATCATTTACAGAGAAGATGGTTATCTCATCCATCTAGAATAAGTAAATTAACAATAGAATTTGGTGGCCACTGTTCCAGCTATGCTGGTATAAATGGAGCTGATTTCTGTCTTACTAAATCACAGTCTGTCGCTGAAATGCTACTACACAGTTTCCTGCCAATAATTCAGGGGAAAGAACAATAATCCAGATATGCCACAAAAACCCTTCTCATGTGGGCCAAGAGGAGGCCTAGTTGTGCCTGTGTGCTAATCATACCCAAGGGAAAACAGCATTAATCACAAAGGAGTAGTGGATAGTGAGCTGTGAGGACTGTGCCCCCTGGAGATCATATGGCCCAGACTACCTGACAGATACTGTGAGGCAATGGCTCCTAAAGATATCTGAATGTATAGCAAAGCCTGGTATTTTAAACACTAACTATAATGCACAAAACAGAGAAATTAGGACAGTGTCCTAGGCAAATCTTTACCCTACACCCTGATTTCCTTAATCTACAATGCTTATATAAATGACATAGAGATCTCATGATCTCTGAGATCCTGGATAGAAACATTAATGTTCTCAATAAAACAAGAGAAGACTGCAGGAGTTCATGTGCACTCAACACTTAGACACTAAGCCAGCACACTACCAAATGTGGATTAATGATCACTTAGAGTCACAAGGAAGAGGAATGCAACCAAAACAGTCAGAATATAGGAGTTACCAAAGTCGATATAAAAACGAAAACATTCCTTGTGCTGACTCATTCCCTTACACCACACACACTCTTCTTAGAGAAGCAAAATCCACAGTGATAGCAACACTTGGTGTGACTCACAATGAAGAGTTCTACCTGCTGTCACCTTAGCTGTGGCTACTCTGCCATCCACTGATTCCTCTCCAGTAAGACCCACAAAAGCACACACATACACACACACACACACACACACACAGTTCACTTCCTGCTCTGAACTGTTAGTGTGTGGCGGTATCTGCAGCTACAACGTCTTAAAACACCACAGAAAGAACCTTGCCTTTTCATTATTCTTTCCACTAAGGCAACAAGAGTGTTTGTAGATCCAAAAATGCTATTTATTTTCATATTAATGCTAAGATAAAGAAAAGATGGCTAGAGACATGGCATCAGAATGCATGTATGTACAAGGAATAAATATTATTTCTACTTATGTAAAGGAAAAAATTCTGAATTTTACTTATTCTAAGGAACATATATAAAATATAAAATGTTTATGGACTAAATTTTTAAAGATACCTTCTAACAATTATTGGCTTTTTATTTCAAAATAACAGTGACCAATAAAGTTTATCTTTCCTTATATTACATTCTACACCACAGAATGATGATTTTAATAATTTTAGTAAGTCTTGTCTTTTTTTGAGGGAAAGCTAGTTTGAAACAGGTGGTTTACAAACCTAATTAGACAAAAGCTCACATTTAAGAAGAGTATCAGGAAAAAATAAATCACAAAGAAACAAACAAACAAACAAAACACTTGTTAGGTTACATAGCTCATGGCTTGGAAGGGAAGGCTTGAGAGGAAACTTGTGTCACAGAAGACAGAACCTGTACTTGAGATCGGGAGTATGGAGAAAGTAAAGACACGCTCTGGGGCCTCAAGGAGTGTGCTTGAGTGTGTGTGAGTTTCCACACACAGTACTTTGCTGAAGAACACCAGATCTGAGGGGATCTGTAGCTGTGGCATGGCCTCATCCTGCCACAGTAGCCAAGGCTCCCACCCTCCAGCGTATTCAGAAAACAGTGTAGACACGCTATTCTTACAGCATGTAAGTGTACAGAGCTCACGGGTCAGTCACTGGACAATAGTCTCTTCAGAAGAGAGCAGCAGATGTCAGAATTCAATGCCTTATTTTTCTTTTTCAGATAGATGGCATATTGGACAATATAATTGAAAACACAGAGAAGTGTAGGCTACATGTATACTATACCACCAAGAACAATAGTTTATACTTGAGATCTTTGTGATTAGAAAGTCCTACCCTTTTCTAGAATTGTCTTTTCTACTATAAGGGCAAACAAAGTGCACGACATACAACTTCCACCATCTTTTTGGCCCCTTACAATCACATTGCCTCTCCCAAAATGTCAATCTATAAGGAAAAACATCCGCAACTCTCACATTCCATTCCATTTCCTTTGTATCAGTCATATAGCAAAGGATTCCCACCCAGTAGGCAAAAGCAGGGGCAAACTGTGCCCAGGGGGCTTTTAGTAGGCTGGACACTTGGTTGGATGCCAGTGGTCACTGAAAACACCTTTGGAATCAACATTTTAACACTGTCAGGGATCTCTCTAAAGCAGACACACTCAAGTAAAATGTGATGTGATCTTTGGTAGTAGCCAATCACAGAGCAGAGCTGATATATGGAATTAAAGCCGAAGAGCTCAGCTACTAGACAAAACAAGAAAAACACCCGACCACACCTGGTCAAGAGTTCACACAGCTCAGTTAAAGCAACGTGGCTTTCAACTTAATCTCAGATTCTCTAACTGGTATTCTCTTTAATGTGTTCAGGCCCCATGACACCAGTGATAAAGATATTTCATTAGTAACATTATCAATCTCAGATAAAAGAAAAAGAAATGATCAAGACATGCTAAGTAACAATGTCTAAACCAAATGCTTATTTTTGTTATTTTTGTTCTAAGTATAAAATTACCGCAGTCATCAGCTAAACCCAAGTAACATACTAAATGACAGGAGCTCTCTACTTTCTGAAAGGAGGACAGAGTCACAGTCATTTCTGGCTCCTAGTTCTAAGAAATAACTCTGCAATGACCCAGGGTAAGTGTGTGGCAGAAATTCAGTCACTAACACGGAGCATGCAAAACTACAGGTTGCTCATCTAAAAACAAACTAAGAAAAAAGTAATTTTATTTGTCCAATTGAGGCACTTCTCTGAAACAAAAACTTCAGGCATCACCATTGACAAGTGTGGGGGTCTGTGGATTTTGGGAAATTCCTACCTGGTGGATCTATGAAGTGAAGGGGCTACAGAAGGCTGAGGTAGCAACGCTGGGAGCACCACCTGCCCTTATGAGACACAGGCTCTTTCTGCTCTTCTTTGTCTGCTATATGTTTTTGAGACCTTGCCTTACTGTGCAGCCTGTCTGGTCTTGAGCTCATTATGTAACACAGGGTAACCTCAAACTTGTGTCAACCCTCCTGCCTTAGATTCCTGTCAGGATTGCAGGTTGGAGCCATGTGTGGTTACAGAAACAGCTTTGCAATAGGAATGCCTGAGTTAAAATGCTTTTGCTTAGGAACAGGACAATTCTGTGTAGGTTATATGAGCCTCTGAAAATTTTCTTTACCTATAGAATGGGAATAATACCACCTACCTATGGAATACTGTACACATTGAACGACATTCTGCTTATACTATATTTAGCATTCTGCCTAGTGGCTGTGTGTATGTGTGTGTGTGTGTGTGTGTGCTTGCATAGGCCACATCAGGGTGTCCAGTTTCTGCCCCACCACTTTCCTCTTTCTACCTCATGCTCCTGAGATGGATTCCCTCAGCAAATCCAGAGTTA
The DNA here is from genome assembly GCF_900095145.1 of Mus pahari. NCBI lineage: Eukaryota > Metazoa > Chordata > Mammalia > Rodentia > Muridae > Mus > Mus pahari. Next base: position 22,208,078 of record NC_034605.1, on the reverse strand, counting down.
GGCCAGCAAACCCCACACACCCTCCTGTTTCCACTCCCGACACCACTCTGTGGCTATAGCATGACATGGCCAAGTCAACAGTTTTGGTGATGTAAACTCAGGTCCTTCTGCCTACATAGCAAATATCCTGCCAACTTGGATATCTTCCCAGACTCATGCATCAGATTTCCTATAACAGTATTAATAACAAATATCCACCAGGTCGTGGTGACATACATATGCCTTCAATTCCAGCACTCAGAAGATAGGCAGGTGGATCTCTGAGTTCAAGACTAGTCCGGTCTGCAGAGAAAGTTCAGGACAGCCAGGGTTACAGTGAGAAACCCTGTTTTAAAAAACCAAACCCAAACCAAAACAAAACAAATATTCACATTCACAGTACCACATGTGAGTCTTTCTATCATACTAAGAGGAAGACTGAATAAAGACATTCCTCCAGAGCAAACATGGTCTAAGGAAACAGCATCTAGGAAGTGTGAAGGCATTCACTGCAAGGTGCTTTTTCTTACTTCAATTCTTTTCATAGTGAAGTATTAGGGAAAATCCAATGCAAAATAGGAAAGCAAACAGAGTATAAACAGGAAGTTGCACAGAAAGCAATTCAAAACCAGATCCTCAAATGGAAACACCTGGAAAGAAACGACCACCTGCCATGGTCCTTACTGAGACTTTTATTAAGAGGAAAAACTATATCCCCTGTGTGCAAAAAGAACTACCTCAGTGCTCCCACGTGTAGGTCAAAATGACAACAAGCTTATGAAGAAAGACACTTAGATGTAAGAAAGAACTAACCCACAGCTCTTCCCAACCAGGTAAACAGACCCTCAGTTTCCAGGTCACTGTCCCAAATCAACCAAGAGGCTGAACACAGGATGACATGCTTTGGCTTCCCATTGTGATTCTAACTAATAAGCACCTGGCTTCCTACAGATCTCTCACCCTCAGAGATTTCCTTTAATCTCAATGCCATCATCACCCCACTGAAGGAGAGTAGTTCCCTGTCAAGGATAAAGCAAATTTCATTCTAAACCCTCTAACACTTCCTTTCCCTTATCCCACTCAAGGTCTCTTAGACAAAAACTGTGCCTCCTGCCATGGGAATGGTTCATGGTACTTAACCGCTGACTACAGTGGTCAAATATCAGTAATGTACTCACACAAATGACAAAGCTACATTCCTATTATTTCCCTGCAAATTTTCATATCCTTAAAAATGATCAGAGCTTTTTGTTGTGCATCTTAGTCATTCAATAACATCTCTCAGGATGTTATGCATCCAAGATGTTCAGAGGCTTCCCTGACAGGTAAAGGAAAACTGGGGCGGAAGTGAAAGGCACTCAAGCAAACACTTCCTTGGAGCTACAAGTCTGTTCTTGTTCCTTGGCTTTTCTCAGTCCTACACTCCCAACATGAACTCTGCTCATACTCAGGAAATCCGAACTACTGATCCTTCCCAGAGGTAAGCCGGGCAGTGGTGGCACACACCTTTAATCCCAGCACTTGGGAGGCAGAGGTAGGCAGATTTCTGAGTTCGAGGCCAGCCTGGTCTTCAGAGTGAGTCCCAGGACAGCCAGGGCTATGCAGAGAAATCCTGCCTCGAAAAACCAAAACCAAAACCAAAAAAAAAAAAAACCCAAAACAAACAAACAAAAACTCTATAAACCACACTTCCGGCTTCAAGTACAGAACAACCCAGATTGAAATGCTCTCACCAAACTTGTCCAGTAGACAATACACAGCAAACAATGTTTGCAGTGTCATGGAAAACAGAGCAGTTCCACACTTCTACATCCACCATCCAAAGGTACCAGCGAATTTTACATCTGACTTTAATATGGCAAGACTTATTTTCACTCATCAACGTCATGGTATATTAGACTCAGCACAGGAAACATACTAGATGTTTTCCAGAGGCACTGAATCATTAAAAAACAGTATTATGTAGTACCTTCTATATTGTTCCACAACAGTATAATGTAGTACCTTCTATAATGCTCCAGGCCTTCAGGATATAAAGTAAACAAAAATAGTCCAGCGTTTGCTTGCACAGAAGTGACACAGAAATGTACAAAATAATCAAGAACCCAAGAGCTGCTGCAGCTGAATAGCTATGGGCAGAGGAATCCACACCTGAATGAGTGGACTTGGAGTGGTCAGGTGGAACAAGTGGAGTTTCTCAGGAAAGCAACTGATTAAAAGTTGGTGACGAGTAAAGAAGCAAGAAGAATGTTCTAGATAGAGGGGAAGAAAGTGTAGTGAAAATTATGGAATTCTGATTTCCTTAAAAAAACACAGAAATATTACAAGAATATGTTCTTTTAATCCCAGGTATGGGATTAAAATGAGCTGAGTATGACTTGCTATAGCAGAGGCATGATTTTGCCAGCTGCCAATAGTCTCTGTGATTGTGTGACATTACAAGTTCTGGAAATGTTTCAGAGGGAACATAAATGCTAGGACTGACTCTGAAAGGCAGGGTGGTTGGTTCCAGTTTCTTAGTAGTTGTGATAAAAGAAGAAAGAAATCAGATTCAATGATGTCTCTCTCCCTCCCCCTTTCCCTCTCTCTCTCCCCTCTGTCCTTTCTATCCTACTTAGTGATAGGGATAAAACCAGGGGGAAAAGGGGTGGGAAAAAAGAACCCACAAAGTAGCTAAGACCGGCTAAAGAAGAACCTGAGTCTGTTCAGAAAGTCACTGTGGCTGTAACGCCAAGCCCTTAGGTAGCACAAAGAAGCCTAGTGGGAGCTGTTGCTAGAGAGGCAGGAATGGGCATCCCTTTTACTGTGAAGAAGAGACTAGATTGGAGCTGGAGTGGAGCAGATTAAACTAAAAAGGCAGCTGTAATGCTCCAAATAAAAGATGATGGCAATTGGGGCCAGAGCAATGGTGACAACAATGAGTACTGAGAAAAAAAAGGTCAGTACTGTACTAGGTACACACATGCATGAACTCACACTCTACCTTACATATTATATAAGGTTACAGCTACCTTACAACATTCTCACATTTTATACATGAAAATATTGAAACAGCAGAAATCTGTCTGAGATAGGTCCTGGTGGTAAATATCACAACCAGGATCCAAATTCACATATTCTGACTTTAAAGCCGACTATGAAGTTACTATGAGAAAGATATTTTGTTTGTTTGTTTGTGGAAAAGAGTTCTTTCCACAGCGAGTTTCCAAAACTTGAAGGTTTTCTGGTCCCATTCTATCAAAGCACCAAGAGAAAGGCTCTGGGGGAGGGCATGGTCTTTGGCTTCTCCTTGACAGAGATGCCCTATGGAAGAATTGCCATCAAAGGAACCATGGGAGGGGCCCGTACCTATCTCAACATATCGACTTGGCAGATCCCTCATCTCACTGGCGTGGCGTTCCTTCACTGCGCATATCTGAAAAAGAAATTCACAGGTTATTCTCCAGATAGGATAGCGAAGTCTCCATAGCATTTTACTCAGTGAGGCATTTTTTAAAAGTAGTCGTGTCACCCAAAGATGAAGTACACATAGTCTACTTAAGACATAAAAGACAGAAAGGATATGGGAGGTTGGGGAGATGACTCAGAGGTTTTGAACTCAGGCTGCTCTTGCAGAGGACTCTGTTCGGTTCCCAGAACCCACACGGTGGTTCACAACTTTCGGTAATTCCAGTTCTAAAGGATTTAATGCTCTCCTCTGGCCTTTGTGTGCACTGAATGCATAAAATGCCCCTACATGCATAAGATGCTCCTGCATGCACAAGATGCCAAGACATACATTCAGGCAAAACACTCATATACTTAGAGTAAAAAATAAATTAAGCAATTAGTTTGAATAATGTATGACAACCATTATTTAGATTGCCCCACATTCATCCAATATGAAGTGACACTTTATGACAAAAAGAACTTTCATGTAAATCTGCTGTTTCTAGTGGCCTTTTCTCTGAAGCTGGACTTAAGGACTATAGACACATGCAGGAGGTGTTTTGGCAGAACACACAAACTGTGGCTGGCTCACAGAGTCTGCTGTCGACGTATTCCCTAGTAGGATGGCCTGTGTGCAGCCTGGAAGGTTCCTGTTCTATAGCAGCAAATGTGCAGCCTATAAAGTCTACTGTCTCCACTACTAGCACCTTTTCGAGAGTCTGGCTATCTTTGTTTTAAATTATACAGATAAAGCTGAGATCAAATCTGTATCTATCCAATAATCTCTTACTTTCCTCACAAACACCAGGTAAAAGGCATTATGAGTTAATTTTATTTTAGGTTGGTAAGACTATGAGTACTAAGTATTTATTTTTCTTACCTCTTTCCAAATGCATAGACTTTCCAAAGAGAATCTATTCAACTTTGTAATAAGAAACAAGGGTGTCTGTTTTTTGTTTTGTTTTGGTTTTGGTTTTTGGTTTTGGTTGTGTTTCTTTTAAGGTTTGGCCCTCCACACAAGACTGATCCACATGTCAGTGACCAGCTTCTTCCTTCAGTAAAGACAGTGGTATTTTATAGTCACCCACCTGAGGACCACTACACTATGGAGCACTGTAATGTAGACAACCTCAAGGAGAAAAACAAGAGTGAACAACATCCCGGTCTAAGGACACCATTAGTAACTCTACCACAAGCTACTGCTGTTAATGTAAAGGCTTACTAGAAATACTAAACATCACTTAAATATTCTTCTACCATAGTAATCATTAGTGTCATTATAACAATGTATCATAAGAAACTAGTGTAACTTATTTGATCAACTTTCTTATTTCTTATTTTTTATTTTTATCCATGAATATTATTAATAATAACAGCATGCTCAGTATACTTAAATATAAAATGTTAAGGACATTACTTAGGCTAAATTGCTAGATATATAAAGCCGCCAGATCAATGGTTAGATGTACTTTATCTTTTTGTCTGATTCCTTCTTTAATGCACATGTCTAAATTTGTCTTCAACACAGGAGCAACCCGGTGAAGGGCTCAGAGAATGCTTTTCTAATGTGTAACAAAAAACCCATGGCTGCAGACAAGTGAGGATCCACAAATATGGGACTGGCTGTTTTCTCCTTAATTGCTTTTGGACATTTGTCTCCTCTTCATTTCCCCCAGCTGCCTCCTCTTTCTGGTGAACTTCTGAGTTTATGAGAGACCTACTCTCCCCTCCGGCCCCACACTTACTAAGGAAACTATTAAATCATCTCAGGAAAATATTTCATAATGCCAATCATATTATAAATAATGAGCCAGAACCTCTATGCCATTAAATTATAAAATATGCAGATGATTTAGGTTTACTCTCAGCTCACTACCATGAATAACCCAAATGAACCGAATGATGAAAGCTAAAGATAAAAATAGGATAATATGAAGATCAACACCTTTGACTAAGCTGTCAAAATCAACCACACATTCCATAAACAGCTAAGGAACTGCAGTGGGATCATGGGAAATTAAAACAGAACTCAACAAATACAGCATCATTCTGAAAAAAAAGGGCAATTACTTTGCCCATCATAGAAAAGGAAAGCACATCTTAAAATCTGTACTTGTAAAATAAAGTGTCCTACATCACAGCATTCAGATGAAAATATTAGGTTTGCCAGAAACCATTCATGAGTACAATGAATCTATAATGATTTGGGTTTAATATAAAGACCAAGTAAACCACCTTGATGGAAGTTCCCCAGCCAATAATGAGTGTCACATTGTCCTTCCAACAGAGGCTGCAGGGATACATATCTGGGCGAAGACTTATATCATCTCGGGGAACATTGGTGATTCTTTGCTTTGAGGTGATGTCAAAAATTTTCACACCCTACAAAACAGAGCAACATTAGGCATCCTGTATTCTAGAGAGGAGCACAACAATAGGTGTCCTATTCAAAACAATAATGGCGCTTACTGGGCACGCCCAGGAGCCATAACAGGGCATGGTCCTCCTTTATACCAACCCTTAGAGAACCAGAGCTGCAGGGCTCCTTCCTGGACAAAGGCTGTAGTTAGCATAAGTAACACAAATCCAGCACAGACATGTTCTGCACAGAGACACCAAGTTTACTTTCAACCTGACAGGTGGCGGGCATTTCTAAAGGAATTCTTCTGAAGGAGAATGAGTTTCAGTTTTTCAGAAAGCTTTGGTTCTGAAAACCCATCCATTCAAAGACAACATGTGACCCTTCAGAGTGCCCAATGGAGCCATCAAGTGCAGCTGGCTGATCACAAGCCTGGAGACTGTGGTTGTTAGAAGGAAAATCCCAAGCAGCAGGGTTGAACTGAGACAATGTCGACTATTTCTAACCAAACGGAACTGATTTTCTCAACTACGGCATATTTCAGAACTATGAAATTTCAGAAAACATGACAGATGTGAAAAAGACTATTTTTTAAACTTTCTCCAGGCCCCACTTTACATAAAATAGACTTGAAGTGCAGTACTGAGAGTACAATACAGTTTTTAAATGACAGGCCCATGATTATACCTGGAGTAAAGAGGAAATCACAACTTGCTTCTCTCAGTGGTCATGAGAAACGGGTGAATGGCATTTTCAGAGCACATGCCTAAAGCAGCCCTTCAATAATTAAGATGGCTTTTCATTTTCTTGGTTACTCTGTGCCTCAGTTTCTTCCTCTAAAGAGATTTTAGTCTACAATGTATTGGGAATTACTGTACTATGAAAGCCCAGGCAATCTGACTTCCTTAAGCTGAGGTGTGGTATATTGATATCTATCACCCATAGATATTAGATATCACCCATATCTATTAGAATTGCAACTCCACGGAGTCTCTGTCCCAGCCCTTCCCATCTGGCAACCTGCTGCCGCTGTGCAAGAGCTAGAGAGGCAGACAAGTGCCTTTACCATATTGTTGGCCCAAGCAATCAGATGGCCTCTCCACTTCACACTCCTGATGTTCCCTTCCCCTTCGTGTAGGACAGAAGACTTCCATCTGTTCATCCAGGTCCGTTCAAATAGCAGCAACTGAGGATACAGCAAAACACAGGCTTTCAGATCTCAGAGTCACATAGAAGATCCTTTCTTCATCCTTTCTGCCTGTCAGTGTTACCAAGTAACAAATAAGCCACTCTCAGTATTTTTTTTTTTATGCTTATTTTAATAGATACCCTGCTTTTGGAAAGAATTCCCTACATATCTTGAACTGCCTGAATTCCTATTGAAATTAGACTTGAACACTGAGGGTATGACAAGTCTCAGCCACAAGATGGCACCAAAACACCACGACTCTGAGCAAACAATGCCTTAGTGACTCCAGCTTCAGGAAGGCTTTTCAACTGGGAACTAATTAATTTTGTAAACTGGGAAGTCAGAACCTTTTAAGTTTCTCACTGACAAGAAAGTCATCACAGGTTAAACTGCGTTAGCTGGAAACAAGCATCTTTACTTTTATTTAATCCAAAGCAAATAATTTGACATTATCTTTTTAACAGTAAATCAAATCACAAAGTATGAACCATTTGCTTTAGGATTTAGGGTCTTTAAATTTTTCACAGTAGCTAGACACTGTATAAAGATTAGAATCTATTGTGAAGTCCCACTAAGCATTTTAAAATAAAATATAACTGGTCAAAACTCCTTAATTCTGAAGAAAATACAGTTCCGATAATTCACAGACTAATAGCATATTTTTCTAGAACTCTTTAAGCAATGGCACCTATAGCAGGTATCACTGAAAGCCGTCAACCAGAAGTGCGTGTGTTCCCACTGTTTGCTACACTGAGGACAGAGGCGTGAGAGGTCTGGGGTGAGGCAGAGACGGGCTTCACAATGCTGGCCTAGAATGCTGCTGTAGATAGAGCTCTTGGCCTACTATCCCTCTGCCATCATACTCTAGGATTATTGGCAGGTGCCACCACTCCTGGCAAAAGAATTTTTAAAATTCCTTTCAGTTCACCTCAGTGTTTTGTGTATCTTCTATCATGCCCAAAGTATCAGGGAGGAAATATCAGGGGTGACCCAGAAATTGATGCTATGCAATCAAAGTTATATATGACAACCATAGATAAACTAAAAACATGGGGACTACTGAGCAAAATATGGAGATGGACAAAATCAGGACTCACTATGTGTCAGTCGGTGTGTCTGTCTGTCTTCCTACCTATCTATAAATATCTGTCTCTATGTATGTATTATCAATATAAAGATACTCAGGATATTAAAAAATACTACAAAATAGTATTTTCTATGATACCTCTTAACTATGAATAAATAGCCATACATTAAATATTTACACAGAAAATAGTATAGAAATATGAAGCATATATTACCAAGTAATCATAATTCTAGAAAAGGGTATGAGGAAATCTTACATAGATATTTTTCTAATTATTCATGTTATTTTTATAATGTTACCTCATTAATAAGGATGAAGTCCACTTTTTACAACCAAGTTTAATTTAGGTAGCTGGATGAAGCGATAAAAAACATACTGAAATCTTAAAAGAGGATACAAATGTGCTTCCAAATTAATTTACAGAAGCCACCACTAGTTTTTTAATGAAAAGGTCTTTGAGAATTCTGAGTTCTGACATGGTTTCCACTTCTCCTTCCTCTTCCTCCTGAATTCATGGCCTCTCCTTTAATTACTGCTGCACACACACACACACACACACACACACACACACACACACCACTGTATAAATACAACCTGCAGAGTCTATTTAGTGTTGTGACTACGTACACATGTTAAAGGCAGACTGTCTGGGACTGGAGAACCTAACATGAGTCCTGATGAAGACTGAATGAAGGAGAGTTCACAATGCACTATCTCTAGATGAAGAGGTATAAGCAATTAATCACCACCCTTATTTTATAATACACCATCAGCTTCTTCAGAAAATATTAAGACTTGCTATAAAGAGAAACAAAATTCAGATTCACTCCACAGAGCTCCCTGTGCTACAATCAGTGTGTTTGGGGTTACCCGAGGAAACTGAGGCCGGCGGGGCCCTAGCTTCCCTTTGTCCTGTTCTGCTTCCAGGAGTTCTGGGAGGAAGAAAAGGAAAGAGACCAGAACTCAGAAGTCAGTCCATGTCAGGTTTGGTTCAGACCTGTAATGTCTGTTTGACATGTAACAGGGAAAGCAAAGGTCCTCAGTGAAGGTTTCATAAAGACAGAAAGTCCCAGGGCATGCCACATGCAGGAAAAACATAACAAGCCTGAAACCCAAAAAAAATAAACAAGCTAACTTCCCTGAATGAAGGAAACATTTTAAACTATTTACCACTACAATTTAAATGTGACTTATCTTCATTTTGGATGGTTCTCAAAACATAATAGTTTTAAACACATCACTACTACTTTTTGTAAAGAAAAATGAATTATCTGTAAAGAAGCAAGCATTCTTCTGTGAGTCATGTCTCTCCAATTGCTTGGTCCTGGTATATGCTTTATAATCCTGTTGATCCAATTACAGCACCACAGTCCGGTTAAGGTACCCTCTTCACTGGGTCTGGCTATCATCTGAACTTCCTTCCTTCTCCCTGCTAGAGAATGGGCCACACCTTTCACTGTTCATGCCCAAGTGTCTAGCACTTGGGCATGAACAGTGAGATAGGAAGTAGGCTACCTGAGAGCTACTCTTAGTCCTCCTTTCATTGTTAATACATGATGTGTTTGCAACTGGTAAGGTAATGGCTCAGAGTCTCTTCAGCTGTATAACCAACCTACATTTCCTAATGTTTCAAAGACTATACTGAATACATGGAAATCTGTCCCATCTCTAAAATTTAAAGGAAAGACTTCAACTTAATTCACACAGTTAACACATCTTCTCTGTCAAAAGGGACTCTATTTAGCTCATATCCAACTCCAACAACGGCAGGCTGTTGCCCATTCCTCAAGGGCAGAGCATGTAACTTTTACAAAGCTTATCACAATTTTGAAAACTCCTTTTAATGTCAGACTTCCCTTGCTCCATGTACACAGCTGATGATCTTTTCATTGGGGACACAGACGTGCTCTCTGGACATGATGGCACTCACTTCTCTGGCTCTCCGCAGCTAACCAGTTCTCCCCTTCTATCATGTCCCCGGCTCCTCAGCAGTTCCCCCCAAGCCTCTTCCCCTGCCCTTATTCCCAACACACGAGGTCAAGCTTCTCAGCTTTACATGGTATTCAACTTCACACGTCTGCCACTCATTGTCCTTCTGTGGGGCTTGCTCTAGGGGACACAGGGCTTCATGCAAGAAACCAACATCAATTGGTGCACTTTCCATTTATGGATTTATACTAATCCATGGGAATTTTGAGTAGAAACACGTTTTCTAGCAGGAATGCCAAGGAAAGTTCTGCACTGATGATTTAGAGAAAGATAAACGACTTTTCTTATACACATTCTGTACTAATTTAAGTACCACAAAGCTATCTGCCCTGATTTCACTGACATTTAATAAAATCCATTTCTTTCTCCTAGTCATAAACCTGCCTAGAGACCTACTGAGCACGAGTGTTCTACAAAGCATTTTAGGGATAAGTCATTGAACGAACTAGCCTTAAAAGCAGCTGGTTAATTTATTTGGTTTGTCTTCCACATCCTGTATTATCGAATTGTCATTATCCCAATACTGAGAGCAATTTAAGCTCAATGGGAGCTAAGTACACAGAGAGGAAAAGCTGTTTCCAAGAGGTCTATATTTTTGTTGTTGTTGGAGAAAGTATTTTAGGGCTTTATTTCCCATAAATCCACATTCTGGCAGTCAGCACTCTCAGTACTTATATTTCAATAGGAGCCTTCACATACCAGCAATATACTTTATTCTTCGATGTTTTGTGCTGATAGATGTATCTAACACTTTCCTACACTACAAAGTGGTACAGGATGCACATCCCAGAATCTCCCACACCTGTGCCAAGACCCCTAGCAGGTTGTAATACAGCCTGCATTTCTGGTACCCAGTGCTATCATTACCAATCACCCACTCTCCCCTAATAAAGGAAAGGGGCATGTTTCAGTTGTCAGCTCAGGATCTTGCAAGCTTATGAACAATGTGACTTTTTAGCCTTCTTCAACCCCCACAATACTGCTTGCTCTGAGCAGCAAAGATGCCACAGGAAATAGACATGGAAGCCACCAGCTTTGTTCCTACAGGAAGGAAAGGAGAGAGAGAGAGAGAGAGAGAGAGAGAGAGAGAGAGAGAGAGAGAGAGAGAGAGAGACACCATAAAAGACAACCTTGGCTAAGTCAGATGAGACAGTGGACAAGGAGAAGATAACGAATCTTTTATGAGCACAAACCTTGGCAAGTCAGCCCCTAATAGGGCAGTATCAGGAAAACAAGGCAAAGGGCAGAAGAACAGGAAGTATTGTTATGGGACTAAAAGACTCAAGAATGATCAAAAATAAAATTGTTAATAGAAGACAAGAACTGGAGAGATGGCTCCGTAGTTAAGGCTCACTGCTCTCCCAAAGGATCAGAGCTTGGTTCTCCATACCTACATCAGGTGGCTAACTGGCTTCCATGCATGCTCGTGTATACACACACCACACACACACACACACACACACACACACACACACACACACACAAACACATAAACACACATAGCCTCCCATAACTAAAACTGAAATGAGTCTATTTTTTTTTTAATAGAAAAGACAATTGAATGAAACACTATCCAGTGTGGAGAAGGTACTGGCTGTGCACAGCTGAGAGGAACCCCTAAATATAATAGAGCCAGGGGTGAGCAGGTAGCCAGGGGAGCAGGTGGGATCCCGCCTTCATCCTGCATCTTGCTTTGACGCAGGACCAACACAGTCAAAAAAAAATTTTTTTTTGTCTTTTTAAATCTCCACAAAGAAAGGTCATACAGCATGATACAATAGGGAATATCATACAGCAGATAGGGAATATCATATAGCATGGCACAGTAGGGAATATTCTCAAGCATATTCTTGCTTTAAGTTCACTGGTTAATTTCTAGACATGTTATAATACTTCAAACGTCTATTTCTAGAGGTAATTTCATGTGCTGAAAATAAGTCAAATGCAGAGCAAACACTGCTGCCGCATGAAGCCCCTATGCACAGGCATCTCACAGCCTGTCAACCAAATACGTGCTTCACAGGGAATGTTTAAGAAGCATGGTGCCAAGACATTGAAGGCTAACTGATTTTGTGAAAACTATGTGCATGTTGATAGATGAAAACAAAATAAACCCGAATCACTGCAAGGGAATGTCTACTTAGCTACCACAGTTTCAAACCGGGAAACTAACATGAAAAGATGATGCTAAATCCAAAGGGTCCCAAGAGGAACAGTTTCTTTTGTATTATAAAATAACAGATAAAACAACAGGCAAGAGATATAAATCTATGGAACAACCTATCTACCCAGTACAGGCTTTTATCAACTTACCCATTCTGAAACATAGACTATTTAACACTGTTATCTATAATACCTACAGATGCAAATTTACAACTACAAATGTCTGAAAAATGAATTCATCTTAATTTGTTTTAATCACCTTCCCTATCATCTTTGTGAAAGCCTGGCACTAACTGGACATACAGTCAGTCACTGGTAGGTCTAGAAGCGTGGCAGAACTCATGGGTTTGGATAGACTAACATCCCCGGGATGTGATATGCAAATGCAGTCAACATATGCAATCACTCCTTATATACTTCAATTTCTACTTGTCTCACTTGACCTCCTATATATTATCTTCTTGAGAACAGGAATAATTATCCCAGATTTAGGCAATATTAGTAACAAGGCTTTAGGCTACTCAGTAGGCAGCAATAATCTGTGTTCAAAGCGACAATAAATATCAGCTGGACAGTCTTCATTGGCCTGGCTTCTATTACATTAAAAGCTGCACTGAGCAAAGAATTGTACCAGGCATACCACAAAGGCAGATCTAGATGAGGATAATAAAATTTTCAAAATCTCTAATAGTTAAAATCACTGAAAAATAATGGTTGGCAGAGAAAACAATGACCGAGGCTGTTTGCACACAGCTGGGCTGAGTGAGCATGCACTGCTTGGGTTGTAAGTTCACTTGGTAATGTGTTCAAGTACTTCAAAACTAGTGCTAACCTGCAACCTAATCATTCCAATCACAGGAATCAATGCTAGGAAAATAATCCCAACAACAGACAAAAACTTGTGCCCAATGATTGCTAGATTCAGCACAGCAAAGAAAATGAGCAAGTGAAGAGATAGCATATAGACAGGGAAACAGTTACCTAGCAGCGGTAATGACTATCTAGAATATATAACGATTAACACAATTTAATCAGGAAAAAATGAATCACCCAGTTAAAAAGTAACTTCTGAACAAATACATCTCAAGAGAAGAACAGATGGCCAATAAATAGATGAAAAACTTTTCAATTTTTTGGTCAGAAAGGAACGCCAACCTCACATACTTTGAGATTTTCAACCCAATCAGATTAGTTATTATCAAACAAATAAACAAGCAAAGCAAACAATTGCAAATACTGATGAGAATGTGGGAGAAAAGCCCTACGCACTGCTGGTGAGACCAGAAATGAGTCGAGTCGAGTCACTGTGAAAGTTGGTAGGGATGTTCCTCAAAAAAATGAAGAAATCTAATCACACTACAGAGATATTTGTGCATCCATGTTTATTGGAGTATTATTTGTAGTAATTAAGTTATGAAGTACACCTACGTGCCCACCAGGAGATGGAAGCTGTGGTGGTTTGAAAGAAAATGGCCCCCACAGGTTCATAGGGAGTGATACTAATACTAGTGGGTGTGGCCTTGCAGGAGTCTATATGGCATTGTTGGACAAAACGTATGAGCTTTGAGGTCTCAAGGTGCCCAAGCTAGGTCCAGTGTGGCACCTTCTTCCTGCTGTCTACTGATCTAGATACAGAACTCTCAGCTACCTCCACATTCCCATATCTGTCTGAGTTCTACAATGTTCCCTGCCAGGATGATGGAACTGTAAGCCAGTCCCAATGAAATAATTTTCTTAATAAGAATTGCTGTGATCATAGTGTCTCTTCATAGCAACAGAAATCCTAAGACAGAAGTATAAAGAAACTATGGCATAAATGCATAATGGAATCCTATTCAATCACAAAGAATGATGTTACATACAAGACAATAAATGAAACTGGAGATTATGCTGAGTGAAATATGCAAGACAGATTTTAAAACACAACTTGTAAGTAGAAGAGAGGCCACTAGGGGGAAGGGAGTGGGGTGGGAGGAGAGAGGCAAGCATAGAGAAATAGGAAGGAAGAAAAGAATGGGTAAGAATAAGTAAGGAAGATAGATATATTCAAAACACAATGTATGTATTACAGAAATGTCACAGTGACGCCTAGTTGTACAGCTAATATGCATTAGTACACTAGAGGTGGAGCAAAATGGGTGGAGCTTCCCTAACAAGCATGAGGTCCTGTGATCTATAAAACAAATGAATGTGTCTAGCAAAAAGAAGACCTGAAAGTAAGGTCGTAATCTTGCTCAGACATACCACAATCAATGATTTGGTGTATAGCCCTTCTTGAATATACCTACAGACATAATTATATTTCTAAAACAATGCCGTGGGACTCTTCACACACTTTAAGAAAGTACATCAATAAAAACAATCTATCAGATGTTATCACACCACTTAAACCCATTGACAAAGGGAAAGATTGATCTGTTAAGAGCTTGGCTTGTCACTCACAGGTAAGCCTTGGTCTGCTGATAAACAAACAACTTCACAGAGCACCAGCAGTGTAGAAGGCCACTGGGTGAGCGTGAAGGATCTTGGTAAAAACAAGACTACTCCATAAGCATGTCTGTATGAACACTTTCCAAAAAATAATTACAGACCTCATCCTATCTAAGATGAAAGGCCCTGATCCTGCTTCTTTACTATTGCACTTAGCCTTGGCGTAGCCTCTATCCTTTTAGATAAGGCTTATTTAGATACTCAAGAACACGATTACTCTGGCCTTTTTACAGCCTAGATTCTAAAACAAACAATTGCCTCCTGCAAATCACATTCTGAAATTGGCTCCATCTTCAAAGATTATCTTTTGACATCCTCTTCCTAAAACCTATGGCAGTTCTCTTAGTGATCTAGAGATAAAGGGCACATAGCCATCTAGGTATGTAGTGTGTTTCAATCTTTAATGTTAAAAATATCCAAGAGAAATATTGTTTGGAAGCTTGAAAACAAAGAAAAGAACACTATCAGATTTCTCCATAAACATCCTTACATATATACATATAAATAAAAATACCTGTATTCAAGTTTCTTTCTAAAATGATTCAGAATATTTATTTTCTCACCAGATCATCATTCTGGTTAATTAAGAATCTTACTAATGTCATTCGACTACTACTGCCTGACCCACACTCTTTTGAAAACCACCACCCACTGTCACAACGTAGTAGTGTACATGCAATGATACTAATAACACTATCTGGGACCCTCCACAAAGGAATATGCTCAGAAAACAGATTTGAGCTAAGTAGTCCTTGAAATGAGCACTTCGGTTTGTCTGAGTGATATTACCTAACAACGGTTGTTCCTGTAATCCCTTATTTTATGCAGCCCTACTTGGAAAGAAAAGGAAAGAGGGAATATTAATAACAGTCCCTCTGTATTAAGCCCCACAGGAAAATATGACGAGCATCAAGCCACCAGTTTTACTATTCAAATATGCAATGAGAGACACAGTAAATAGGAAGCAAAAGAGGCTTGACTGCTCCAGGAAGAGAAGGATTCAAGGAAGCGCTATGGTCAATATACACATGTGACACACAGAAAGGGCTGCACAGTGCTTGCCTTATCATCATGAAGATCTGAGTTTGATCCCCAGAACCCATGTAAAGGAAGGCAAGCAAATGCTTTCAGTACCACCACTGGGGAGTCACGGGAAGGCTGACTGCTTGAGGCTCAATGACTGGTTATCTTAGTCTACACAGATTAAATTAACTAATGTTAGTAATAGTTAACTAGTTTGTTAACTAATTAGTATTTCATAGTTCAGGTCACTGAGAGACCATCTTTAAAAAAAATACAGGAGATAGAGAGAGAGAGGAAGAGAGGGAGAGAGGAGAGGAGAGAGGACAGAGGGAGAGAGGGAGAGAGGGAGGGAGAGAGGGAGAGAGGAGAGAAGGAGAGAGGAGAGAGGGAGAGAGGGAGAGAAGGAGAGAGGAGAGAGGGAGAGAGAGAGGAGAGTCAGAGAGAGGAGGGAGGAGGGAGAGAGGCAAGAGAGAGAGAGAGAGAGAGAGAGAGAGAGAGAGAGTGAGAGAGAGGCGGACTACAGCTGAGGAATAGCACCTGAGGTTGTCCTCTGGTCTCCACATGCATGATCAGACATAATTACATGCATACACATATACATGTGAACATGAACCACCAAAAAGAAAAAATACATATGGATTTTTTCTTTTTTTTTCTTCGAAACAGGGTTTCTCTGTGTAGCCCTGGCTGTCCTAGAGCCCACTCTGTAGACCAGGCTGGCCTCGAACTCAGAAATCCTGCCTCTGCCTCGCAAGTGCTGGGATTAAAGGCATGCACCACCACTGCCTGCCTCATATGGAAAATTTTTTTAAAAAAATTAAATTTATTTAAAAAATTGAACTTCTTGCAGAAAAGCTTTAATGGGCATTCGATTGCTTGTGTAAACAGGATCAAAACAGCAAATGAAGTTAGCATGATCCTTCCCACATTCCCACACAGTGTAGACACCATCCGAGGACTGGGAATCCTACAGAGAAACAGTAGAAAAGCAACTGACACTTGGCATAGATGAATAAGAAGATGTCAATGTCGTGACGGAAATGATTTCTAGTTTGAGGAACTGATTCTATTTTTAGCCTCAACCAGTATAGAATATACAAAAAACTCTACCCAAACACGTTGCCACAGTTAATTTGCAAATTGGTTTTATATGACTGAGAAACATGTTTCGTGGAGGTTCCATTTGTGTCTTACTTCGTGTTAGTTTGTGTTTTTACAGTGTTGGTGTGCTGACAGCACTAAATTCTAGGAACAGAAATACAACTTAGAACAGAGTATCCCAAAGCAGGGAGGGGCGTGGGACACTTTTAGCAGTTCAGCATCCATAACCTTGGTGATATCCTGATGTGACCAGGAAATCCTCAACATATGTTCTTAATTCTTCAAAAAGGCTCCAATGAAGAGTATAATGGTAAACTGTGTGACACGGCACGCCTGGAGAAGGTGGCCTGGACCACCCCAGGACAGTGCTCACAGCTATCCAGGACAGCTGAGCCTTGCACTGTACACAACAGTGTACCTAGCAGTGTCATATTCCTGGAGCCCTACTGGAAGGCTCCAGGCAGGACAGGATGCAACCACAGCCCCCAGACAAAGAAACAAGCAAACAAAACCCAACAAAAGAAAAGCCTCCCAAGCCTCCCACCAAGAACAGGGAAGTGGCTGTCCTCTTCTCATTCACAAGGTCCTTTCCCTGTCTGCTGACTGACATTTTCCAGCATATAAAGCAACCTGCCTCTGCACCCAGGTCCCTTCGCTTTACCAACAATGTCAAGCAGCTGACTACCTCACATTTAACAGTGAACCCCGCTACAAACAGAGTCACAGTGAACTAGTACTTTGTGAAAGGAGTAGAATCAGCTATCAGTGAAGGGTATTCCAGAGTTCAAGGTAAAGGCTGTGTAAAGCTAAGCTTATCTTGCTGACAAAGAAAGCCATACATTAAAAGCAAAACAAAATGAAACAAAACAAAGCAAAACAAAACAAAACAAAGCATCCACACAGGACACTGCAGCTTTTCATCTAAAGCCCAAACTCCGTGGCTATGCTCATTTATCAGACTTCCTCCTTGTGGAAAATTCCACTGGTTCCTGTGTTAGAGCCCCCTCTGACAACACTTTTGGAAGATGGGCTTCTTATTCTTCTTTTGTTTTCTTTCTTTTTTTTAACATGGAAACAAACCATAATTTTAAATATGCTTTTTATGCTTGAGTGTCAAGCAGTAGAGTCCACTGATTTAGCTATACTAAGTTTTCTACTAAGTTTTCTTGGGAATCAAAAGAAATTTTTTTTTTTTCTAAACATAAAAAGAAAAAAAAAGCACTCTGGCCTACCATTCCCAGTCCACTATGGAGAAGCTACGGTCTCCCCAAACTACGGAGCTAGAACCCTGAAAGGCAGGCTGATGAGACAGGGCTATGGTAGTCTCTGGAATTTCCTGCACACTCCTATATTTATGTGGCACAACTCTGAAATGAAAATTTTAGTTGTTTTGGGACATTTTACGAAATTAACTTTAATAGCTGTGGTTTGAGTTGAAACGGCCCCCACAGGTCCAGGGGGTGGCACTGCTAGGAGGTGTCCTCGCACCGGTATCCCTTTGCTGGAGCTCCATAACTAGGGAGTGGGCTTTGAGGTCTCAGAAGCTCAAGCCATTCTATTCCTGCTGCCTGCTGACCCAGATGTAGAACTCAAGTCCCTCCAGCACCATGTCTACCTGCATGCTGCCATGCTTCCATCATGATGATAATGGACTGAACCTCTAAACTATACACCAGCCCTAACCTTGGTCATGATATGTGTCTCTTCACAGCAACTAAGACAACTGGGGGCTTTAAACAACTGGGGGCTGGGAAGATGGCTCAGCTGTTAAGAAAATTGGCTGTTCTTCCAGAGGTCCTGAGTTCAATTCCTAATATCCACATGGTGGCTTGAAGTCTTTTAACTGCAATTATATTGGACCTGATACTCTCTTCTGGTGTGCAGACAAAATGCCCGTATATAAAATAAGTAAACAAACAAACAAAGCAATCTTTAAAACAGATTTAAACAGTATCTCGGTATTCTTATGAATAGCCCACATGTCTTAATAGCAGGCCTTTGCTTTCCTGCCTGCTTTCCTTGTTCCCAGCCTATGGGGCACTTCAACCCTGTTTATGGAAGTTGGCTCATAATGAAAAGGACTACAGAATAGATCAGTGTTCTCATGGTAAAACACCTCTGTCACACATCATACCTCCATCTGGGCAGTTCTTCTCTAGGTATTTGAAATTTCAAGTTATTTCTGATTCTAACCTTTCAGTTACACAGTATTTGCCTTTTTTCTTTTCTTCTACATCATCTGCTTTCTACTCTATTCAGTAGGCTCTTGGTGCCTATGACATATGATTATTATAAGGTTATCAATAATTACTAAATGCTAGACTCTTCAGATTGTTGTGTGAATTTA
Organism: Mus pahari; assembly: GCF_900095145.1. NCBI lineage: Eukaryota > Metazoa > Chordata > Mammalia > Rodentia > Muridae > Mus > Mus pahari. The sequence goes on along the minus strand of NC_034605.1, from coordinate 22,188,922 downwards.
TGGAGCTAGTTTAACACTCCAGTTAAAGCAATAAGAATTGCCTTTGGACCAATGCAGTCTTTGCTTTCCTCATTTTTCAATGTTTATAAACTTTTGTAACTCAATTAATAACTCTTAAAAGTTGGCCAACATATACCAGAAGAAATTAGCTGCTCACAATAGTCACTATTTCAGAGGCCTGCTGCTGCCATGTGGTACAGGCAGGCAGAAGACACCAGAGGTCCATCAATGCATGGCCAGCCCACAGCAGAGCCACTATGATGTGCATATATGGGGTAGAGAAATGGGAGAGCAAGAGAAGCAGAATGGTTTGTGCATCATAAAGAGAGGAGAAATGGAAATACGAGGGTAGAAAGGAACAGCCTCCTATAAGCAGCCTGCCCTGCCACCTGAGGCAATGGTGAAGCCCTGGCCCATATCTGAGACATATCTGGGTCTGTGGCTATGCAGCAGCAGGGATCTATGTCAATGTCTGTGGCTCATATTACCACCAAAGGTCATGGGGACATCCCTGGTGTAGCCTGCTGCCTGAGACCATGTTGATGCTCAAGGGCTCTGTAGAGCTGCCCCCCCCCCCTTACTGGCATGGCACTCTGGAAAGCTGGCCCCACCCCTTACTAGCATGGCACTCTGGAAAGCTTGCCCAACTCCTTGCAGGCTACTGCACAGGGTAGCACAGAATAGCTGGTCCTGGTGGCAGGGAGTGCCAATGAGCTGCCCCAAGTGCAGAGAGCTACGCTGGCCTTGTGTGGTGACATGAGGGAGGAAGAATGGGAAAGCTGACCCATGCCAGCTGTTGAAAAGGCATTGTGAAGAAATACAAAGCAAGACAGGTAGATAGATACATAGGAATGTGTCAGAAGGAAAGTTATATGAAGGGGGCTGAAAAGACTTAGGAGTTAAAAGCGCAAACTGCGCTTTCAGAGGATGAGTTTGGTTTAAGGCACCCATATCACGTAGCTCCAGTTCCAGGGTATCTATCAAGACATCTGACCTCTATGGGCACTTGCCTTTACCTAGACACAAGCACATGTATGTCTAAAAAAAGTAATTTCCCACCCCAACTTCCTCACCCCTAGCCACCTACGGCAGAAGAATTGGTCCTGCCCTCACTGTTGTAGGACTCAGGACATTGTGCTCTCTACCCTGCCTGGTCAGTACAATAGAGCTGGCCCTAGTGTAGAGAGCATTGGGAAGCCAGACCCAAGGGCATAAGCTTTGGAGTGCTGGCTTTGCCCCTTGCTGGCCTGCAGTGTTTGGGTGAGCTAGCCAGAGCAGTGCTGCAGAGTTCTCACTGGTAAGGTGTGGGTATGGGAGACGGGCAGGCTGACTAGCTCAGTTATCACCCAGGCCCAGATCCATCCAGGCTTTGAGTTCATCCATCCCAATATGGAGCACATGAAGGGACCGGTCCTGCAGATCCATATCTGCTGGATCTCCCTGATGCAGGGAGTCCTGGTGAGGATCCAGTATAGATAGTGTAAGAGAAGCCAGAGGCCTCAAACCAGGCCAATGACTCACTGCAATGAACATTGTACGTAAAGCTATGTGGACAAAAGGGTATACTGTTGGACACACTACAGCTTCCATGATGAGTGTGTGTGTGTGTGTGTGTGTGTGTGTGTGTGTGTGTATGTCTGTGTATGTGTTGTTGTTGTTGTTGTATATATTTTTTGCTTTATTATTTTCTTTTGAGTGGTAGGTTGTAAGGGTAGAGGACAGATACAAAAGGATGGGGAGATGAATGGGAATTGGGAATCAACAATAAATTAAAAAATAATTACTACTTAATATCAGCTATAAATGTCTTTTCTTACTTAAAGAAAAAAAAAAGGTACTGAAGAGATGGCTCAATGGTTAGGAATACTGGTTATTCTTCCAGAGGATACAAGTTTGAATCTCAACACTCACATGGTGGTTTATACAGTTTGTAACTCTTTTTTTTCCAAGGGGACAGATGCCTTCTTCTAGGTTCTGAAGGCACTAGGCAAGCATGTCAGACAAAGATAAACATGTAGGCAAAATACCTATATACATAAAATATTTTTTTAAAAGGAAGATGTATTTCTTAGCCCAGATATGAGAGTGGTGCATATAAATAACATTCAAACAAAGCACCCATACACAAAAAATATTTTTTAAAGCAAGATATAGTTAATAACCCCGACATGGTGTTACATGCCTTTAATCATAGCACTTGAGAGTTAGAGTCAGACAGCTGCTCCATGTAAGTTCAAGGCCAATTTAGTCTACATACTTAATTCTAAGAACCCTGTATCAAAAGTAAGTAAAATATAAGACTATATCGTCAATTAAATGCAACTATTTCAACAAAATACAATAATGCAAAAACCATGTAGCACAGACAATCTTTAAAAGTATACACTGTGTGCACAGAAGACAGAGATGTTCTGGAGAGTTCTACAACTACGCCAAACTAATAAATTTTGAAAATACCATTTAACTAAATATGTCATCAGTTTATAAAAACAATGTAACATTTTACTATTTATGAAGTATAAATTTACATAATATACTCAATGACTACAAGGAAACAAATCAATACTGTATAAAGGACACAAACATGTTTCATGAAGCTCCTAACATGTAGGAGAATTTATAATGGCCCCTAAAGAGAGCTCAAGAATGTTTCCAGAGCAGAACCTGCGCTGCAACACAAGCTGCTGTTGAGTACTGCCTAGACTCCCATCCAGCACCATCTCTGAGCTACTCTTTATATCCAACTATTAGTGAAAGCAACCTGTCTTAAGTAATGTTTAAAAGGGCTACAGATCATTATATCTTCATCGTCACTGAATTCTAGAAGAAAGCACAGGTCACAATCAAAGCTCAGTGATTTTATGCAAACAACATCTCCTCACCAAAATCTGTTTAATAATAATGAACTAAGAGGGGTTTTAAAGTTATTTCTCAAATTTGACAATCACAACGAAGGTAGTTAATTTGTCTAAGGCAAGGACAGTCAAATTAAGCCTATGATTCCCATTACTAACAACACAAGCATTATGAGACTACAACCAAAAGGTGATATTGGGCTACAGGACAGGAGAAGGAAGGGGAACTGCTTAGAAGAAACCAGAATTCTTGTGACCTCCACTCTGTACCAAAGAATGGGTTTCTGGGTCTGCCACATGGCCTTGAGAACGAAGAGGGATGTGCAGTTCTCTGTCCTGTCACCTCACTCCATGTCATACTAGAGCAGGCGAGCACAGGTAACTCACACCATAGACTATCTGGATGCTTTGGAAAGTGGGCCTCAAAGCCGTCAACTCATCGCTGCATCAGTACCTACATAACTCAGACTACCTCTTTCTTAATGGCTATATACAAAGTAATACTGCCATTTCTAGTATGTGATAGGGTTTGTTTTTAAAATGGTATTTTAAGACTCTGGCTAATAAAATAGAAAACAACTGAGAAACAATCACCATGATTCTTTAATTTCAGGATTTCTTATTTCTATAAACAGAAAGATGTTGAGGATGTTTCACTTCCTGTTTTGAGTAGCACTGAAATCCTACAGGGTGACATGAACATGCCACTGAAGAGCAGCAGTAACTCTCCTCTCTCTACCTCAGCCTTCAGGAGGTTTGTCCCAAGCAAGAGCAGCAATCCCTAATATAATGCCTTTTTGTTGCATTTAAATGCTGCCTCCTTTTTGTGGAAAGGCCATTCTTTTCACATGTCAGCTGTCCCCTACTTCAAAGGAGGTGGCTAACTCAGGCTGCAAGTACCCTAGCGATCAAAGTCTCAGTTTCATTACTTCATCATTTGTCACGGTCACACATTCTGGGAGAGACACACAGCATTACCTTTTTCCCGCCAGTTACAAACTGCTTACAACTGGATCTCACGAACTGTGGGTGCACAGCAATGATCTACAAAAGAAAAAGTACCCAAGCCAGGTTTAAAAGTCACAGGTGAAAATGTGTAACAGTCTCTTGTCTATTATGGGCAGCATGATCTAAAAACCGGATCTTGGCAGGATAGTGAGTTCAGGTAAGACTCTGTGACTGATGAAGATGCTCCTGTGTGATAAAGTGTCTTCTCTGAAGCAAAACCAAAGCTGCACAAGAATGAAGGCCTTTTCAGTTCTGGCTAAGTGGGGCTCGCTGAGCAGACTCCCCTCCTAAAGTCATGCAGGGACCAAGGAAGTGTGCCATGTCTCAACCATTTGTAACTAAGTACACAAGAGAACCCAACCATAAGCAGGTCTCTCCAGGGCTGCTCCACACTGCTCCTGCTGGTGGCTTTATGTCACCTACCACCATGAACATAATGTGGGTGAGGAAGGAAAAGCAGCAAAATCAAGAGCTCTAATCAGCTGAGCTCCCTTGAGGCCCAGCTCTTTGTATAGGAGCTTCTCCCTTCTTACCTCTTCATCCCCAACTATCCATGAAATCAGAAACTTCCCAAACATTCAGTTGAATATATTTTACATTTCTATAATTAACTAATATATTTCCTTCCTCCAACTGGACAGGTTAATAATTTCTCTACACTACCATTGTCAGGACAATTTAATAGACATTCTATCATTTTTGTGATACATTGTTAGTACAATGTTCTTTTCAGCTCTGCCCTAACCCATCCTAATTACCAACACAGAAACACACATTATATCCCTACGAATTCTTACAATCTCTAAGAGCCTTGCAAACTCTCTCACAACATATAATGAACATCTCTCCTTAAAACACCTCATCCCCATCCCACATAGATTTATAAAGATAAGTCAGGAACACTGGTGCCCTAGCTGCTTCTCTGAGCCTGCATCAGTTGGCTGAGCCTCCCTCCCAGTGCCTGTCTCACTCATGGGAAGTACTCAGACCCTCCCTCCCTATGCTGCCAACCTCACTGCTCAGTGCTGCTCTGCCAAGTACTATTTCCTTTGATCTTCACTCTCTACCCATTCTTCCAATAACCAAAACATAGTCTATGGACATTACATCTGCACACTGGCCTTCTTTGTATCAGCCAGGTGACATCATTATTTTGGTGACATCATTATTTTGAGCAAATGTCTTGAAAGAAGAATCTTTCCTGGTGCTAGTGACTCCATCTTCTGGGACTCAGTGGGGCTGCTGCCCTCACTAAGGCTATCAGGAAGCTCACAGATGCTGAGTTGAAACACTGGACACTGCTCTGCCTGCAGGCTGCCTTTAACAGCACCGCCATCTCTCTCTGGAAACACTCTCTTCTTGATACTCCAGTCGCCAACCTGCATTTTTCCCAGGATTCCTAAGAACTACCTCTCAGGCTAGTGGCTATTTTTATTTTCACTGCAGTCCTTCGAGAGCTACAGAATATCAACATCAATCTTCTCTTTTCACCCTGTAGCTGTGAAGTGGCCAATATTCTTAAAAATGGTTTCTTCTTAACTCACCTCAAATTACCAACTGTGTTTTAAGGGACAATCTCCACCAGGTAGGCCAACGCTTAATCCTAAACTTTCTGTAAAACCACCAGATGCAGCCCAGCTCTCAAAATTTCTGAACAACTTCCCAATGCCTTCACTCAAATTATTACCTAATACAATTGGGGAGATTTCCTACGGCAGAACACGGGATTTACTCTCTGTACCCTCATCTTTAATGTCATCCAGCCCACTGTCACTAAGGCTACGTCTACCTCTTGAAAACTGTCTCAATCCATTTCCCCATCTTGAACACTCAAGCTTGCTCCCTTTCCTAAGCTCCTTAGTGCTTTGTTCAGTACACTACATCAGCCTTCTAAATTGTCTCTCTCCCAGAGAGTCTCCTGTCTAAATCCCCTTCCTCTCTGGCAAAGTCAGCTTTCTAAAACACGTGTCAGATCTTATCTATCCTTTACTGCTGTTCAATCAATATTTGAATAAACACGTGAAGAAAACCACCTCCTTTGAGAGTACAGCAGATACTCTAGCACGACAGATATCTCTAGCTCATCTCTGTGTCCTACCCACAGACCTGCCATCTCTACTGCACAGTCACTGACCCACGAGATGGAAGCTAAGTTCCTTAGTCTAAATACCCTGCCTATGCTAGTCGGCCTTTCATTGCCTCTTTAGTCTCCATGCACATCTAAGCAAGACATTCTGCCACTTACTGGACACAGTTGGAACTTTCTGGCTTCTCCGTATCTCCCATGCTCTCCCACATGGAAGGCCAGTTCATATCTATACCTGCCTCTGTATCAAAGCTCAGTCAGATATTACTCAATCTATAAAGTTACCATTCCAAAACAAAACACACCACAACAAAAATCAGCTAATCATGATTTCTTTTACCTCAGAATTTACTGTTTATTAAGATTGGTTTTGACCCTGTCATCTTAGTCAGCATGGGAATTGTGTGTGTGTGTGTGTGTGTGTGTGTGTGTGTGTGTGTGTGTGAGAGAGAGAGAGAGAGAGAGAGAGAGAGAGAGAGAGAGAGAGAGATTTAGTCCACTCAAATAAAAACTCTCAGAGTACAGAATAAGACCAAAATCACAATCTCTGCATCTGGTCTCACTCTCGACATCCAGTGGCAGCAGCACACCAAGGACTTAAGAGACACCCGTGTGACAGAATGAGCAGTGTCATCCTCATCTAGAGGAGAAAACTCTTTCATGAGGGAAAGCTTGCTAAATACTTACTTTAATGGGACAGTCGAAAGTCTCGTGAAATTCTTCTCCAGAATACAGTCCAAAGACCTGTAGCTGAGAAGTAAACAGAGAATATCAGTTCATCGTGACCATGACAGAGAGGGCTGAGTCAGCAAAGAAAAGGAAAGAAAGCAAAAGAACTGTGAGCCATTCCAAGGAGCCTTAAGTTCCCAGGAGCCCTGTGAAGTACCCAGTGCAAACTATCCCATCAGCGTAGAGCTCTGTGTCAATGAAGCCTTTACAAGCATCTTAAAGAATTAGGCACATAGGCAGGGGATATGGAGAAGATGAAAGGAGGAATGTGGAAAATAGTGTAATTACATTTTAATATTTAAAATGAAAATAAAAAGGCTTTGTTCCCTTTACTTCCTGCAGATTTATTAAGCAGATACTAACTTTCAGAAACAAAATGTGGGCAAGTTGCTAACATTCTTTTATGAACTTCTCATAGGCTAACAGAACTGTTTTCCTCCCTTATACAGAAAGGAACTACCCTGAGTCAGACATATAAGCTTTACAGACACACACACATGCACACACACATACAAACACGAACACACATATATACACATGCATTCACATACATGAATGTACACACACATACACATTGATGTGGCCAGAGAATAACCTAAATGGGACCCATTCCAGTCTTACACTGAATCTATTCTGTGGTAAATGAAAGATTACAATTGCCCCTTATCAGTGTTTACTTTCAAGCTATCTTAAGCCATTTTATTCAGTTATATTTCCCCAGCTTTTCAATCAGTCACAGCAGAAACACAACAAAAATGTAATTAGGTCTAATGTGTAGAACATAAAAAAATACGAAGGATATTCTTAGCTTGTCACAATTTGTGACATAAACCTGACTCTTCAACTCTCACCCAGATGAAGGAGAATTTAAGCTGTCAGTGTGATTCTCTTACACAGAGGCAGGACCAGGATTAAGTGCAGCCTAGGAAAAAGCCAAGAAAGACTGAAAAAGCAAGAAAAGAGAGGGGGGGAGGGAAGGAGAAGAGAGAGAGAGAGAGAGAGAGAGAGAGAGAGAGAGAGAGAGAGAGAGAAAGAAACAGAGGCTGGAAGGAGAGAGAGGGAGCAAAGGAGGAAGGAAAGAAGGAAAACAAAAAGAAACAAAGTCCAAGGAGCTCTCGCAGTGAACGATATCCAGCATCCCACCCAAGGAGCTCCTCTACTGTACCTCTCAACGAACGATATCCTAAATCCTACCACCGCCTATCACAAGCCACCCTGCCATTTAAGTCTCACACAAATGGAAGCACATGCTAGGCCACTGCTGCCCTTCTCAGCAGTGTCCCTGGGAGCCTTTTATAGGCTGCATCAGTTGGCTCTCTGTTGCTGCTGTAAAGTTGGCAATGTGTGACTGTGTCACAATTCATGTTCTCCTTCCACTGACAACCAGTTGCTTTGGCACCAGATCAGAACTTTGATGACCAGTGCTTCTGCAGACATCTTTTCCTAATCCCCTGATTAACTTACACACATGTGTGAGGCCTATATAACAAGGGGTGGGAATATTAACTCACAGGCTAGAATTATGTTCATACTAATGGACAAAAATATTTAATAGATTTGTTTCATTTAGTTAAGATTTTTAAAAAATGTTTATATGAGTGTTTTGGCTGAATGCATGTACATGCATCACATGGCTGCTTGATGCTGGAAAAAGTCAGAAGACAGGTCATCAGGTCAGCTGGGAGCTGGAGTTACAGATGGCTGGGAGGCAGAAATGTGGGCACTAGGCAGTGAACCCAATCCTCTGCAAGAGCGATAATTCTTAACCACTAAGCCAACTCTCTAGCCCCAACAGAACGGTTCTAGTTAATTCCTAGTCTTACCAGGAGAGCATGGGAAGTGTAAGAGTTATCACAGAAACAACTGGAGGTGGTGTTAGGACCCTTACTGACTACTCCAGCACTTGCGATGGGCTTGCTCTCTTTCTGGTCTCTAATAGAACTTTTTTACTTATGTAGAAATTTACCCTGAGGTCATGTGCATATGCTCATGGTCTGGAAGTTTGTATCCTTCAGATTTCCCTGTTGAAATCCAATGTCCAAAGTAATGGTATTATGGGAGACAGCCTTCTGCAGGATGTTCCCTCAAGAATGGTACACTAGTACCATTATACAGGGAATAAAAGAAGCTAAATAGGTACATTTGTCTTCCTGCTTTCAGACACTAAGGAGACAAATGCATCCTTCAAACCAGTGAGGACTGTGGCAGTGTCCTCTGGGAGCAGGGAGGACATTCCTCCCCAAACACTGAACCCAGAATCTTCATATGCTCAGAGTTGTCAGAAATAATGTTTCATTGTTAAAAACTGCCCAGTCTAATAGCATTTTTGTTACATCAACGCAGACTAATGAGACTTCTGTGTAATATTTTAAATAACAAACTCATTTTTGTACTTAAAAAAAAAAACTATGTGAACTCAATGTTCTTCTTGCTTTAATGTTCATAAGTTGTGAATGAATGATTCATTCACCCAAGCTTTAAGCAGAGAATTCTCTCAATACACAAATTCACCCATTAGAAAAATAAAACCTTTCAGCCAGGTATGGTGAACACACTTATGCTTATAATCCAACAAGCAGATGAAATAGAATTGTTAATTTGAGTCCAGTCTGTGACGACATCCACAGACCTTGACTCAAATAAGCAAATCTTTGCTGTTCTTTCTGCTAACTGTCTGAGAACTATTTGAGCATGACATAATGTGGAATTCTTTCAAAATGGACCCCAGGCATGGCAAGCACATGCCACAGTTACTGTGGCTCTCACTGCTGGGAGGGTATGAAATCTCTTCCTTTTTATAAATTCCTGAAACTGATGTTTCTGAATCAGAACAGTCAAGCACTGCACTCAGCAAACACTGCACTCAGTCAGGCCTTTACTGGACGATGGGAAGATTGATGGAGATGAGCAAGTTTCCACACAGTAAAGCAGGCCCTGTATCACTGACTGGTAATGGAGGAAATCAGCACAGGCCCTTAGTGATGTGCTCAGTGTTAATGCCTGCTCAACTAACTAGCTCCCAGCTCCATCTACTTTCTTCCCAGCACAAACCTTTACAACACAGTCTGGGGTCAGACACTACTACAACTCATTAACAACTCTAACCCTGTATCAGGCCTCACCTCTAATGATAAGCAGTTAGATCCCTGAGGATTAACAGTCAGCTCGCCTTAGACAAACTACATCTCTTTCTGGTGGGTTGAAGTGATATCTGTAATGGTCACCACAGATAATGCCCAATGTGGGTTGAAGATCTTGCTCTATCCTGCTGCTAAGGATGTTAGAGTCCACACCAATGTGCTTGTTCAAGACAGGATTCTGCTGATAACCTAAAGATCTGCCTATGATCATTAAAATCAAGCGACGTGACCAGAATCCAAGTGTACCAAAGCTCCTGTAGGATGACATCACGCAAGACAATAGAAAATCTGCAAATAAGGCAAGTATGTTTTCACATGAATGCCCAAAAGAGCAAAATAGTATAACAACATTGGAAAGCTGGTTGTCGAACTGTGGAGGACAAAGTCTGTGCCTGAATTAAGAGAGCTTTCATGGGAGGAGAAATAAAGGAAACAGGGTATTCATAAGAATAGAGATAAGTACCATTTAGAAGTTGGGTGAGTCATGGATGATCTCCTGAAGACCAGCACTGTATGCTTACGGAAGCCTACTTACTGACTGAAGCCCAGAAGTGACAAACACAAGGGGACAAAACCAAACAAGCTCCTAGGAAACAGGCACTGGTTTTCAGGGCTGTCCCAACAAGCCTCAGAAGTAAAGTGCCTTCTTATGTTAAGAACCCTGAAAGAGACACCACTGAGGGAGGGGCAAGCTGAGGCCTCAGGTAAAGCTGGCCACACACCTGTAATGCTAGTACTTGGAAGGCTGAGGCAGGAGAATCTCAAGTTCCAGGCCAGCTTGTGCTACAAATGAGACCCTTTCTTAAAAACAAGATGATACCACCCCCACCCAGGGTGCATGATCATTAACAGTAAGCTTAGCTGAGCACACAGAAAGACAGGGGAAATCCCATGCCCTCATAAGTGACATCTCAACGGTGTCAATGACAGTACTACAGTCTTCTGGAAAACTATGGACAATGCTTCACTTCAGTGATATCATGTCCTAAGCTGTGCACTCACAAGTTACACTACTGAATTTAACACAGCAGTTCCACTTCTCTTCTCCATATTCTTTACTTATCTGGTTACTGGTCACTGAAGATTATACTAATCTATAAAGGGAATCCAGTCAATGATAGCCTAGAGTATTGACTTCTATAAAGATCAAGGCTGAGATGAAGATCATAAAATTAAAGGTCACCACAGAGAGTGTTCTTTGAAAATGATATTCGCCATAGCAGTTCTAACAACCTGCCACAAAAACTTCTAGTGTATGTGTGTTGAGGTTGGGGGTGGGGGTGAGAGAGGGAGGCAAAGAAACAAAGAGTAAGACACAGAGAGAAAAATGAGAATGAATATGAATGGATGATTAATAAATAAGAATTTCCAACAAGTGGCTTACAGCCATTCTCCTGAAAAGTCTTGCAAGTTTCCATGAACTAAACACCCAGAGACCCACATGAGTTTCACAGAGATACAGACATGCCTTATCTACCCTTATGAATGAGATGAGAAGGCATGGGATTAACTTTAGCATGGAATTCTACCAATTTGTCAACTCTACCACCAGGCAGTAGCCCGTCACATACCCAGAAGTTATGACTAAGGCAGCCAAAGCACTGCACCACCCTCCCAGCTTCCAGACAAAAACAGGCCAGGAGGCAGGCCAAGGGCACTCGTGTGGGCTGGCACTTCATCTGTCTTGGGGAGGAAAGGGAGAGATTACTGCTGTGCATCCTGATTGCCAATGCAGAACATCTGGGACTAAAAGTGGTAAAAAGAGAAGCGCATCACCAAATTCCTCAGTCAAACATCAAGTTCATCTGAGGGCCTTTCTTTGGATATAAGAAAGTGATTCTATACTACCTCCATGCTGGCTTGATACAGTCAACTTGACATGAACAGGAGTCACCTAGAAAGAGAAACCTCAAGTGAGGAGCTGCCTCCATCATTCTAACTTTCTTAGAAATTATCAGTGGCCCGTGGGCATGTCGGTAGGGAATTCAGGGGACTGATTATTAATGTGAGATGGTCTATAGCACATTGTAGACAGTGTTGGCCCTGGCTAGGTGGACCTGGGATGTACAAGTAAACAAGCTGAGAAAGCCATGAGGAACAAGCTGGGAAGCAAGCCAGTAAGCAGGGTTCTCCATGGTCTCTCCTTCAATTCTTACCTCAAGGTTCCTGACCTGAGTTCCCTCAATGATGGACTCGGACACAGCCAAACAAATGCTTTTCTGTCCAAGTTAGTTTTGGTCACAGTTTATCACAGAAACAGAAAGTAATTACTACAACTTCAAAAATGTTAAGGCAGGTTCTTCAAGGGTTTGCCACCAGGTTCTGAATATTTGCTAACATGTTTCTAGCTAGGATAAATTAAAACAAAAACAAAACAAACAAAAAACCAGAAATATACTTGATGTCTTAAAATTTGTAGAACACCGTTCCAAAGACTCAAAGGGAGAAAAACAAAACAAAACAAAACAAAAAAACAAAAACGCATTTAAACATGTCTTAATAGCACAGGAACCAAAGGAAACCCAAAGGTTATTTGGAAACTTCAACAAGAGGAAACACATCTCTGAAGCTACAGCAGGGTGATGTGGAGAGTGATGGTAACTGCAATCAAAAGGACAGTTACAGCTACCACATGGGTGTTCTCTACCGGGGACTATCCCAAGTGGCTGAAGCTAATTCACTGAGTCCCCATAGTAGTCACGACTAGGTATGATTATCACAACTCACAGAGAAGACAAACTGAGGCTCAGACGGGAGAAAACAAGCTCACTTAACAACACACAAAAACACAGCAGTGTAATTCAAAACGGAATCCCTAGACCATACTGCCTGATACCCAAAGAAAAACTAAAACTGTGAAATGGCAAATGCATCCACATCTAAAGGAAAAAAATAATGCTGGAAGAAAAGCCAATTAAACAAGTAAAGAAGTTGCTTGCCCTCCTCAGAGTAACAGAAGCACAGGACCAATGTGATGGTAAAACAAGTATGCCAGGAGTGAGTCGATACATCCAATTTTTCTTAGAAGTTATTCATTTTTAAAATAGTGAACATCCATTTATCCTGCTACCTAAATGAAAGTTCAGGTAGAATAATGGAAGCGGGGAAGAGTTCGCACTACAATGGAGTAGAAAGGAAAGTCTGGAAATAAAAGATAACTAATATACGCCAGAGCCAGGATTCACGTTTCCTGTGGGCTTCCCTTTGTGCACACAATCCATCCAAGACAGAGAAGATACCAGCGAGACTAGGAAATACACCACCATTAAGGCAGCAAGTGGGGTGTGGACCAGGAACCTGGAACACAGCTACACTCTGCCTCTAAGTCAACATTGCCTCTAGCCTCATATTATTGACTTTCTTGGAAGAAATAAAAACAAATAGAACTAAAGTAATAATCAAAATTATAACCGAAGCAAACTTTCCTGAAATGAAACAATACTTTAATATGTGGATCAAAAGGAGTTAGTATGTTCCCGATGAAATTAATGACAACACATAAGAACTAGATGTAACACAGCAAACAAATTAAAAAGGTCATCTTTATTACTTCTGGTTTTATTATTACTAGACTCAAAGTTATGAAGGACAAGAGTTAGTTTTAAAGGTTTCCTAAAAAGCAAAAGTAGGCTTACAGCAGGTATGCTACAAAGTGTCAGAATAAAGCCGGCACTCTCTCTAAAATCTGGGAGGGAACCTATCAACTCAGAATTTGTTTGTATACTCTGTATGAAGACATCTTTCACAGATGAGAAAATAAACCATATCCTGAAAGTTGTCTACAAATTCATGGTGCCAAAATGAATCTACCAACAAAACCACTCTGTACACCTCCTACCTCACAAGCTGAGCACTGGGAAGTCATGAGAAAGAACTTGAGGAAACCTCAGCTGTCAGAATGATGACTTTAAAAACCAATGCAAGTATCACAGATTAGCAGTGAAATATATATAACTGTCTGAATATGAGTCTTAATAAGCCAATGAAAGCAAAAGCCATAATAGCCACTCAAAGATGGAGTTGACCTTGAAGAGGACCTTCTATTCTTGTGATAACTAATCACTTTATACAGCATTTTATACAGCCTCTCAATTTTCACAACACTGACTTCTAGTCAGGGCTGACTAACATAAATAGAGGTACTGGGAGATTTCTATACAGTTCTATTAATGCTAATAAAAGGTATGAAAAAACACTTTAAAATACATCATAGAATTATAAAAACAAGGCAGAAAGACACTTTTCTAAGCCAGGAAAGCACAGCATTTGCTAAAGGGCAATGGGAACTCTCAGGCCGCCACTCGGCGCAGCAGATGGAGGAAGTAAAAGGTTCCACGTTGACACACCACTAATAACTCTTGAACAGTCATAGGACTGGAATCCCTAACTAATGTTTCCAATTAGAAAACTGAATTCTCTTACCTCTGCAGTTAGTTTAAGGAAGCTGCTATCTGCTATAAGTACAAAAGTAATGATTGGCCTTTGAGTAAAGAAAACTAAGATTAACTTTCTTTACAAAGTTAATATGCACAAAGATGTTTGAGCATAGATGATTCTTTTCAAATTCCACACAATTATCCTCCTCTCTCTCTCTCTCTCTCTCTCTCTCTCTCTCTCTCTCTCTCTCTCTCTCTCTCTCTCTCTCTCTCTCTCTCTCTCTCTCTCTCTCTCTCTCTCTCTCACACACACACACACACACACACACACACACACGTGTTCATCTCAAAATTTTACAGGTAAAAGTAGCAGCATTCTAATTGTGTTTCAAAAGACTTTTGGAGTGAGTTGAAGCTTTTGTGTTGCTCTTGTTAACAGATTAATGGGTGTCAGCATCTATCTAACTATAGAAATGGGTATAATCCCTTTTGCACTGAGTATATTGTTTTTAATTTACTCACTTTAATGGCCCATTGGATTCAGAGAACTTAAACTGTATAAAATTAAATTAAGAAAACTCTATTCACTAAGAAATGCATAAACTTATATGATGATTTTTAATGAATTCTCTTCTTAAACAGTTATTTTAGAGAAGTGGCTTGAATACTCTGCATCAGGATTTTATCACTGCACGCCAACATTAGAAAAGACTTCCATCGACTTAAAAACAAAGAAGATATTCTTGCAAGTAGAAAATCAATCATTACAGCCACTAAATGTCACAGCATACCATCAGCAAGAAGCACTGATAGTTGTTAGCTGTACACTGCAAAAATGATGTATGTCTTTGGTTCAGGAAGTAGGTGCCAGGTTTTTAGAAAACTGTACATATATTGATTTTACATTTATTTAATGTGGCCATTGTACGACACTTTGTTCTTCTGATAAACTATGATTGCTTATCAAAAGATTCTATAATTCAAGAGTAACATTCATAACTTGTGTGTTAAAATGAAAACCACAAGCCCACAGAAATCATGCCCACAAAATCCAATTTTGTGGATTTATGGGAGAAAAGCATTAAACTACTGTCTTGAAGGAACTGCAGACTAGTCACCGAAGTCAAAGTGGCATAGCAGTAATGATTAAGGGGAACATGTCACCCTGCCACAGCTGTTAATCAGCTTAATACTAGTTAGATTATTGACATTCTTGTAATTACTTTTCCTAAGGCACATTTGGGCAAAATATATTTTATTTTAATTATGAGCAATCAAAACCAAGTCCAATACTGAAAAAGAATAATCATGGCTCTCTGCACACAGGTGTAAAGTAAGCAGAGAACATCCAATCACTTGTGAGGACAAAGCACTCACTGCCCAAGCACCCGACACATGACCACTCCCACATACCTTGCCATCCTCTGAACACAAGCACCCGCCACATGACCACTCCCACATACCTTACCATCCTCTGAACACAAGTACCCGCCACATGACCACTCCCACATACCTTACCATCCTCTGAACACAAGTACCCGCCACATGACCACTCCCACATACCTTGCCATCCTCTGAACACACTCCCATGTGTTCTCCACTGTCATCCAAGCTAATCTGGTTTATCTTCACAGGACTCTATTAAAAACAAACAAAAAATGGCATGTACCACTTTAGGAAAACATATTAATGATCAGGTGTCTTTGCTCTTTGTAAAACTGACATGACATGAATTATCAGCTTCATGAATTAAGGTATACTTTTTTGAAATGAAAATGGTAACATTTCAAAAACATAAACCAAACAGCTATGAATTCAGAGAGTCACAATGTTCACAGGCTTTCTTTCACAGACTTGCAACATAGAGAAAATGTTACTTTCCAGAATCTTCTATTTCTTTTCATCTGGTTTACTTACTTTATACCCTTTTTTTCTTTCCCAGCCAACATCTATTAAAAAAACAACAACGATAAAAAAGTAAAACTGGGAAGTCAGCATATAAATTCATTTTTGCTTGTTTTAGTTTGTTTCACCAATTTCTTTGTTCCCTAATGCCTAACCAGACCAACATTTCCTTTATAGTTTATGATTAATATTTCATTAAGTATAGTTTATATTACATTAATTTTATAATCCCTAATTTTAAATAATTTTAAATTTAAGAATATCTCAGTTTTAATACATTTTCTACAAATTACATATAATAAGTGCATTTCAAATTTCTACATAGCCTGTTATTTATTTACTAAAATATTCATACAGGGGTTTTCTAATAAAGTCAAAACTCAGTGACCACTGTCAGCATCACACAATAGCTTTTCCTGATTCCTAAGTAACTACAGCTTCCATGAGCCTTCTACAAAGCCCTATATCAGGCATCCTCACTCCCTGGGGCCTCAAGTCTCTCCAGGGTTAAGTGCTTCTTCTCTCACTGAGGCCAGAGCAGGCAATCCTCTGCCGTATATGTGTCAGGGACCTCAGACCAGCGAGTGTACGCTGCCTGATTGATGGCTCAGTGTCTGAGAGATCTCAGAGGTCTGGATTAGTTGAGACTGCTGGTCTTTCTATGGGGTCACCCTACTCAACTTCTTTCAGTCGTTCCCTAATTCAACCACATGGGTCCCCAACTTCAGTCGATTCGTTGGGTGCAAGTATCTGCATCTGTGTCAGTCAGCTGCTTGTTGGGCCTCTCAGTAGACAGCCATGCTAGGCTCCTATCTGCAAGCACACCATAGCATCAGTAATAGTGTCAGGCCTTGGAGCAACCCCTTGAGATGGATCCCAAGTTGAGCCTGTCACTGGACTGACTTTCCCTCAGTCTTTTCTCCATTTTTGTCCCTGCAGTTCATTTAGACAGGAACAATTCTGGGTCAGAGTATTTGACTGTGGGATGACAACCCCATCCCTCCACTTGATGCCCTGTCTTTCTACTGGAGGTGGATTCTACAAGTTCCCTCTCCCCACTGTTGAGCATTTCATCCAAGGTGCCCCTCCCTATGAGTTCTGAGAGTCTCTCACCTCCCAGGTCTCTAGTGCATTCTAGAGGTCCCCTCCCCTCCTAAATGGGATTAAGGCATCATGACTTGGGCCCATCAGTCTACTAAATTCTGTAGATTGTATCCTGGGTATTCTGTAGTATTTTGGCTAATATACACTTATTAGCAAGTACATACCATACCTTTTGGGTCTGAGTTGCCTCACTAAAGATAATATTTTCTAGATACCTTTGCCTGCAAAACTTATGATGTCCCCCTTTTTTATAGCTGAATAGTACTCCACTGTGTAAAGAAACAACATTTTCTGTATCATTCTTCTGTTGTGGGACATCTGGGTTGTTTCCAACTTCTGGCTATTACAAATAAAGACGCTATGAATGTAGTTGAACAAGTGCCCCTGTGAAATGGTGGGGCATCTTCTGGGTATATGCCCAAGAGTGGTATAGCTCGGTCTTCAGGTAGATCAATTTCCAATTTTCTGAGGGACCTCTAGATTGATTTCCAGAGTGGTTTTACCAGTTTGCAGTCCCACCAGCAATGGAGGAGTGTTCCTCTTTCTCCACATCCTCACCAATATCTGCTGTCACCTGAGCTTTGATCTTAGACATCCTGATTTGTGTAAGGTGGAATCTTGATTTGCCTTTACCTGATCACTAAGGACTTCGACAATAAAAGAACTTCTTGGGGAATCACCATCCCTGACCTCAAGCTGTACTACAGAGCAATAGTGATAAAAACTGCTTGGTATTATTACAGAGACAGACAGGTTGATCAGTTGAATAGAATTGAAGACTCAGAAATAAAACCACACCCTGATGAACACTTGATCTTTGACAAAGAAACCAAAATATACAAAGGAAAAAAGAAAGCATTTTCAATAAGTGGTGCTGGTCTAACTGGCAGTCTGTATGTAGAAAAATGAAAATAGATTCTTATTTGTCACCTTGCACAAAGCTCAAGACCAAGTAGATCAAGGACCTCAACATAAAACCAGATACACTGAATCTAATAGAAGAGAAAGTGGGAACTCACTGGCACAGGGAGGAAATTTCCTAAACAGAACTCCAATGGTTCATAGTATAAAATTAAAATTTGATAAATGGGACCTCATGAAACTGAAAAGCTTCTATAAGGCAAAGGACATAATCAACAGGACAAATCAGCAACCTACAGATTGGGATAAAATCTTCACTAACCCCACATCCGATAGAGTGCTAATATCCAAAGTATATAAAGACCTCAAGAAGGTCACCTCCAAAGAAGTAAATAACCCAATTAAAAAATATGGTATAGAACTAAACAGAAAATTCACAACATAGGAATCTCGAATGGTGGAGAAGCAATTAAAGAAATGTCAACATTCATTCTTAAAAAAAAAAAAAAAAAAAAAAAAAAAGAGCTTTAACCCAGAGCAAACCTCAGTCTGCTCAAGAGTACTGCATACAACTAGCAAGTGCATCCTTCCATGAACAGAGGCACAGTGCATTTTTCCATGTCTATCTCTCCACACACAGCATGTCA
>NC_034605.1:22157458-22169608 GCF_900095145.1 Mus pahari | reverse complement strand
TGTGAAGCATCTCTCCATGGAAGTGTGTGTCTCTGTATGACACATGCCTCCGTGTGAAGCATCTCTCTATGGGAAGTCTTCCCCCATTTAACTGTTTTCAGCGTCTCTGAAAAAGCTTCAAGTTTCCTTTTAGAGTCCTATGCTTTATTCTTAAGAAAAGCCTTGATGAGACGTAAGCATCTTTTCTTTACTCCTCATGTTCACAATCCATCCTCATTTATACAATACATAAAAATAGGCAAAGTTGTCTTAAGTAAGAGGATCATGAAAGAAAGCAAAGATCCAAAACTTTGCCCTGTAGAGGGCAGGGTGATGGAAACAAGAGCTCTGAGGACTGCTCATACGCTACTTCCATGGACTAGTAGCATGTCTGCTTTGTGTCTGTATTATACCATTTACATGCTTTTCTTTTTATAGATAATAGTTTCTTTGTTATAGATACACCAGGAATGGTCACAATGTTCCTAAAATTTGGCTGTGGATTTTAAATGTTTTCAATTTTACTAATTTCTTACTAATTTTTACTCTATACCTTAGAAAAAAATCTTGATGGTCTTACTCTAATTTCCTGACATATCACTGCATTACTCAATATTATTCATTAATTAATTATATAATAAAGTACTTTCTAATTAACATTTTCCATAATCTAAAACAAAATATCCAACTATTTAATATTTTCTTTTTTTAATAAAGTCACATTTTATTCTGCTTCAAATCTAAGGATGGCAATATGTTGCAGAGCTCCCCTTATCTGTATAGAATACATTGCAAATGCCTAGAGGAGGCCTGAAAATGCTAACAGTACTGAACTCTATCTAGAATAACAGGGAAGAGATGGTTCATCTGACAGCCAAAATGGCTACAGAGCAGCTAAGTGGTGGGTAGAATAAAATACAACATATGGTAGGGGTTAACTCATGCTCTAGGTGCACAACAACATGTCATCATGCTCAGAATGGCACACAATTTACATTTTCTGATGTTCTTCTGGAATTCCCAATATAATGTTTAGACCAACAATTCTCAACCAATGGGTCACCACCACTTTTGGGAGGAGTCACCTAAGACCATTGCAAAACACGGATATTTACTTTCTGATTCATAACAGTAGCAAAATTATAGTTATGATGTAGCAATAGAAATTATATTATGGTTAGGGGCCACCATAACATGATAGATTGTATTAAAGGGTCGTAGCATTATGAAGGTTGAGAACCATGGCTTTAGATAGACTGTTGGCCATGAGCAACTGAATCCATGAAAAGCAAAGAATAACAGAAGACTCACCTAACCCTGAACCCTGGTGTAATCCCACTTGTTTATACAATGTGCACTGTGTAGTTACATGACTTTCTTTGTAACCTTCTATACCATAGTTATTGTTGGCATCAGGGTCTCCCAAAACTATGACATCACATATGTGAAAGCGTGACCTGCAGACCTGTTGCCAAGACAAGAGGCACCATATTCTCAGAATACACTTAGCTCACCTCCCACCTTTACCTGTCTTACGTCATTTTCCATATAAATATGGAGAACACTCCTCCCTCTCCCTGTTTTTCACTTCTCTTTCTGCCACTGCCTTCCCTGCTCTCTCTCTCCCAATAAACCTCTTACACATGGAACTGTTTTGGCCTGGGGTGTTGTGTTCAGACACGAGACACTATTTTAACACATCAGTTATAAATAGTTCATATTCTCTATTTTAGGCCTGTATTTTGACTGTGAAATGTCCCCTGTAGGCCCATATATTTCAACATTGGTTCCCCAGCTGTTGGCACTGTTTTGAGGAGGATGTAGAACCTTCTGGACATAAGAACTACAGGTAAAGTGTCATGGAGGTAGAGTCAGGATTATAAGCTCCTGCTCTGCTTCTGATTGGCTCCATACAACAAGCTGCCTCGACATCTCCCTTTTCTATGCTTCCCGGACTTAAGGACTGTACTCTCTGCATTGTGAGCATAAACAGAACTCTAGGAAGCTGCTTCTGGTAGGTACTTGTCACAGTTTTGAGAAAAGGAGCTCAAGAAAGCCTCCATGTATATATATTTTTTAACCATGACATTTGTATTATTTAACTACTATCCATAGATACTTACTGTTTATCCAACCATTAGAGTTTTAAAATGTTTTCAAATTTTCACAATACAAGCATAGTTTTGTACATATCTCCTTGAAGTTAAAGTAAATTTATACTTATTTTATATTCCCTATAATTTTGTGTTTCAGGGGGTTTAGCAGTTAAAGCTTCCATTAACTTTTAAATGCAATCAAAAACGCCATGTTTCTACTAGTCTGTTTCTCTGCCTTAAGCTGCACTGTTGTGTTTCTGCGGTCGTCACGCTTAGTTTGAGCCTGGCTTTTATGGTGTATTTCTGTCCACATAATCTTGATGCAAAGTCCTTCTAGAGAGACTCTGGAAGGAGGGGGCTGCTGACCCTGAATATAGACAGGGCCTTGCATACACTGGGCAAGAACTGCACCACTCAACTACAGCTCTGGCCCTTGCTTCTTCAGGACAAAGTCTTGTTATGTTGTCCACCCTGGCCTTAGCCTTAGAGTTTTCCTGCCTCTACCTCCCGAGTTAGGTACTACAGCACTTCTCCCTGGGTTTTAGAATGATGCTTGTCCACTTCACTTTTATCCTGTATGACACTGCTCATATTACTCTTTTACTCCCAGAGTTACATGCTGTCTACTCTAGCTTCTCAGTGAGTGCCTTTATGTGATACCTAAATTGTGTTTCTATGAAAAGATCAAATGGAAAAGTACTGGCTCATTTAGAAAGTAAGGTCTCCAGCTGCATATGTAGCAGAAGATGGCCTAATCGGCCATCACTGGGAAGAGAGGCCCCTCGGTCTTGCAAACTTTATATGACCCAGCACCAGGGAAGGCCTGGGACAAGTAGTGGGAGTGGGTGGGTAGGGGAGCAGGGGTGGGAGGGGGCAGTATAGGGAACTTGCAAGATAGCATTTGTAATGTAAATAAAGAAAATAATAATAATAATAAAAAGAACCATAAAAAAAAGAATGTAAGGTAAATACTAGAAGCAAGCCATCTAAGTAATTATAAATGATAAAAATAAAATAAACACTGCGAAGTATCATGCATTAAAGTGTCTGGCTTTCTCCAAGATATGACTGACATTGTCCTGGCTTCTGGGAAGCAATGTGTTATAGCTGCTGAGGGCTGACAGAGCAGGGGAGAAGCCTCACTTGATAATGGGGATGCTGACACACCAAACAGGAATGAGATCTAACCTGGAGGCTGAGATCCTACAGCCTCCACAGCTCCCACTCCACTCTATCCCCTGGTCAGCTCGCATCTATAGCAGGAGTGTAGCACATACAACTCGGGACAAGGGAGTTCGCTATCTGCAGCTGCCCCAGCTGGTGGCTACTGACTTTTGGTTGATTTTTGACATGGGCCTCTTCTGTGTGTCTTAGTGTTTGCTTTTGTTTGTTTGTTTGTTTGTTTTCCTATTGCTGGAATAAAATGCATTGACAAAAGTGACTTAAGGAACAAAGGGTTATTTTAGCTCAAAACTCAAGGCGGGGAAGTCAGAACAGCAGGACTCAAGCAGCTGGTCACACTGTGTCCACAGTCAGAAGCACTCTGCCCCTTTCACAGTCCAAGATCCCAGCAGGGAATGGTACTATACATGGTGGGCAGGTCTTCTCAGTTTAATCAACACAATCAAGATGTCCCACAGGCATGTCCTGAAACTATCTTCCAGATGATTCTCAATTTTGTCAAGTTGGTAACTAACACTAACCATTGTATACTGTAATAAACATTCACAGCGTATGCCTTTACCTACTCACTAAATTAGTGATGAGCAGTCATGTAAGTCTGGAGGAACATGCTCATAAATCTCAGTCTGGCTCTCTCTAGGTAAGGATTTATTAATAGTTACAAACCTTACCATATTTTCAACTATATGTTTATTATTTACATAATTAGAGAGAGAAATTCACAAATAGTAGCACTGAATATATATATTTTTCTTCTTTAAAAGATCTCATCAAGAGTAAGGGCCTGGAGAGATGCCACAGTAGATAAAGTGATTGTATGATGATCAAAGTTTAGATCCCAGAACCCACATAAAGGCTGTGAAGGCACACAGCAGCCCACCTGTAATTCCCCGTGCTTAAGAAAGCAGACATGATTCTCCAGCAAGCTAGCTAAGCTAACTAAGTTTATCCATGAGCTATAGGTTCAACTGAGAGACCCTGCCTGAATGAATAAGGTGGAAAGAGATCAAGGAGGAATTATGTCAACCGGAAGCCTCCAAGTGTATGAACACCTACACACATGCAAATATCTGCATAAGCATGCACGTACACCACAACTACATACACAAGAGTATTACTAAGTTTCGTCTATGTTTTGCAAGTTTTCTAAAAGTATTTAGTATGTTCTTACACAAAGATAAACATCTTTAAAACCTGGCTAAGCAGAAAACTGATCAAAAGGACAGAAAGTAAATCATCATTAGTTTTCATCAGTATCACCAGGGAAGAATCTACTGCACACAGTTAATGTTAGTGATCACCAATACCATCACCAGTCGCACAACAATCCCGTAGCATGTAAGAAACAACAAACAAAGCAAGAGCTGCAAACTCCAGTAAATGGCTGCACCCAGCAGAGCATCCATCATCCCTCTCACATGGGAACAAAGGTCTGGCATTCTTGTGCCATTTCCACAACTGCAAACAGTAAAACCAAAGGCTGGCAATGCCCACAAACTCAGGCAAAGCCCCAGAAGCAGAAGATTCTATTTCTTCAGAATGGGATAATTTTATCCCTTTTAGTTAAGAGCAGAGAAAAGGAAAATGTCATATCTAAAGACATATTTTGGGTACACGTTTCCAAAGACAGGATGCTGGAACAGACACAGAAAAAGAAGAGGGACCAAAGGAAAACAAGCCCGAGGAAAATGGACTCAGCTGTGCGAAATTTCCATTAGCTACAATTTTATTCCTAATGGAGACACATTTGGAATTCTGGACAATATAAGTGAGTTTGTTCAAAAATCAATAATGTCAAGCTGACACTATAGAACATACAAAAATGTTTCCTTAATGGAATAAAAAAAGAAGTCCAAGTAAACAGGAGGGGGCAAGGACCAGCATAAACCTAAATCTAAGTCCACTACATGTGGTGCCAAGTTCTTAAAGAAAAGGCAAAATTACTAACAAGTACACCTCATGGGACAATCAATTACCTAACATAAAATACTTGAAATGAATACACTTGGTATGGATTATGCCCATTCTTCAATTAGGAATAAATCCTTGGTCACTTCAAAAGCTGCTTTTAATGGTGTTCTTAGTGGCAACCGTGTCCCCAGACACTCCTCATCATCCCACCTTAAGCTCCGTCCCCTAACAGTGAACCTAAGAAATCAATCTGCTAATGTATAATTTGTAAGGCTCCTTTGACTAACAAATGGATAATTGATCCCTTCACAAACACTGCATCCCCACAGCCACTGAGTAGAATGAATAGGGAAAGAAGATGGGCCTTCATTCTCCTGCTCTCAGAGGTACCCAGCATCCTCATGGTTACCAGGGAAGTTCACTTCCCCTTAGTCACAGCCAGTGAGGCACTCACACTTGCACTCCATGTGTGAAAAGCAAATGTCCCTACTTTCCTAGTTGGGAAAAGCTCACCTTACTGCTTGTTTTTACTGGTGATACATCCTGTAGTTGAGGTCTCTATGCAGACTTCACTAGCCCAGGAGAGCATGCCTGACTATATGTGCTCTCAAAATACACCCAACAGAAACTACAACATTTATTTTCTCACCAATTTACTTTAAAGCCATAAGGGCCCAACTTTAATGATAAAGTTGCAAACCTCAGGTACCAACAGACTTCATCTCAAGCAGCAACGCCTTCTTTGTTCCAAGATGGGTAATATATTTAACAGGGGACAATCTTGAAGTGAGAGACATTTTGTGACTATTTCCAGAAAAGATCCAAATACAGGCTCAGTATAAACAGAAGAGAAAATATAAAAGCTCCAGCTGTTTCTTGAGGAAATCCACACATTTACTGTCACCCAGCCTCTTGTCCCAGAGTCACTCATGTGCACCTGGGCAGCTGGCTGCCATCCCTGCCTCCAATGCCAGCTGCTCTCCCCCACCTCCCCCTACCCCCCAAGCATGTCAGAGGATGAAATCATTGTCAGGACCGTGGCTAGCTGGTTGACTGTTACAAATACTCCTGACCACTGTTGCTGGCTGGTTGCTTTGTAACGAATACCCCTGCTGACCACCGCTTCTCTTCCCTCAGTAATGACAGTCACATTTTTATACTTAGAAACACAGCTGAACAAAAGAATAAAAAGCAAAAGGAGCCTTTTGTTATTTGTGGTCCTACTGACAGAACAGACATGTTTACCAGCACACCAGGTCCACCTCCGCCAAAAGGTTATGAAAACATGAACTCACTAAATACTGTTTGGGAGAAAACTACTTAATGACATTTACATCACGTGCTTCTTCATTATGAAAAATAGGGGAAAGGCTACAGATTCCAAATTAGCATTCCTGACAAGTACGAGAGAAGTCGAAAATATTCTATGGTTCTACTCTGCTTTTGTAAAATTAATTGATATTGAATGATGAATGTTACAAATGTTACATTTATGAGGATTTTTAAAGGTTTTCAACAACTTAAGGCATCATTCTTGCAAGGAATACAATGAGTGATGTTCCCTTCCATTCCTTAGGTTCACTGCCACACACAAGAGGTCTGCTTGAATGTGGCCAGCAAAGCTGCTCATGGAAACATCTCCAGCACTGTCTTTGCATTAAAGGCCGAACGCCCTTCAGTGCACATGACCCTCTAGCACCAGACACTCTCCTGCACTGGCTTCTACTTACCTGTCCTCTCATTTCCTTACTGCCATTTTAGGGAGCTTCTCGGGCTCCATTCTGGGCTATAGTATCTCACCTGCCTCTCAATTATCGGAATTCAACCTGTTCTAGCTCTGACTTCATCAGAGTCCAGTGCTCACACACCGCTCTACAGCTCTCAGTCAACATGTCACTTGAGAATCAGACCCCTCTAGATGCTCACTCCCTAAATGCCTTCTTTCCATTTAGACAGCCCTGTCCAAAGTTCCCTCACATAGACCAACACACTAAATCCTAACATCTCTATCACTTCACGGCAGTTTTAGCAGTCTTGATTTTGAACTGTCCTTTTCAACTCAGCATCTTGGCTTGAATGCACCAAGCACAGCCTCCTTCGTTTCTCCCACCTAGAAAATCTCTGCCCTGAATCAAAGCAAGATCCCTCCATGGGGTAAGTCTTTTTTAATACAAAGGAGACAAAGTAATGCATTGCCCTTTGCCATTTTCATATATGCTCTCTTTTGGTTAAGCCTCCTCCTGCACATACACGCCAGCGCCTCCCTAGTTGTATGTTTCTACCCTGAATTCTCTCTCCTTTCCACTTCCATGTTACATGTATTCAGTTAATTTACCCATTCCCCTTCCTTAAAACCTTTTTCTCCCTCTCAGGAGGGAGAAAAACTAACTCCTACATGATGATACTGATAAAAATTAGAAACTAGGATTCAAATATTTAAAATGCAGTACTTATTTTTCTAATCTTGGGTTACTTCGTTTGCTATTTTTCATCTATAGCCATTTTCCCAGAAACAAATACCTTCCTTTCTTTTTGGCCGAATAAAATTTCACAAGACACAGATCTCAACCTCGTAATCACATTCCCATTACCTGCTCATCTCTTGAGAGACATTTATGTTAGTTCCATGTGCTCAGTGCTATGATAAAGTAGCAATAAACACAGAGAGGTGTGTGTGGGTATCTCTGTGGGAAGACTGAGTATCCTTTGAGTTTTGCACAGTCCTGGTAGAGCTGGACCATAGCTTTAAAAAGCTCAATGAGCATCAGGTAGGAGAATCAGTCAGTCTGAAAAGAACCAAATAACTGACAAAAGCCTTGTGAAACAGACAAACTACTAAAGAAGATAGGAAAACTATCAATTTGGTTACAATGTTCTTTTTCTAAATCTCTTTTTGAAAAGTTTTTGAGACTGGTCAAACCTCAAAAAACAAACAAAAACAAAAAACTACTTTAAGAGAAAAGTCTAACCTCTGATATGCTTGTGGCTCTCGCAGAAGCCAAACTGTCAAAGCTTCTAGTGGGACTTGAATAGCTGACAAACTGACAGTCATCTCTAGCCATCACATCCACATAATAACACTACTTCACAGTTAAATAGGAATATGAACAAGAAATGTGCTGTGAGGTCTTCCTCTTTAGCCTGAGTTGGGAAATTGAAGACATAATAGCTTGTAACTCAAGCTGCTGTCCTACAGATGGGGAGAGGGGCTTTGTCAGTAATGATTCTTTCCACACTGAGAAATAACTAGAAAGCTCAAAAAGCAGCAAAACTATCCCAATGACATAAAAGTCAAACTTATTATAATGTATTTTCCATTTTGAACAAACAGAAGAGGTAAGTGACAAAATATGGTAGGGCTGATGGTATGTTACATTTTAAATTTTCATAAAGTAGGGGGAACATCCCCTTCACTCCATAACCAAGCACTCATGGTCTACTATTAATTTATGCTTTCACAAGTTCACTCTTACTTATATAAGCAAAGCTAATCGGAACTGAAAAGTGCCTGAGAAATTATGGAGCAGGACAAACTCAGAACATGAATGCCTCCACCCTAACTGTGAATGGCAGCATGCCTCTCATGGAAGGTGAAGTCAACTGCACTCCACCAAGATCTCAGGAACAGCACGCCATACTGAACTGTAGGCAATGTTCCCTCATGGCTTCTAGGCTTTATAGTTCACCATTACCATCCTCAACCATAAAAAATAAATGTCAATAATATGGTCAGGTTAAAATGCTGAGTTCACTGTTTACATACAAATCTCCCAGTAGCCCTAAATACTTCTTCTTTCCAAGGTAAAAATGCTGTATAATAGGAAACATCTGATGTGTACTCTTCCTCTGAGCATGCTGTTGTGTGGGGTATGTGCATGTGTGCTTGTCTTAGCCTGTGGAAGGCAGACAAAAACACTGGATGCCTGCCTCAATTAGTTCCTAGCTGACTAGAGATAGGGCCTCTCACTGAACCTGGCCAGCAACCCTGAGGGATCCGTCTGTACCACGCTCTTGCCAGAGCTGAGGTTACGAGCTCACACTGCTATCCCCAGCTTTTCCACAGGTACTGAGATCAAAACTCTGCCCTCCAACATGGGCAGCCCCTTTTGTGCCATCTTTGAATCCTTCGCGTATTATTTTTAATTAGACATTTGTATGTGACCAGCCCATTTTAACAACTTAAAAACCAAAATTACTTGATTAGAAAATAATTGTCCACAACCCGAGCTTGGACAAATATCCTACATATAACTTGAAAAACCCAAAGTCATGTAAAAATGAAGTGAATGGAAAGAAGCTTTGAATAGAAATTTTCCTGTCTGAAAAGAATATAACTCTGTCCTTTTATGTCATTGGATCACTGCTTGATTGCTTGATTGCTTACTTGCTTGCTTGCTTGATTTTCAGTTTTTGTATCATAACTAGGACTCTACCACTGACTACATTCCCAGCCCTCATTGCTATCTTAACTAATTATTGACCTTAAATTATCACCATGCATGAAAATGCTTAAAAGGCTTTTGCTGAACACCAAAATATCCTAAGTACTGTTTTTCTTAAGAATCTGCTCTACTCAAGACATTTAACTACCTCCCCTATCCCCTGTAAGGACACATGACTAGATGTGGGTACTGTAACCTTGGAAGACTAGAGGCTTCCTGGGCCTCTAAAACCTTAGGCTGCTGTCTCTATCCAATATCCAAGACTAAGAGCTTGTGACCATATCTGAAAAGAGGCTCTGACTTTGCAGTTGTGCACTGCCAGGACACTGCAACCTCTGCAGAGCTGGGGCACAGAGTGGCCTTTCTGCCTGCAGAAGACTTATTAGATGATGTTCTTAGTTTAAATCCTAACAACCTTTAAAAGAAAAGACCGGATCTGGAAGGGATTGACCTCTAAGGAAGTCATGTACTGCTGATCTCTAGACCTGCCTTCCTCCTGTGAAATTACATCTTCTGCTCATCCTGCTGCAGCATCAACAGCAGCAGAAGGCTGGCTTGCACACAACACCAGGCAGTAAGCAACCATACCCTAGACAGACATTCACCATTTGGGCACAGATTGCTTCAAGGAAAAGAATACAGTCTACAATGATAAAAGCACATGGCCTTGTCCTTATTAAACGAAGAAGACGTGGCATGCTGTTCAGCTTGAGATCCACCCTGCAGATGCCCTCTGCTGCAGGTGGAGGAAGGAGGCAGGACCTGGAGCTTATCTTCTCCAGTACCCACAGTGTTCACAGCCACACCCTACTGCTCTGAGACAATGTTAAATTTCCTAACAACCTAGATGAAGATCTTGAACAACCTGATTCTAGTCTCACCATGGTACCTTGAATGGTTGCCTGCAACACTACATCTAAGATAAGAAAGAAAGAGCACTAAAGGGCCCTGCAACAGAAGTCAGAGTGAGCCAGGAAGCAATATAAGGAACAAATAAAGCTTTTCTTCTTGGCATGCACTCTGTCAATCAAGAATTGCTGAGTGCATACCACGTGTGTTCTTTTGTGACTGGGTTACCTCACTCAAGATGATATTTTCTAGTTCCATCCATTTGCTTAAGAATTTCATGAAGTCATTGTTTTTAATAGTTGAATAGTACTCCATTGTGTAAAAGTGGGTATTAGCCCAAAAGCTCAGAATATCCAAGATACAACTCACAGACCACATGAAGCTCAAGAAGAAGGAAGACCAAAGTATGGATGCTCCAGTCCTTCTTAGAAGGGGAAACAAAATATTCATGGGAGGAAACATGGAGACAATGTGTGGAGCAGAGACTGAAGGAAAGGCCATCCAGAGACAGCCCCAACTGTGGATCCATCCCATATATAGTCATCAAACCTAGACACTATTGTGGATGCCAAGAAGTGCTTGCTGATAGGAGCCTGATATATCTGCCAGAGCCTGAGAAATACAGAAGCAGATGCTTGCAGCCAACCATTGGACTGAGCACAGGGTCCCCAGTGGAGGACTTAGGGAAAGAACTGAAGGAGCTGAAGGGGTTTGCAACCCCATAAGAAGAACAACAATATCAACTAACGAGACCCCCCACCTCCCCAAGCTCCCAGGCATTAAACCACTAACCAAAGAGTACACATAGAGGAACCCGTGGCTCTAGCCACATATGTAGCAGAAAATGGCCTTGTTGAGCATCAATGGGAGGAGAGGCCCTTGGTCCTGTGAAGGCTTGATGCCCCAGTGTAGGGGAATGCCAGGGCAGGGAGTGGGTGGGTGGGTGAGTATCCTCATAGAAGCAGGGGGAGGGAGGATGGAATAGTGGGTTTTTAGAGAGGAAGCCTGGAAAGGGGATAAGATTTAAAATGTAAATAAAGAAAATATCCAATAATAAAAAAAAAAGAATTGCTGAGAACAAGCCCGTGATCCTTATAACTTGAATGCCACTGTGAACAGATAATCATTTACTCCAAATATAAATTACTTGAATTTATAATTACTTGACCTATAATGTGTAAAGTATTATAGAAATTGTTATTTTAATTGAGCAAATATTTTTCTTGCTCATACACAAAGCCACTAAAAATATAAAAGAAAGAATAACAAAAAAGGAAGGCTGTCTTAGGGTTTTACTGCTGTAAATAGACACCATGACTAAGGCAACTCTTATAAAGCATAAAATTTGATGGGGCTGGTTTACAGGTTCAGAGTTTCAGTATGTTATCGTCAAGCCAGGAAGCACAGCAGCATCTAGGCAGGCATGGCACTGGAGGAGCTGAGAGTTCTACATCTTCATCCAAAGTGTCCCCAAGCAGTTAGGAGGAGGCTCTCAAGGCCCACCCCCACAGTGACACACTTCCTCCAACAAGGCCACACCTCCTCCAACAAAGCCATACCTCCTAATAGTACCACTCCCTGGGCCAAGCATATTCAAACTACCCCAAAGGCTGTCACCAAGTAGTTGCAAACAAGTTATGAAGGAAACGAACTTGTAAGGATTTGGGTTTTTTTTTTTTTTTTTTTTTTTT
>NC_034605.1:22148913-22157358 GCF_900095145.1 Mus pahari | reverse complement strand
ACTCAGAAATCCTCCTGCCTCTGCCTCCCGAGTGCTGGGATTAAAGGCGTGCGCCACCATGCCCGGCTATGATTTGGTTTAACAACACAGTAACTATTACTAAATACCATACATGACATGAGCAGAATTTAAGGAAAAGAATGGACAAATCAGGTCTGCCTTTGAGGATCCTGTGCAGCCCTAGCACTTTGTGTCTCTTTGCAATAATTTAACACATTACTTTCCAGATCAACTTCGATTAACTGACTCAGAGGGAGGATACACTATACTTACCTGTCATCATATTGCTGGCAAATCTGGACAATGTTTGAAACAAGAAACAAGAAGCAATTACTAAATGAGTATCAAATACATATTCTTCTACCTGTAAAAATTAAGGACAGTGTCCCAGGGAAGACGGGACCAGCTTTCTATCCAGAGGCAGCAACAGCATATGCTACAATACAGAACACTGTGACAACCAACTATAAGTCCTGCTCTACTCAGGAGGGTGGCTGTATTGCACTGGAATCTGGAGGCCACCTGTTTGCTTTGGGTGAAAAGAAAAACAAAAGCCCAGTGGCACTTTGAGAAGATTCCTTGGGCAGCTGTGTGAAGGATGGATTTGCAAAGACATGAGACAGGGAGATCAGTTGGGCTTTACTGCAATAACCCATGTGAGACTCAATAAAAGCTTGAACAAGAGTGGTGGCAATTTGAGAAACTGGTAAAGGGGAGTGCATGATAAAAGGATCATGGGGAGAATAGACAGAGAACAATGGGGCAATGGCAGGGATGATGCCAGAGATGAAAGCAAACACGGGGAGGGGGGGGGAGGTGCAGAAAAAACAGAGCCTTCTGAAGGGATGACTTACCAGCCACCTAGGAAAGGTTATTTGCATTTAGGCAAAGAGTGATTTTTCCTTCTTCTTCTTCAGCAATTGCATAAAAAGCAATGAGACATTGCCTGTAGGCTCTCTACACTCTAGGGGAAAGAGCATTCACTGTCTTATTAAAAGGTCTGCCCTTTTAGCAGGCCCCTTTTGGCAGCAATGCTGCTAGCCTATGGAGCCAGAACAACATGGTGGCGCTACTTCAACTCCAACAATAACCTGCTGTGGCATTTTTTTTTTTTTTTTTTTTTTTTTTTTTTTAGTTTCTTTTTTCAAGACAGGTTTTCTCTGTGTAGACCTGGCTGTCCTGGAATTCACTCTGTAGACCAGTCTGGCCTTGAACTCAGAAATCTGCCTGCCTCTGCCTCCCAAGTGCTGGGATTAAAAGGCCTGTGACACCACTGTCGGGCTTCTACAGTGGCATCATGTGCACATACCACTCAATCCAGATGAACTGGGTTGTCAAAGAAGTGTGAACAGGAATAATCAAAAACTAGTTTTAATTGTCCTCATGAGTATGGAGAAAGGTGGACACAGTGTTGTGGCGGTCACCATGTTACTATGGTAGTTATTCTACAAGGTGTGTAACACTACAGCCCCACACACAAAGTTTTTCTCTTTTTCCTCCAGAACCATTCAGCAGAGTCATGTTTTCTCCTAAGAGTAAGACAACAGAAACGAGTTGCTACCCTTCAGACTATACAAATATGAAAGTATAAAGAAGATATCCCCGCTGTTTAAAATAAGGTCCTTAGAAGGCTACCCCTGCATCAACATGTCCTATGGACATGCTATATAACGGCTCTAGAAGAACAAGCAAGTTCAAAGGCATGTTTGGCTACATAGAAAATTCAAAGCTGGTATGAGGTGCATGAGACCCTGCCACTCCCCAAACACACACGAAAAGCCAATGCCTGAATTCCTGCCAGTGACATGCTTCACAACAACATGAGTATCTCACGGGCCCACAGACATTCCTATTTTTCCATGATACAAGTCAACAATACTATCACTGACAAAGGGAAAATCCTTAGCAGTAAGGCTGTTCTCCTGTTTCTCATTTTTATTTTCAGTTCTGCAGCAGCAGCAGCAGCAGCAGCAGCAGCAGCAGCAGCAGCAGCAGCAGCAGCAGCAGCAATGTTGAACACCAAACATTTGAGAGGTTAAAGCCCTTCTATTTAAGAGGTAGTAAAAAAAAGAAAATCACTTACCTAAAAAAGAAAAACACTATAGTTTACATAATTGCAACCAAATCATTAAGCAAAGTAAATTTTACTTTTCCAATCCTTGATAAAGAAATGCCACCTCACACTTCACAAATTCAGTCAAACCTCCCCCACAAACAGTATCGCCATAATGCTCGGTACAAACACAGTCTTCCAGTAGGTCATTTCCCAAGTAGATTATGATCTCACAGAGAAGTTTCCAAGAAAGAGATATGGTAGAAACCAAGTTGCTCTACATTAGAAAGGAGACCCCCCCAGTCATGTAATCAGAATGTCCCGGACAGACTTCACATATCTGATTACTAAGCTCTCTCTGCACCATGTGGTAAAGGTAGGTTCCTCCCAAATAAACAAAGGACCTAATGGAGCCGCTGCTACAGCTGATGGCAGAGTGTGTGTACTACAGAAAACTTTTTCCTTCTTCCTTCCTTTCTTCTCAATCTTATATACAATAAACACTATTAAAGCCAACTACACAAATAAATTAAAAAGAACATATATCCTTCAAGAAGTATAAAAATGCCTGCAGTTAAGTCACTCCTTACTTTGACTCACCTTGACCTTAATCATTTATCCAGTCTTGCGAAACATGCTTCACATGAACAAGCTCACATGACCCCCAAACTGTACTGTAAAACTGAGGTATGACTGTGACACAATTTTAAAGATGAAAATAAGAATATGAGCGCACACACATACACATGTGTTGGGAGGAAGAGATTTATTTAACAGCCTTTGAACATGGGGCAAGGGGTGGAAGACAAGAGTCTGGTCTATTTCTCGTGCAATCCCACCACTGTCTAGCCTCAAGTACACACCCGCCACCTCCACAACCCTGCTGACCATCCTGCTGGAGACCCTGATTTGCTAGTGGTTTACTTAAAGTCATTTCAGAGCTACCTCTAGTTCTACATTCATTCTAAGGCACTAGGTTTCCAATAACATAGTACACATAAGGACAGGAAATAAAATGGAAAGTCTGCACATTTGGCTGTGTGGTCTTCTCTTAACCACAGTTTCACTTTCTAATGCTTTAATTACCTATAGGCAGTTGTGGTCTAGAATTATTTGATGAAGGATTCCAGAAAAAATCCTTCATCAAATAATTCTAGACCACAAGAAGTACTAAACTGTCTGTGTTCTAAGTAGGATGATGAATGCTTACTTGCTCTGCCCAACTCTGTTCCTCACAGAAAATGAGCCATCCTTTAGTCCATGTTTCAACTCTTGACACTAGCAACCCACTAGTAACCTGGTAGCTATCTTGGTTATCAATCAAATGGATTGTGGTTATCAGCACAGGTCTTCCATTCAGGTAACCTCTTTTTACTTCACAGTGTCTCAAAAGCAAGAGTAGTAATGCAGGCAATGCTATTTCATTATACTTGTATAAACATTCTATTTTATAGGTGTTTATCTCCATGGCTAATCTGCAAATTAAACATCAACACAGATGAGCACCTACAGGAGAAAACATACTAACTGAAGAATGCATAGGACTCAGTATTTCCCAAAGTTTCAAGCTTAGGTCTTGGAACAAATCCCAAGGGTAAGAGAAAATTACTGTAATATTTTCCTGGCAAGACAGGAACTTTGTCCTCACACTAAGAGAAATATAATTCTCCTCATGCCTGGGAACATTTCTCTTGAAAAAAAAAAAATGAAGACTTACTATAAAAAGCAGAAACTGAAAACTTTTAGGGAAAAATACAGAATAATCTTACAACTTTGGATATTTTAACAATAGCAAATGTTTTTCTCTTCCCCTGTAACTCACACACACACTCACTCACATGTACACAACACATGCACACCAAACTATAAATGTGAAGACTGATAAATATTTATTCCATTAAAAAATTATTAACTGAAAGGGCTATAACTGAGAAATGTAAACAAAAGCCACATACTAGAAGATATCTGCCACTCTTAGAAGATTTATGATTTTAATGTGTGTATGACTGTGTGTCAGCATGTGCAGATACCTGTGGAGGTCACAAGAGGGTGCCAGATTCCCTGGAGCTGGAGATACAGGCACTTGTGGACTTCCTAATGTGAGTGCTACGAACCAAACTCACGTTCTCTGCAAGAGCAGCAAGTGCTCTTAACCACTAAACAATCTCGCAAGCCATCTCATATACATTTCATAATACAGGTAACATTTTTACAGAATATATTTAAAAAAAAACAAAACTGGCATACACATAGCTTTTCTAAAACAAAGAATCAAACATCTAAGTCAATGAAACAATAAAGATCATATTTAAAATATCAAGACAATAGAAAAGTGGTCACACCCCTTATTTTAAGGTTGAAAGCCATTAAATTTAACTTCTAGTGATGATTCAAATTCTGAGTCATTACATGACCTACCCTCCTCAAGAGTTAATTTCTCACTCGTGTTAGTTTTGCCTATAAACAATAAATGTTTTAAGTGCAAAGCAATTTAGAATCTTACATACATACTAACAAAATACATGAACTAACTACTGTCAAGTAAAAAGCCTAGAAAGTAACCAGAAAAACACAAACTTAATCATCTTGAAACCTAAATCCATGAGATTCTACATGAGAATGGACAATAAAGGGGACCAGAAAGAGTGACACAGCACCAATCAATGCTGGTGGGTGTAACATGGTGTGCCTCACTGTAGGGAAACAGAGCAACTTGTATCAGAACCTGGATGACATCTGGCATGGTCCCCTTACCTTACAGAAGGTATTTAAAAGAAGCCCGCCCACTCGATATTTATCAAACTTGAGTTTTCAGGCTCAGCATCGTTTGATACATGTGCAGAGAACTAACAACTCCAAGCAACGATGAATGGATCCACTTCGTTTCTGTGTAATTTTCTTTTTGCATGTGAGACACATAGATTTCTGTTACCAATCCCTCAAAAGCATCCTAATATATTATACATATTTCATGAGGCCCTTATTTCCCCTCTGAGATAAAATTGGCCAATCACTCACTGGTCTGCTTCCCTTCACTATAGACTTGCTGATATATTTTCTATAATTTTATAAATGTGATTTTATAACATGTGACTTTTTGAGTTTGGCTTCTTTCCCTTAGCATGACAGAGT
The DNA here is from genome assembly GCF_900095145.1 of Mus pahari. Lineage (NCBI taxonomy): Eukaryota > Metazoa > Chordata > Mammalia > Rodentia > Muridae > Mus > Mus pahari. Next base: position 22,152,173 of record NC_034605.1, on the reverse strand, counting down.
TGCATGTACCCATGTTGCACGCATAAGTACTTCTTTCCTTTATACTGATGAGACATGCCATTGGATGGTTGAACCGTATTTTGTTTCTCTATAGACTGACAACAGAGGTTGTCTAAAGTTGCAGCATATTACCAAAAAGCTCATATGAATATTGATATATGCTTCTCTGTGCAAACCTGTTTTCACCTCCATGTCCAGAAAGTCTGACACATACAGAGGGTTTACATTTAATGTCCTAAAAACTTACCCACACCCTGTTATTTCTGCATCAGTGCCAGTGAGTTCCACATCTATCTGGAATCAAGACTGCAGCCAGAGCACTTTCCCAGCACACACAGGAGCTGGGATTGATCCTCAGCCTTCCAAGAGGAGAGAGAACAGTGGGCAGGGAAGAAGGTGCAGCCTTCCACATACCCAACACTGAGCATGGCTCCTCTTTGTACTTGTAACCATTGTGATAGGGATTTTAATTATATGCGTTATTCCACTTTCCTAGCTTTAATATAGTGTTTTTCTTCCTTTCGATGAAACAAAAAGCTAGAGTTAAGATTAATAGTGTTCCTAGAAGTTATGACACCTACTTATCAATATGAAACAAGGAATGGACAACCAAGTGCTAAGAAGTTCTATAAGACTCCACAGTATGGAGAAATGGAGGAAAACACGCTTCAATTTGTTCTTTCCTAATTAATACATAATTCAATTAAAGAAAAGATAATTTGGAATTATGGCCAAATTACCCCCCCAAAAAAGCTACAAAACAAAATCTATTATATCAGAAAAACAAATTAAGGAAGAAATATATACAATTTTGAGTACATACAATATACAAGTATTGTGAAAGGATTCCCAGATATTAAAGTCTATTTTACATAAAACAAACTCAAGATAAATGCTATTTAAAATCTAAGCAGACCCTATCCACATAGAAAGACTCTGCCTTCTGGTTCATGACCTCAAATTTACACACTGGAAAGCAGGCTTTGTATTAGAGTGACCAGAACCCTAGCCCTAACCATAACCCTAACCCTTGCCCTAGCCCTAAGCAATTGTTGGCCCAAACGTACCAAGTTTCACTTACATCCCTAAATATATCAACTTTCATTTTGCCAAGACAGTCTTTGAAAACACAGCACTTTCATCTTGATATATAAAGCTGTCAACCAAATCTACATTACTACCTTTCGTGCCTACCCTTTCCTGTCCACTCTCCTGTCCTCAAGCTCCTGGAGCATACACAAATGTTTATATAAAAGACCCTTCGAAGACTGCTCCTCCACCCTGTGGTACCATTTCATAGAAGGAGCCATCACCCTGTCTAGCCCAACTGTGACAACGATGTGACACTCAGCCATCCAAAGCTCCAAACTCCTAATTCTGGCCTCCATAGGTTCTCTGTCTCCTCTTGCAAATCTGATGCGTCTCTGTCTCTGTCTGTCTCTGTCTGTCTCTGTCTTTCTCCCTCCCTCCTTCCCCCTGCCCCACCTCTCTTAAAAATAAATGACTGAGCCTCAAAGAAAGAAGCAGCCGGAGGATATTCTCCCTGTGGAAGGAAATAATCTGCAGGTTTCAGCCAGCTAAGCTCCAGGCTACTACCCATCTCACATCACACTCATGTTGTAGGAAGTTAATATTACTTCAACTTCGATTTTAAACCAGGGAAAGTTCCAGTGTATTTTCTTCTGTGAAGAACTATTAAAATATAGCTGCTGAAGAGATAACTTCCCAAGCACACTTACCACAAAAGGGCCAGATATTCCAGCATCCTTCGCTCTACACCTGACTCTAAGTTGGGCAAGCAGCCTTAATGCCGAATAAGTTTTCTTACTCACTTAGATGCAGGGATGGCACAAGTTATCAAGGTACCTATGCTTAATCCACAACTTGAGATTATATTTAATGCAGAAAATTGGAAATGTGAGTTTCCTCACCATCGTTTATCAAAAGTTAGAATGTTTCCCACTTAAGTAATTCACAATTCATTTGATACATCTCTTATCGCTGAAAACACTATGCTCAAATATAGAAAACAGGTTCTTTAAGCACATGAGAGCCTGAGACCTGTCAATCAGTCTTACATAAGAATTATAGGTACTGGCATATTTGGGCCAACAAAGTACCATTTTGATCATATCAATAAATACAAAGCCTGCTTCCTAATTAATGATGCCACAGCTAAAATAGCACACTGCAGACAGTATCTTCAGGACAGACACCAGGTACCAACAGACCTGTAGTATAAAGCATGGCTATTTGATTGAGGAAGCTAGATGAGGTTCTTAGACCTGATTTTCAAGATTCTTCCAATGAATAATCACCCTTAATACCACACTGGCCACATGATGAATAAGCAAAAAAAAAAAGCTGGATAATCATAGATGTATGTATACATATTAATTCTGATATGAAAAGAAAATGATAAAACTCTGATTCCCTGAAAAACTGTCCTGATACATGGATTTTTTTCAGATTTGAATTAATGTCTTATGAAATATTATGAGAGCTGCTGCCAGGTAACATCATGATTGTACCATTATAGAGTGTTCTTACTACGCTAGCTGCTCAATCTAACTTTACAGGACAGCTGCAGTCTGTGACAGCCACCCCTGAAATACCATCATACAGCACATGTCTATTATAGTTTAGGGAACTTTTATTTTCTTCCTCACAGCTATCAAAGTAAGTAGACCGATGGATAGAAAACAATTTGCACAAAAACGCAAATGCTTGTACTAAATGTAACTCAGAGAAAACAATTATGCTATGTAAACAAAAATTTTTATATGAATATTAAAAATACAAGTTAAGAAGCTTGAAAGAAACACAAAAATTTTAGGGCTGTGTGGGTAAAGAGAGAATGGAGAGATGACAGTGTTTCCTTTGCTGAAACACACAAAGAAAGACAGGTGATATTCCAAAGATTTATCCACCAATAGGAAAGAAAGAAGAACTCATCTGGACTAGAGATGATTCTATGCCAAAGACGACAATCCGAGGTCAAGAGTGCAAGGCCTAGTCCAGAGATGGAGGAACCAATAACAAAACCATCCTTTGAAATTTAGAGATGACACCTAATAACACCTAGACCAGTAAGGAGACGGACACAGTAAATGGCAAGGACACAAGCTTGCAGCATCATAAACCCACTTACTCCTTACTCTTTACTTAGTGCCTTCTATGCTTTGCATAGTCTCTCTCTCTAGCTCGCTCGCTCTCTCTCTCTCTCTCTCTCTCTCTCTCTCTCTCTCTCTCTCTCTCTC
>NC_034605.1:22135842-22148628 GCF_900095145.1 Mus pahari | reverse complement strand
GGGGGGGGGGGGAAGAGGCCTTGAATTTGAGTGGGGTAGGATCAAGAGGAGAAAGAGGAAATGATATAAATATAATAATCATACATGAAATTCTCAAAAAACATTATTTTAACTAGTGTCCTAGTTTGTTTCTTTTGTTGTGATAAAACACTGACCAAAACCAATGTGAGGAAGGAAAGTATTTATATTATTTTGCACATCCATACCACAGTCGATCATTGAGAAGAAATTGGAACAGAAACTCAAAGAAGGAACTGAAGCCAAAGGCATAGAAGAGACTACTATTGTAAGATACTAATGACTTCCAAATGATACTAATTCCAATGACTTGCTTAGCTTGTTTCCTTTATAAGAACCACCTACTGAGGGAAGGAGTCATACCATCCACTGCGAGGTAGGCCCTCTCACATCATCATTAATCAAGAAAAAGCCCCCACAGACTTGCCTACAGGCCAGTCTGATGGAGGTAACTCTTCAATTGAGACCCTCTTACCAGATACGAATAGGTTTCTGTGAAGTTGATTTAAAAAAATCTGCAAAATTAATTGCCAGAAGGAATTAATTTCAAAAGCAAGGTTGAAAGTCCACATCTCACACCAGTCAGCTAGATGTACCCTAGGAAAATACTATGGTTAGGGCAACTCAGAGCATATTTCTCAGTTCTGGGGCAGGGGACCTCTTTGCTCTCAACCACAGCCTTAACAAAATCTAATCACTTCCCATAGGTCTCATTCCCAAACCTCATTACAGTGGAGGTTATGGCTTCAAAATAAGGAGACAAAATTCTTTCTATAGCAGATTACAAAAGAAAACGATTCAGATCATAAATACAGTGAGAAACCTATGGCTGAATGATACACAGGCAAGTAAGAGCTGACTCCCAGATGTCTTCTGAAAGGTTACACAATGACAACTAGCTTCACAAGTGTGAACCAAACATGGTACTATCAGCCAGGATATGCTTACTCAGCACCGAACAATCCAGAGGAAGAGTGGGAGTAAGATGGAGAAGTACAGCACAGACTTGACCTCTGCTCTACAGGACCTTACATAGGAACAATGAGCTGTAACTGGCAAGATGAAGGCCCATTCTGCAAAGATAACATTAACAATGTCACGTGTGTGTTCAGAGGAAGGAAAAGCCCTGGAACCTGGGCATAGCCAGGAATGCACCCATACAATCTGATATCTCACTGCTTCTTCATTTTGAGCACATGGCATCTTCTGAGTTGTTCCTAAGATTTTCACCACATCCTTTGGTTCTCGAATGCCTTTCTTCTATTGGGAAGTCTTTTTCCTAGACTGCTGTTGTAGGTAGGCCAAGAACTGGTTGTGTTCATTCATTCGTTCATTGGTTATAATGACACAAGCCAGAATTATCTGGGAAGAAGGACTGTAACTGAGAAAATTCCTCTAGCAGATTACCTGTAGGAAGGTCTGTAGCTTGTTTCCTTGATTAATGAGGGCTGTCGGAAGGCCTAGCACACTGGGTCAATGCCACCCCTGGGCAGGCATTTCTGGGGCTGGAGGGGATGAGGGAGATAAGAAAGCAAGCTGAGCAACCCATGAGGAACAAGCCAGCGAGTGGCTGAGCTGACCAAGGGTCTAGTTAACTCCTTGTTGTTCTCGGCTTCAATTCCTCCCCTCGAGTTTCTGCCCTGACTTCCCCGATGATCAACTGTAACCTAAGGCAAATCAATCTTTTCTTATGATCTTTATCACGGCAACTGGAAGCCAATTGTGTCGTGGAATAGCTGAGTCACATCATAGACCTATTTTTAGTTTCACATCATAGACCTATTTTTAGTTTCTTGAGAATATTTTACACTGACTTCCAGAGAACCTATAAGAATATGCAATCTGACCAACAGTGGATAAGGGTTCCTCTTTCCCCACATCCTTATCAGGAAATTTTCATTTATGTCACCCTAATTTTCTAATGGCATTGAATTGAGAAACTTTTTTAAGCCATATTTATTTTTTCATTTTGAAAAAACAACGGAATACTGTTCAGGTTCATAGTCCATTTGTAATTTGTTTCTGGATTCTTTGTTTTGGGAGTTCTTTACAAATTGACCCTCTACATAGTCCTAGCCGGCTATGGCTTTTCTCCTACTCTATAGGCTTCCTGTTCCCTTGTTTCCCTTGGGATCTAGAAATGTTTAGTGTTAATGAGGTCCCACTTCATCAATTGTTGACTTTAATTCCTGGGCAAATGGATTCCTATTCATCAATCCTTTCTTATACTGCTTCTTAGAGCGCACTGCCTGTTTGCTTTTAGCAATGTTAATGCTTCAGGAGTTACACTAATTATACTAATTATATTAAATTTAACTAATTTTTGTAACCTAAACAAGACCTTAACAGTAACAAACAATACCAGCTGACACACCAGTGTGGATTGAGGAAATCTCACAAGGTTCCACCCCTAAGTGAAGAACTGTAGGAAGTCAGTGACTCCTGAGAGGGGGAGAATCAATGTTCCCCAGCAAATGGTAGGAGAGTTTGTTGTTGTTTTGTTTGTTTGTTTGTTGATGATAATGAGAGGACTTATGAATCATGTAATTCTTCCATGAGTTTCTTGAGCCTTGTAAGTTTTAGCTTTCTGAGTCTTATATGAACTTCTTTCTCCATCCTAGAGTGGTTGTTTGAATTCAGAGATATTGGTATACAATCTCTTCCTATCAGGATCAAGAATGCAGAATAGGAAACACAATCTCATAGGAAACTTCCTGTTCCTCCAGTTCTCAGAATATTTCTGTCCCATCTTCTACAGTGATCCTTGAGACTCAAGTGTACGACTTCTCTGTTGCATTTATCAGTTGCAACGGGGATTCACAATTTATCTCTTCATCAGTTGGGGTTTTCTGTAAATGTCTCTGTTGCAAAGAGAAATTTCCTAGAAGACGAGTGAGAACTAAACTTAACTGTGAGTATAAGGTCAAATATTTTAGAATGTAGTTACAAATTATGCCAGTTTAATAAACTGGTAGATGAAGGGTTTTGTCCAAGATCCATGACTTTACTAGCCCTTAGAATTTGGACAGGTTTCCAGTACCAAGTATAATTCTCCTCTTGTTGAGTATCATGTAAGTCCAATTAGAGAGATGGTGGTTATTGCCACAGTATGCATGCCACTGCTGTACCCTGGGGCTGTCATGCCATACTGCTTGCTGTTGTGCTTTAGAGGTGTCATAGCTGGATAAGACTATTGGCTGCTTCCTTCCTTTGAAGTTTGGATGGCGTCTTCTGGTACCATAAAATATAATTCTCAGTGGGAAGTCTTTCAGGACAGTTCCAGCTTGGGGACTTTTGAGATTCTTGTCTGAAAATCATGGGTGTCTTCAGCAACAGGGACTTACCTTCTACCTTGGGGGAACAACCAAGGGCAATAGCAATAGGCTATAATCTTCTGAGAGTCTCTTGAACAACCCTGAAAAATAACTTATAGGATGGCTTTTCATGCCTGGTATTGTGGTTGTTGGATATTCTATAGCTCTTAGAAGAAGGTACATCCATGAAGTCTAGCCAGCATGGTTGCCCAAACATGACCTAAACAAGGTGACACCAATAGACATGATAATGTAAAGAGGAAACACTCATGAGGCTCAACCCTAGACAAAGAACAACAGGCAGCCAAGAAAGAAGAGAATGGGAGAAGAACACACCAATGTCTATCCCATATGAACTGGAAAGCATGTACATACAAATAACATTCTTATGGACTGAACAGATTATATTATGTATTTAGGAATATACATATTATAAACACACATACATATATGTTATATATGTGCATATGTATATGTGTGTGTATATAATATGTATTATATACATAGACACATATGATACAACAATCTAAGAAAAAAGCTATGAATTTGAAAGAGAGAGGGGGATGGAGTAAATGAAAAGGTAGTTTGAAAGAGAAAATGAAAGGATGAAATTATATAATTATATCAAAAATAGCTTTTTTTGATTAAAAAAGGCACTTTATTAACACATATATATTGTCTAAAATGTAGGGTTTCACTGTGACATGTCTGTCATGTATTCTGCACACAATCAACCCCACTGTCCCTTCTTGTTCCTCTACCCTTACCCACTGGTGACTTTACTGTTCCCAAATAGACCCTCTTCTGCATTCAAGTCCTTTTTTTTTCTTTAGATCTACTTCAATATGATAAAATATGCAATACGTATTTTCTGAGTTTCACTTACTTCACTTACTATAACGATTTCCATCCATTTTCCTGCAAATAAAAATATTTTCAAACTAGTTAATCTTTGAAGATGGATTTTTATTAATGCATGACATAAACAGTTCCAAAGTTTGGCAACTGTAGACCAGAACCTATTAATTCAACGCTAAATGAAAAGCAACTAGAAATACCAACAAACAACTGCCTGGAATCGAAGGAAAGTTCTAAACTCATTAAAAACTTTGTCAGTCTTAACAAACAAGATGCTTAAAGCTCTTGTTTATTCTGTTATTCCTTTTCTTCAACAATCATGGTTTTCTAAAGTAATCCTCTAACATCTCCACCCATGACATGTGGCAGTAAAACCTTGTCAATTTCTGTTTTTAGTAAAGAGAGAAAAATCACAAAAATTTGGTAAACGTAAGTTCCGTTTGACTAATGAAATCTTTCCAGTTTCACTAACAGTTTAAACAAAAAACAAAACAAAATCAAAAACAAAAACAAAACAAAACAAAAACTGCTTACTGATATGCCACTACAATGCTCTAAAATATTCAACAAAGAAATAACACAACTAGGCCAGGCGGTGGTGACGCATGCCTTTAATCCCAGCACTTGGGAGGCAGAGGCAAGCGGATTTCTGAGTTCGAGGCCAGCCTGGTCTACAAAGTGAGTTCCAGGATAGCCAGGGCTACACAGAGAAACCCTGTCTTGGAAAAAAAAAAAGAAGAAGAAGAAGAAGAAATGACACAACTACATGATCAATGTTTAACTAGTACTCTGGTAGTAAATTTTAAATGAATATGTTACAGGAAGATGAGGGTCATTAAAGAGAAATCATAATGGTGTTTTATGATCATACATTCCAACCAAGGGTTCAAAAGTAACACTGATGATCTGGCTTCATTGGCCATTCTATGCAAGTACTGACAATCTGTTCCTTTTTGTTGTTAAGGACACAGCGGAATGTACGTATCCATTTCTATACCGGTGGGCATCTGGGTTGCTTCCATGTGGAGGCTATCATGAATTAGGCCATTGCTGACCTACAGCTTTATGGCCCTATGTACCACATGCATTTTTCTTGGAAATGAACTTCTTCAAAGCAGGACTGCTGGGTTATCAGGCAGCCTGGCTCAGCTTTAGTAGATTCCACCGAGAACATTATTCTTCTTGAGCTATTAATGGCAGAAGTAACATTACTTGTTTAAAACACAGAATGAGTTGTTGAGTTTTCTTCTTTTATATTACATCGGTAAAAGGAAGTTAGACAGCTTCTGGCATAATGGCACTACCCAGCTCTAATAGCTGAGTCACCTAGACATATTTTTTTAAAGTGATTCTTCCCGACTTCCATCCCCTGCCAAACCAAGCTTTTGATCAACAAAAGCCAGGAGTACTTCTTTATGATTCCACTCTTGGAATAAAAAATACCAATGTAATGAAAAGGTTAAAAATGCACTTCTTGAGGAAAGTAAAAAGATTACACAAGTATAATGAATTATTATTTTTGTCTGATCTTAACTTGTTTATATTATTTTTTACCTACAGGTAAAAACCAAGCTAAAGATATGCATTAATTTCTTTAAAATCTCTGTTTTCCTCTTATTAACTTCCTAATGGAAAGAAAGGTTCTAGATTAACTATGGCACCATGGCCAGGGGCAGGACTGACACCTACAACCACTCAGGAAGAGCTAGAGCCCTTTGAGTCCCTGCCTTTCTAGGATACAAATAAATACAGGGGATGGGGGTTGGGAGGCGATGGATGAGACTTTGTCTCAAAAAACAACACAGAACAATGTAAAAATTGGCAACTATCACATCTGAAGAAATTCAAGTGCTAAAAACTGTTTCAGAAACAAAATCAAAAGGCAACCTTCCCCCCCCCCCCCGAAACAGGGTTTTTCTGTATAGCCCTGGCTGTCCTGGTTTCACTTTGTAGATCAGTCTGGCCTCGAACTCAGAAATCCACCTGCCTCTGCCTCCCAAGTGCTGGGCTTAAGGCAACCTTTAAAAGAGGCACATTGAGCACTACAAATCAGCCACGTCAAGACCAAAGAAAAAGGAAATAAAAATCTTATGACAGACATGAAACTGATATTAGGACTTCTTCCAAAAGATAATGACCATCTGCAATTTGATATTAAAAAGTCTCATCTGACAAGAACCATCAAGAAGTCATGCCCTTAACAACTAACCTTTTCAGGGTAGATTATCAAACTTCTTAAAGACAATAAACAAATGAATTAAAATATCATCAAATTATCTTCTTTATCTTCCAAAGAAAGGAAACAACAAAAATGAACAAACAAAACAAAAACCACTGCAGATACTTAGTTTTCAAAGATGTCAGACAGGGCCAAAAAACTAAAAGTGCAGACAATCTTACAGATGAGATAATTAATAACCTGAAAAACAATGGATGGAAGACACAGCTCACATGCCATTGAAAGACGGAACTATAGTACTCCCTGAGGAACCAGCAATACCACTCCTGGGCATATACCCAGAAGATGCTCCAACATGTAATAAGGAAACATGTTTCACTATGTTCATCACAGCCTTATTTAGAATAGCCAGAAGCTGGAAAGAACCCAGATGTCCCTCAACAGAGGAATGAATACAGAAAATGTGGTATATTTACACAATGGAGTACTACTCAGCTATTAAAAGCAATGAATTCATGAAATTCATAGGCAAATGGATAGAACTAGAAAATATCATCCTGAGTGAGGTAACGCAATCACAAAAGAACACACATGGTATGCACTCACTGGTAAGTGGATATTAGCCCAGAAACTCGGAATACCCAAGATACAATTCACAAACCACATGAAATTCACCAAGAAAGAAGACCAAAGTGTGGATGTATAGCCAGTGTCTGAAGTATTAGAAGAGAAAGAGTAGAAGTACATTCCCCTCCTCAAAAAACAATTAAGAGAAAAGCAAACAAACCAACAAGCCAACCCCACAGTTGTCCTGATGGAGCAGTACAGTGAGAGCACATACTCTCTTTCTGGGCCCTGCATTCCTTTCCCTCTTTTGTAGCACATGTTGGGTAAACTTCAGTATCCTCTAATAGGTCTTGCAACAAGAGCTGAGGAGTTTTGTTGGTGTTGTTTGTTTAATATCAGCCATGCCTCCCACCCCACCCCACCCCCACTAGAGAAATGGTTTTTGCAGAGTACCTGGGCTCAGTTCCCAGAAGTACAAGATGGCCAACAATACTCTATAACTCTAGTTCCAGCATATTTAAGCCTCTCCTCTGACTCCTTTATGCACTGGAGACACTGGTGGCAGACAAATATGCATGCAGACAAGATATTCATTCACAAAAATAAAATAAATAAATTTAAAAACTTAATAGTGCTCCCAAAATGATCTTTTTATCCCACATTTTCATAGTAAAACAAAAAAACAAAAGTTACCATTGCCTTTAAGGTATTGATCAAACATAAAAAAAAAAAAAAAAAAAAAATCAAACTTCAAATGTAACATTTCTTTTATCCTTGATACCAAAAGTCCCAATCAAGTAAGCCTAAAAGCATTCACATAAAATATTTGCCCTGTTTATACTAGAAGAAAGAAACTGATCCACCAACACTACCAGTAAAGCTTCAATTACATCTGGCAACTCAAGGAGATGGCAAGACAATTCAGACATCAAAGAGGAGTTGGCACACAAAGGGTCCCACAAATTCTGAGAGCATGTATATTCATTCACTAATAAAAACAGGATCTTCCCGTTTTGATCACAATTCATCTAGAACAGAGATTCTCAACATGTGGTTTGTTTATCAGACATCATGAGTGTCAGATATTTGCATTAATATTCATAACAGTAGCAACATTACAGTTATGAAACAGTGAAGAAAAATAATTATATGGTTGGGAATCACTACAACATGAGTAACTGTTTTAATGGGTCACAGCATTAGCCAGGTTGAAAACTACTGATCTAGACAGTTCACACTGCCCATTAAAATATATATACAATATATACAATATTTTAATTCAAAGTCAAACTATAATGACTATAATGAACCAAAACATTGCAACTACATAAATTTATACAAATAGAATATACATATATACACATCAGTCAAATATATGTATACTTGTATCTACAGAGTACTTTCTCTAATTCAACTTCAAAACATTTAGAATACATTATAAGTTTTAGATTTATACTCTTAGCACTCAAATTGAATTAATATCTTCTTCTTATGCTATCTGACTGTTAAAAATCACAATTTTAGCATGACACTTAATGTACACATTATTTTATACCATATACTTACTACATCAAACTTCTGAGTGATGTTTCCCTGGACATCAAGTAAATAAACCTTGCCATAATGTGTACCCAGTGCCAAAAACTGAAAGAAAAATGGAGATGTCAATTAATAAATATACTGTGTATTAGCATGCAGTTAATAGACACCTTTCAAAGTGAAAACACTTAGTGCATAAATATCTGCAACCTCTTGGAAGATGCACATTCCCTAGAAAAGGCACGGCTCCAGCCTGGAGAAAATGACAGGACCAGGCCGATTTTCCCGTGATAGTGCATTCCAGATGTCAAAATGACTCATGAGGACCCTCATCTACTGACAACTAATGGTGTGGATGTGCTCAGTGCACAATGCCTGATTGACTGAGGCAGTAAATTAAAAATGCAGCAGTAAAAGCTCAACAATGCTACAGTTGAACCCAAAGTCAGAGGAAATGATTAAGAAACTCTACCTAATTTAAGGTAAATGTGAACATCTGGGCCATCATTTCAGGCCAATGGGGGAGAGAAAAAATGCTTTAAAACAATAAAGTATTGTTTCTGAATGGAAAAATCCATGCCATATTGAGGGATTGAAAAAAAACCCTCAGATGTACTTGTATCATCAGCTTTAGAATATCTCTATATATGGTTCCACATAACCCTGAGCATAAATGTTTATATTCCAATGCAAAAGTAATCCTTTCCTGTCACTTAGTGACTGCTGGGCTACATATTCATTTTATGATATCAGACTAGTTCATGCATCCCACTGTTTCTTTATTCCTCTGAACTGATCCTAAACAAGCCAGAAGAAACTTACGGACTACCTGAAATACGACATGAGATTTTTCTTCCTTTTCATTTCTCTAAGCTTTACTCAAATAGTCCAGAATCCTCTGTATTTCACTGCATGCGAGCATGCTTCATTGCAGCCTATAATGAAATGCTCAAATTCACAGGCACTACTAGGCATTTCAGTCAAGCAGGACAATCTTTAAAAAAAAAAAAAAAAAAAAAAAAATAACCTCACAGAAAGTCAAGATTTGAAGGGATTTATCAAAATAGAATTGCTAAAAATGAAATTTCAATTCAGGCACTTAAAATACGAAGCTACATTAAAGAGGAGCCACAAGAAGGGGAAAGGGGGCTCATTAGGAATTCATCCCCCGCCATGCCTTTCACTCCTGCAAGGTTGCCTTTTTTCAGGAAGAAAAAAGTCCCCTGGGTAAAAAAATCAATACTGGTTAATAAAACATCAGGTGTGCAGACATAACTAGGGATGACGATTCCGCTGCACAGGCCTGCCTGAATGCACCAGGTGCCATGACGATTAGTCATCCAGGGCAGACAGCAAGCCTGGTGCAAACAGGAGGCTTGGGCGCTGCAAGAGAAAGGGAAAAGAGGTGATTCTGGGGGGAAATTAGTCTGAATATTTAAAGCAAGCAGCAATGTTTTCCCCAAAGCACAAGAACATTCTAATCAGAACCAGTGGACCCAAGTGGCTGTAATTTTATCTTCAGAGTGATACTGACGGTATCTGAATAGGAGATGCCATATAAAATGTAGACCAAAGGCAAGCGATATGCCATTTGACGGCTTTCTGCGGTAAAAGAATGGGTCTTAAAAGCTCACTGCACCCCACGTATCTCACAGTATCGATTCTCCTCATAAATTCTGCATTTAGTTTGTTAGGAAACTAAGGGAGTTTGGATCCTTAAAATGCAGTAATACTGTGTCACTCTGCGACATCCCTGTAAAGGCCACTTAAAAATAATTACATTCTATGAGTATTCTATTCATATTAATTCTTTTGATCTTTTTTTGGAAAAAAATACTGTTTTTAACCATTTGGAATATATAGCAAGATATTTTGATTTTATAATTTTTATCTAAAGATATGGTAAATTTGGACCATTTATGAAAAATTCACAGATATTTGTATGGCAAGCTATCTTTTGTTTAGGAAATCATGTAACCATTTAAAACAGTAAATGAATGCTACTGTGCTGAACTAAGTAACTAAATACCCTTCCAAATAATGTTTAATATGCTGATCATCTTTATTTAATTACTGAAATTATGGATAAATCATATAATCATTTGCTAATGATTTTTGACTAACTTAAAATGCAACAAAAACGCAAAGTACAAAACTCCCTACAGGACAATCTTTTCCTACAATATGGCAGAATATAAGAACAGACCCTTAAATTTTTATTTTCCTTCTAGCCATTAAAACTCATGAGGTTTTGGGCTCAGCGGGTCAAAGTACTTGCTGCTGGGACAGATGAGTTTAATTCCTGGGATACATGTGGCATAAAAAGGGAGCCAACTCCACCAAGTTGTCCTCTGACTTCTATACACACACGATAGCTGGTTCATGACTATATATACACATATACTGTCTCACACACCTAAACAAACATATACATTCTATACATACACCATGGCTCACTCATGCCTGTATATATACATATACTGTTTTAACACACGATGGTTCACTCATGCCTATATATATAATATATATATGTGTGTGTGTATATACATATATATGTGTGTATGTACATATGTATGTATGTATGTGTGTGTATATATAGTCTCATACACATACACATTCTATACATACACCATGGCTCACTCATGCCTATATATACCCACATACTATCTCACACACATACACAATAGATAGATAGATAGATAGATAGATAGATAAATGGAAGATGGTCAGAGTATAGAAAATAAAAATCTACAGAATGCTTACATGGAACACATGTACTTCCCATACCCCTTCCTCCTCCCAGGGTTCATGAGTCATTGCAGAAATGGGAAGGAAAGAGTGTAAGAGCCAAAGGTAGTGGAAACCTAAAAGGAAACATTCTCCTCTGAACACAGCACATTTGAACTCGGTTGTAACAGTGTGCACAAAGTCTGTGCAAGCCTAAGCCAGATCAAACTCCATATAGGAGTGGGGGACATAATCAACCCCTAATCACGGGGCTGCTGGCAACTGCAAGCTGCTGGGAAGAGAGTCCGTTTTCTCTAAGAGTATAGCCTCTGGTAAGGTGACCGCTCTGTCACATACCCAAGAACATCTGGGGAGCACAATTTAGTCTTTGACAGGTATAGAAAGAAAGAAAGAAAGAAAGAAAGAAAGAAAGAAAGAAAGAAAGAAAGAAAGAAAGAAAGAAAGAGAAAGAGAAAGAGAAAGAGAAAGAGAAAGAGAAAGAGAAAGAGAAAGAGAAAGAGAAAGAGAAGAGAAAAAGGGAGGGAACTAAATTTGATGGGGAAAGGGGAATAGACCTGGGAATAGGAAGAGTTGGAGAAGTACACATACAAGGGTGAATAGAATTAAAATACATTTTATGAAATTCTCAGAAAATGATTTTTTTAAATCCTTGAACTACTTGAGTATTAGAGTTTGGGTTGTTTTTGTTTTTGTTGTTTTGTTTTGCCTAAAATTGTGTAAACTCTAGGATGTATAATCATAAATATAGCTTCAATGTGCTCTTTAATTATTAATTAAATAACTCTGGCTTGCTTTTCCAAGGGTGGACATTTTAACCTACTAAGTGCACAACTGAACTTCATGTAGGTGAAGTAGAGGGGTTGTGAACAGGTCCTGGTATCACCAAGAAAAGGAACCACACTACACGTCTGATCAGCCCTTTCTCAAGTGTTTCACAATATTTTATGTACAGCTACTAGGAGAGCCCTCAGTCACACATGAGGAATCAGGTCCCAGGAACTGATGAGACTTCATTAGAAACACATACCAAGTGCAGACAGGGACAGAAATAAATACTGAAATACAGGGCCCAGAAGGCATCTGGGGTGCAGAGCACATGCCTAGTACACCCTGCATTCACTTCCTAGCACTGCAGAAACAAAGCCCAAATAAAACTGAAATGTTATCAACCCAATTGGAATCCTCTTAATATAAAATACAAACCTCAACTGAAAGTCTAAATGTCAGCACTGACAATTCTTCCCAACTCACAGGCTCTCTGGCAAATTGTGTATGGTGTTAACTAAAGGACAAACAAGCTTTCCACTTCATGCACCCAAATGATCATTCAGTAAGCATACAAAAATTAGTATAATGTACTTAGAACATGAGCAAACACAACATAAATATTCTGCTACATTGAGGAAAATAGATTCAAAAATAAGCAATTGCAATTCAATTTAAAGACTATGTTTAAAATGGCAGTACCTCAGCCGGGCCTGGTGGCGCAGGCCTTTAATCCCAGCACTCGGGAGGCAGAGGCAGGCAGATTTCTGAGTTCGAGGCCAGCCTGGTCTACAGAGT
>NC_034605.1:22115019-22135757 GCF_900095145.1 Mus pahari | reverse complement strand
AAAAAAAAAAAAAAAAAAAAAAAAGGCAGTACCTCAAAGACCCATGGAAATAAGAAGAGTTAGTGTGATAAACATGGAAGGAAGAATTAGAAATCAGACTCAGATGGGTAGAAAGGCCAGAGTAGAAACAACCTGTTTAACAGCATAAAGTTCTACAACAAGAGACAAGAAATTATAAGCAGCTTTACACAGATGAAAGATCCATCTAATTCATGCCCAAGAGAAAAGGCAGGTGGTACAGGTGGAAAGGCTAACTAAGGAAGAGCACGGATAATTACACGCGAATGAAAGCTGGCAAGTGGAAGAAAGCAGGGTGGACAAATCCAAATCATGAAGACATTAGGAATCAGCAAGTTTCAAGGGACAAGACCACAGTTCAGATCAGAGTCTCTGCAGGTCCACTCCAGTAAAAAGGCTAGGAAGAGAACAAAGGTGAAAGAAAGCAGACAAGATCACGGTATGTGCAACAGTTTCAGGGAGAAATGATGAATGTCAACTACTAGCAGCTCAGAAGGAGAAGAATCTAGCACATAAGCTGGTGGCAGAATAAGACAAACATTGATACCACAGTCCCATGCCCACAGCAAAGACTAGTGAGAGAGTAGCTCAATTACACATGGCAGGCAAGATCCTAGAGTACCTTACATGCCATACTGAAGACCTCAGCCTAATTATACAAGGGTCTACAAAGCTCAGTATTTTCAACACAACACACTGCAACCAAGAGGAAGAATAGTCTAGACAGAAAAACAAGAAGAGTATCCCATTTACCAAGTGCAGGATAAGGAAGACTGGTAGGCTCAAGATAATTAGCAGTTTCACAGGACAGAAAACAAGAATAGAGATTGGGACTCTGTAGTAGGAATGACATTTGTGTGAAAATGAACATCAAAATTTGAAGACAGTACGCAGAGGCCAAAGTTCATCAAGTTCCAGTTACTAAAATTATTCATAGCATGTACCATAGCAGTGGGAGATGCACCATTGTGGTTTGAATAATACTCCCAAACCTTGAATTCATGAGCTCATATTTAGTCACCAAGAAGTAGCACTATTTAAAAGGATTAGAAGGATTGGGACATGTAACCTTGTTGGTGAAAGTGTGTCACTGGGGAGTGGGCTTGAGGGTTTCAAAAGCCCATGCCAGGACATGCTCTATCTCTCTGCTTGGGAATCAGGATGTAGCTCTAAGCTACTTCTCCATTATAACGCCTTCTTGCCACTATACTCTTTGCCATGGTAATAATGAACTAATAATAATAAGCCTCTGAAACTGTAAGCCAGTCCCCAATTAAATGCTTTGTTTTAAAAGAGTTGCTTTGGTCATGGTACCTCTTCACACAATAGGATATGGTGACTAAGACAACCATAAAGAAGTGAAGTTCAATGGAAGTGAGTTTGAAGAATTGCCAGGTCAATCTTCATCAGTGAAGAAGAGCAGAGAGTTAGCTAGGGCTAAGCAACTATAGCATGACAGTCAAAGTAGACAGGGGACTCACAGCGGGGAATTTATGGTAAAAACAAGAGTAGACATTATCATTTAAGTATTGAGAGAATATAGGGATATGTTTATAAAGGAACATAATCTGGAACAAAGGGTATTAGGTGGGAGGCCAGCTGCAGAATGAAACAACAGAGCATAAATCCAAAGGATACATCAGAGGTGGGGATCTGCCATGTTTGGAAGGTCTAAGGCTCACTCCCAGGCTCACAGAGAAGAAGAGAACAATGGATAAAAGCACTATCATAATATGAGCACTCTGGCTTTAAGAATAGACTAATGGTGTGACCCACTACCTTTGCCATAGCAACAACTCAGATGTTAGGCATCTGCAATACTTGTAAAGTCCTCGTTACCTTGTCATGGACCGTCATACAGCTTGCTGCATCCTTCTGAAGAATCTCCGTCACCCCATTGGAAAGCCTTTCATACTTCAGTTTGGGTTCCTCTTCACTTTCTTCCTGCATGAAAAACAAAGGAACAGTGGAACTACTGTGGCTCTGCTTTGAATGATTCAAAATGCACTTCTCAAGGTAGAACAAGAGATAGTCCTGTCATTCATTGTTAAAAACTGCAATTACAAATATAACTTCATATTTCTGTTTCTTTTTGCCAATTACATATATAATTTCACTGATAAAATAAATTCAAAAGTTGAAAACATGGATATTTGAACTTACTATTGTATTGTAAATAATTGTATATTCAACCTTACTGTGTGTGGTAGGTACCTAGGATTTTCTCCATCCACATAGTTAATGAATAAAATTGGTAACCAGTATTGATAATAACCATAAATCAATAAATCCAGGATACCTATAAAAGTTAACAGTCTTCCTCAGCTGGAATTCTTGTAAACTACAATAATAACTGGCCCAGCAACATATGCCCAGTAGTGCAATTAGTGCCATTAATAACTTGGGAGTAGCCAACAGCTAATGTGATTGGATGTCAGACTCAATCAATATGAGGAAACTCACACCTGGTACAGTAAACCTATCCAAGGACCTGTGCCTAGAGAGGTCATCACACTCTAGAGGAGAGCCTACTACTACAATTTCCTAATTTTAAATAGTTTCCAACTACTTTCTAAATACTTGATATCCACAGCTAAGTGCAGCTTTGACCCACCCACATCAGAGCAGCTTCTTTTCATACCAGATAGAGTATTACTTCAGAAAACTACAACCAAAGTGCAGAGAATAAGCAACTGCTAAGTGCCCATGTAACCCTACCCTCAAGGCTCTAGAAATGTCTTAGGAAATGATACAGAAAATGTTAAGCCCCAGAAGACTAGACTTAAGCAATATAGTCTTATCTGGACATGGCATGGATATAGTACCCATGAACTCTCAGCAATACAGGTGCCTGTAAAAGACCAAACCAGTTACCATTCCAGCATGAATGGAGGACCGCTCATGAGGACTCAGGCCTGGTTAGAAGAGCTACAAGCAGCTGATAGCAATTGACAGGGAGAATCAGTGCTCTTTGAGGGCGAGCTGTCTGGTAAGTTCATGCCCAAGAAGTCAGCCCTATATCCATGTACTATGGACAATACTAATTGGACTCAATTGGTTTTATACATACATACACACACACACACACACACACACACACACACACACACACACAAATGAAGAGAACATGAATGTGAGAGGTGGATGGGAAAGGGAGTGGGGTTAGGGAAAGGGAAACGATATGATGAAAATTCATTATGCTCATGACCAAATTATAAGAAAAGAAGGCATGAGCCTCATGCAATGGCTGGCAAGATGAGAAAATTGGCTTTGGTGGAAAAAATCATCTCCTTACTCATGGGTTTTTTCCTGAACTGCCTGAGCACCTCAAAGGTATTCAGTTTCTCCCACGATGAATGACTCTGAGAACCAGGTAAAGCCTTATACTCAAAGAATGCACACTTCACTTTTCTTCAATATTCTAATTGTATGGGTCAGACATGATTCAGTGGGAGCAGAGGACATAGGATGTAAATACCAGAGCGTGAGAACTGGGAGGGAGGGGCAGCATGCAGCTACAAGAATACTAATATTTAAAAGAAGCATTTCATGAACACTAGTGAGCATTCTTAGTAAGCTGCCAGCTGGTGAGGTCCACCAAAGATGGTGCACACACTTTAATTGTCCATGATTAAGAACTAAGAGCAAGAAAATACACAGTATTCCATCAGAATATGAAAAGATACTTTACAATAATCAATCCAGACTGAAGAAGTTGTAACATCCCCAAACTGATCTATTTTAACATGTAATGTAACATAGCTAATTAACCAAGTATTTAAAAATATGCAGGAAAGAGTACAATACCAATAAACCCTCTGCGTCCCCCAGGAAGAAAAAGATGCTCTGAAGGCAACATGAGATGTCACACAGGTGAGCTGTGTATTCCAAGGTAAATGTGTTAAATAAGATGCCGCATGTTGCTCAAGTGTGGACATCAAATGTGCACTCAATGTGAAAGTTAATTCTGGCCTCCCAACTATTTTGCATAAAAGCACTCATCCACGGACCATTAGATAAGCTTACTGTAAATAAGGTTTGGCTGCTTTATTTATAAGTGAAAACTAAGTAATTTCTCTCACATAAATATACGAAAATGAATACGTTTACAATACAGTTCAGTGAAGCATTCCCACAAGATTTCAAAGGCCACAAATAAAGTGAAAACTCAGTATTAGGCACTTTCTGTACCATTTCACGCTTTCCTGACAGGTATCCTTTATGTTTAGTTAAAAGCAAGCTAAAGGTGAATTTAAAGGTTTTTATTTTTTTGCCTCCTTGTCAGAAGAAAGAAAATAGGAAATGACTCAGAACTACAATTCAGAAGTTATTCTGCTATTGAAGAGTCTATATTACATTTTAAATAAAAAAATTCAATCACAAGAATTTAATATCTAGTTTCACTTTAATTTTGGAAAAAATTTAAACAGCAAAAACACCTTTGTGCAGCTTGAACTTTCATGGTAAATAACTCTGTTAATAAAAAGCAAATCAATAATTTTGTTAAATTTTAATAATCCTATAAACCTACAAATAAAACCATCAACAGTCCAGAGTTGAGATGACAGTTAACTGTGTTGCTATGACAACCTGGTGGAACAGAGCACGCACTGACTTGCAGCTAAGTGAAGATATGAATAGAGTGACATTTACCCATACAAGAAAAGTTTGCAGCTTTCCTTCAAAAGGAATCAATTTCTCAACAAACATAGATTGGTACTAAATGTATAGCACTTTTAATTAAAGACAGATCCTTAAACCATCCTATGAAATTCTAGTACACTATCAGAAAATAAATGTCATTTCAGAGCCATTTTTACTGAATTTTGAACTTAACAGGAAAAAAAAATCACTTTAGAAAATAACAAATTAAGGGTTTCTCTGTGAGAAGTACTAGGCAGCCCTTCTTTTTGTCAGTGTGTCCTGGGAGAATGACTACCCTGGGGAAGTTCAGGGTCCCTCACCAGACCTGTGGACCAACAGTGCATTGACTGCATTATTCTCGTCATTAAAAACCCAGGATAAGAAAATATGCCGGGTGTGGTGGCGCACGCCTTTAATCCCAGCACTTGGGAGGCAGAGGCAGGTGGATTTCTGAGTTCGAGGCCAGCCTGGTCTACAAAGTGAGTTCCAGGACAGCCAGGGCTACACAGAGAAACCCTGTCTTGAAAAAAANAAAAAAAAAAAAAAGAAAAAGAAAACATTTTAGTCTAGCTAATGGATTCTCCACTTCCACCCTATATTAATTTTGTCAATATTGTTGTTTTGCATGTTAATACATTTTATACAGCTCACCACTATTACAATCCAAATAAAGACTTGAATTTCACCTACAGAGAAAAAGAAAAATGTCAGTTGGGCTTGGTGGTGCAGCCCTATAATCCCAGCTACTCAGGAACTGACGGATGGATAGTACAAATGTGAGGCTTGCCTGACTCCATTTGAGTTCAAGACCAACAATGTTAACTTAGCAAAATCCTCTCAAAATAAAAACACCTACTAAATGCAGGGACATCACCCATTAATTACATTTTCTATTAGTACTATTTACTCAGAAATTACAGTTTTATTTCTGAATACCACTTCTTTATTAAATTTTCAACTTTAACTTTAGTAACCAAAATTGACGTTAAATATACTTAAGAGGTGAGCGCTCACATAAAGCCCAGACTAAGCTAGGAAAAGCATCTCGAGTAAACACTCAACACCCCTCAATCGCTCTGTGCGGATGGCCTTCCCAGCACAGCTGCCCTCCGAGACACCCCGGCTAACCATTAGAAAAGGTAATCACATGAGTGGTTTACCTAGTTTCCTCTCCTCAGCTACATCTGACTAGGGGCAAACCCTTTTAATAAATGCCCAGTGTTTAGAACTGGAGACACTAGAAAAGCAGTAACATGCCTCAGAGTTCCTCAGTGTTAAAGGAAACAACTGCTCTCATGCAGCTTGAATTTCCACAGTAAAAACCAAGTGTTAATAAAAAGCAAATCAATAATCAACCATGGGTAGGAAAGTTTAAAATAAAGGTTTGCTTCCTCTAGGACATTCTGTCTAGAACTCTAATTACCTTGAGGAAAACTGAAATACTCAAAATTGTACTCATTCTTACAAGTTCAATATAAAAAATAGCTATCAAAATCCAATATCAGAACATTTAAATTTCAGAATGTTCACATTTTTACATTTCTCTCATTACCAATAGTTCACACTATATAAGATCCATGAAAAAGCTAATATTTCTAATCAATTATAATTTGTTAAAGGAAATGAAAAACATATATAAATAAGGAAATTATTAAAAGCATTATTGAAATTAATATCAATCAAAACACAATTTGAAACTCAAAACCAGAAAGAAATATTTGAAGGGATAAATCTATCTACCTCCACAGAGCATTATAAACAAAGGCAGCAGAAACAAATGAAAATCAGACATTAGGACATACATATTTACTTGAAACTGTATCTTTACATGTGCGCTCACAACACAGGACTCCTTCAAATTTAGTACAGGGATCTTAAAAATGTGTACTACCTTTCAGAGGAGGTAGAGGGGACTTAGGGTAAGGACAGGGATGTATAAAGTGACCCAGCAAGTAAAGCTCAAAGTCAGTCACTTCAGCTAGCTTTCTAATGCCCCTCCGCAAAATGCACAGAAGGAATGGGGTCGCCTTAGTGGGCACTGTTAACTACTGTGTGCTATACTTCTTTTACAGAAGCAGCATTTTATTTATACCAAAAAAAAAAAGAGCATATGATAAGAAGAATGACTTCATAGCGCCTTCTACAGTGCCAAAAAAAAAAACACCTACATAATGAAACTGAAAGAGTAATTTCTGATTCTCATTGATAAGACAAGGTGTTACAGCTGCTTCAGTGACCACACTTTTCAAGAAAGTGACATGAAGATAACAGACACCACCTAAAATAAAACCACTGTGGTCAAAGCTTTGTGCATATCTTTCTATCAGCTGCTGACAGATAAGCAGTTACATTCTTATATGAATACAAATAATGTTAAATTTTCATCTTATAAGGAATATTGCTAATATGAAAAAGTCATTTAAAAAAGACTAAGATTTGGAACTGGTGACACCTGCCTTTTCAAATGTATAGAAAAGTCTCCATGACTCTTTGTATCTACACATTATAAGACATAAAGCACCCACTGATACATAACTTGCAATCAGATGATTCTGTTGCCCTGTAGTGCCTGAAGTCACTGTGGCCAAACTCTTGGGCATGTGGAGAGAAGGCATTCTTGGCTTCCAGTGAGGGGTCAGCGTGGGGGTGAGATAAACTACCCTGAACAAGACAGTCCTGGAAACCAAAATCACTCAATTAAATAGTCCATGGTGACAAAGTTAGATACCAGCTTAATAAGTTTCTCCTGATAAAATATTTTGTTGACATTAGCACCACTCACAGGAAGCATTCTCCTGGTGCTTCTCAGCTGAAATGCATCATAAAATACCCTGCATGATGCAGATTTCTGTCTAGAAATATATGCATATTTGGTGAAGGAAAAACTGAAGAATACACACCAAATAGTAAGCTCCCTCAAGCTTCATATCCTCCGTCTGTGGGATGCAGGTGATAACTTGATTTGTGTCATGTTAAAGTGGAGGAAGGGATCACTGCTCTGATATCTGGCCAATATACTCTAAAACAAATAAACATTGCATTTCTTATAAAATAAGTTCTATTTTAAGCTATTTTTATAAAAATAAATGCCACTGTTCAGTATTGTTTAAAACCACATCAACTGAATTGAAATCCCTGTGTTCTGGAGCCTCTCTCCTCCCTCAAATACTCTAACTAAAAAAGGGAGAAGAAGTTGAGCCTGTAATAATTGAGGAGCACTGCTTAAGATGCACAAGTCAGGCGGTCTTCATAAACCCCGGTCTCTCCTTTGCCCTGTAGTATCAGAATTTCATGTTCAATTCAAGGGGAAAAATATAAGGTGAAGGTTCCCATGCCCTAAGCCACATACCATAAACAGGATCAACTCTCATCATTTATTTTATATTGGGAAAGTGATAAGAATATATAGAAGAGGAGGAAAATGAGAAAAGCAAATAAGCTTTTCATTTCCTCCCAGCCGTATGGAATAACCACCCCAATCTTCGAGATACGCCGTTCGGGTGGACAATTTCCGCCACTAAAGCCAACATAAACCTCGTTTCCTTTCTTCCCAATATCCTCTGGTGATCACAAGATCCTTAGAAGCAGGGTTTATGCCTTTTCATTGTTCTGAACTTCACCTAACAAAACTGTGGGTACCCAATAAAGGCCAGTCAAAACAAACATCTGTAGTAGCTGCAGACCCAAGTTCAGTAGGCAGCTTCTCTAAGGCATCCCCAATTAGCTCTCCATACTCCAAACCAGAGACTAGAAACCAAAGCAACCGCAGACATCACAGAAATGTTAGAGGGTGTGTTACTCTTAGATACAGAGAGTAGGGCGGAGGCTCCAAAGTAGAGAAGAAAATCACTATTTTAGTAAATACTTACTATTTCTCAGACATGCCTAACTGTATATTTTTAAAAAATGTATAGAACATCTTATAGCCAGCCCCACCAAAACTTCTTACAATGAAACCATTTCTACACCCTTGCATAATTAACAATAACAGTAAAATAACAGACTTCTCTCTTTTTGGAGCCTCCTCATCCCCTCTCAGTATCTAATAGCATCACACCTTCTCGGGTTTCTATGACGCCCGAGGTGGCTTTGGTGTCTAGGCTCTCATTTAGAGTGTGGCGATCTCATTGGCAGAGTTGATCCCAGGGATGCCCACATTTTTCTAGGGGTTAGCCCAAAGAACATATCCCAAGGATTTAGAAAAGTGATGGGCCCATATTCTGTAAATGAAACACATTTTCAAGGACGTATTCAAACAACGGGGAAGAAATCCAGGAGCTACAGTTAATAGCAGCTCCTGAGAATTAAAGGTTTGCGGATGCTTTGGTTTCTAGTCTTTGGTTTGGAGTGTGGAGAGCTAATTGGGGATGCCTTAGAGAAGCTGCCTACTGAACTTGGCTCTGCTGCCACTTCCGATGTTTGTTTTGACTGGTCTTTATTGGGTACCCACAGATTTGTTAGGTGAAGTTTAGTTCCTGAGAACTAAAGGAAATAATCTTCACTACTATCATTTAAGATGGGAGCTGAGGGAAAGGCAAAGGTTGGAGAAAGAGTAAGAGCTGTCCAGGAGCCTACTCAAATCCACAGCCAAGCAGCCATCTCCTGTCGGCTGTGCCCTACACAATCTATACATACTGAGCAAGCATCTGAACACCTGAGTTACCCCACTTTTAAAGGGATGGTAAATATGTATTTAGGAAATTTTTGTAAAAATTAAATGCAAAAATGTTACACAAAGTAAAGTAAGTATTTGGTAATATCAAATGAATGTTGGTTTTTAAAAATATTGTCAATAATGTGTGGAATGCCCCAAGTTTAAACTGCAGAACTCACATCCTTTCTTGGAATTTAGCATCTTAGTACACTGCCAGAACATTTTATCGAATGACCAGAAGTGCTTGGACTCTAATTACTTTGCTCTAGACTACTTAGAACAATGGTTGACTTCAGCTCAGGTTGCAGTTCTGCGACAGAGTACTTCGCTAGCATGTTCAGGTCCTGGGGCTTGAGTCTAGCATCAGTGAGGAAAAAACAAAAGTTTTCAAACACTTTGAAACATAGTTATAAGTCTGGCCAATGGGAAAAGGAGAGGAGGTATTGCTGACTCTACAGATTATCCAGGGGCTTCTCCTAAAAGCTTATCATAAAGCAAAACACTTCAAAACAACCCAGTCCCCTTGGTGCCGAAAATGATGACAACAGACTAAAATCTCAAGCTCTCTCAGGGGCTGTTCTCCCCCAATCTCTCCCTTATACTGTACAGGAGATCAATTTAGGAAACGCGACAGCACAGGTGAGTGGGAATCTCAGTATTTATAAACAAAACATCACCCTGGGGTGAAAAGATGCCTCATAGCATCCTTAGTCTGCAGACAGAGGCTTTAAACCTCTGCAAGGCAGAGTTGACCATAACTATAAATGAAATGATTAATTAAACAGTTAAGAAGACTCATTAAAAAGATACATGTATCTTTACAACCGTTTCCCATGATATCCCAGGATAACCAGTTAAATACCATGTGTTTCCAGTATGCTTTCCCTTGCCTGGATGTATTTTACTCCCCAAACTATAAAATAAGCCACACTGAAGAACTGCAAGGACAAGGTCATCCAACCAAATTACTTAATGCATTAGATTCCTATCACTACCATAAACTGACCACGAATACTGCTCCTTAAAACAATGCACATCTGACTTACAATTCGGTAGTAGGAAGTTCACAGCAAATGACCCTGGGCAGGATTCTTCTAGAGGCAAGAGGGGAAAAGCCTTTTCTTGCCTTTCCTAGGTTCTAAAAGTTGCTCAAATTTCCCAGCTTCAAAAGGAGGCAGACTCCTTTACATAAATACACCATGCCACATCAAACCAACAACATAGCATACCACACAACACTGCACTATACACCACACTACACCACAGACCACAAAATACCATATACAACACACAATATATGATATACCACACACTACACCACACCACAGCCTACCACATACACCACACACCACTCTACATACCACATACCACACATACCTCTCTACATAACACATACCACACACACCACATACCACGCCATACCTCACCACACCACACTGTCTCCTGGTTCCCTGTTCTACCTATAAAGAAAGACCCTTATGATCACAGTGATTCCTGCCCACATGGGTCAAGGAATTTCTGTATCACAAAGCCAGCTGATTGGCAACCTTATCTCCTCCTTGTTGTGTAATAGGTCTTATTCACAAGTTCTGCACGAAAGGATAAAGATATCTCTGAGGAAACACTCTGTTACTAGACTAACACTAAAAATCAGATGGGTAAAATTAGTAGGCTAGATAGCTGCATATCCAGAGTCAAAATTAAAGTTAAAAAGGTCTCATTTGCTTCTTCAACTATTGCCACTTTGAGGATACAATCCAAGAATCAAACAATTCTCATTCTGACCCAGGGGTTGGGGCAGTCACTGTTTCTGCTTGGCACAGGGGGGCTCTCAAGGCCCTAGCTATACCCTCTCCAAAAGTAGAACACACGATCACCCTATCAGAAAAAGCATCACTAACAGTGAAAGGTATACAATCAACCCATCAGGCTGCTCCACATTCCCCTCAGTCAGTATCACTTCTTTAACTGAAAAGAATTTCTAGACAATATATGCAGACCAGTTCCCCCTCCCCCAACTCCTCCCAGATCTTCCCCACCCATCATGCTTTTTTAAATCTATATTCATTATCTGACATATCCTAATAAGTATTCTTTTTATTGTCTACTTTCCTAGTCAAACACTAGTGTACTATAGTATCCTAGTAATGAATAAATATTTGAGTGATCAAGGCATCAATCTTGAACTGTCTGAAATAATTTTCCTTCTAAGCAATGAAATTATAAATTTCATCCAGATGTCTATCATGCCATATTTATCTTTTTCATCTATAACAAATGACAGAAATATAGAGTGAAAAACCTTATATCCAGAAAGTTCTACAAGTTTCTAAAGGGATGATATTTATAATATTTGCTTCCAGGAGAATATTTATCCATGCCCGAATGATGCAATAATCAGCAGAGCCTGTTAATATTAATAGCTCCTTAAATAAAAGAACAGGTTTTAAATCCAAGGGCTACCTAGAAAAATGGAACACTGTAACCCCATGCTCTTTTCTCCACACCAATCAATTTCAGAACAGGGTAATTACCATTTTAGGTACTAGTTGCTAGAAACCTGTTTATTAAAATTAATGTGTAAGAAAATCAATTTAATTTTCAATAAATGATTCACAATCTGACTACCAGGTGAGATAAATAATTTTGTATGATGCATTTTCGGATTTAAAAAGAACTTACCCTGATTTCTCGTAATGACTGGTTTTCATGTCAACAAAACTGAAAGGGAACTCTCTCCATGTGGCCGAAATCCACAGAAATTGATTTTATTCTAAGATTAATTTTTCACTCAACATATTATTTTAAATAGCTTCAGCTGTCAATTCATTTTGACTTTAATGTTAAATATTAAATATTTAATATATTTAATATATTCAACTTATTAAACATACTCATGGCCTCTAAACTGTGAAAAAACTAAATGACCTCAAAGTCATCATGTTTAGAAAGTATGTTTTAAGTAACAGTAGCAAAAAATTATAAACACAGAGATGACAAGGATTAGCCATTCTGTTATCACACATCTAGACCAGAAGCTGAGAGGTGTAAATTGTGTTCCTGAATCTTTGCCTTAATGAAATACACTACAGGCAAACTCTGTCAAAACAAGCTATTGAGTTGCTTGTATGAATCACACAAGCCCAACAGAGCCCTCACTCAGAGAAAGCAGACCCTGATGAAGAGCTTACATGGGCTCTTCCTTCTTCCATGCCCTCTTAATACTCATGTGTTAGTTTTTAACAAACATTTTTGATCAATAAAATTTCATTCCTGGTTCTTAATCACCTAGTATAAGTCCAAATTACAGCAACATTACTACCCTTGGCAAACTCTTTTTATTTGATTTCACTTTTCAAAATAAATGAAAATCAAAGACAATAGAAGACAATGTTCTTTTCTCAGATATACATTAAAATAAAAGCTTACTGAGGGGTGAGAGCAACACTTTTAGTGTGTGCATGAGGACATAAGGATGGGGTTATAAAACACAGGAATTATACTATTGAAAGAAGCAGTAGTATGTTCTCCTCTAGGGTCCATGACTTACTTCACCAGACATGAGTAGTTGGCTAGGTTTACTGTACTGGCATAAATCTATCCTACTGGGATGGTTTGTATATGCTCAGCCCAGGGAGTGGTACTATGAGTATGTAGCCCTATTGGAGTAGGTATAGTGTAGCCCTATTGGAGTAGGTTGGCTTGTTAGAGTAGGTATGTGACTGTGGGTGTGGGCTTTAAGACCCTCCTACTAACTGCCTAGAAGCCGATATTCTGCTAGCAGCCAGATGAAGATGTAGATCTCTCAGCTCTGCCTGTACCATGCCTGCCTGGACGATGCCATGCTCCCACCTAATGGACTGAACTTCTGAACCCGTAAGCCAGCCCTAATTAAGTAAGACTTGCATTGGTCACAGTGTCTGTTCACAGCAGTAAAACCCTAACTAAGACAGAAGTTGGTACTAGAGTATTGCTGTGATAGGCCTGACCATGCTTTTGTTTGGAAGAATGTGGACTTTGGGACTTTGGATTCGGAAAGCCCTGGAATGTTTTAAATACAGAGTAATGGACTATCCTAGTGAGCATATGAAAGACTTTGTTGCTGAGATTGATTTGAACTGTGCAGACCTGGCCCAAGAGGATTCAGTGGAGAAGAATGTGACCTAGAGAGTGGTTTTATGGTATTTTGGTGAAAAATGTGGCTGCTTTTTGCCCTTGTCTAAAGAGTCAACCTGAGGCTAAGGTAATGAGATTTATATTAATTGTATAGACAAAGGATGACTCAAAAAAGCCAACACAGACTTTGCTCTCTGGTTAAGTCTCATGAAGAGCGTTTTGAACAAGCATAGCAAGCTTAGAAAGGAAAAATAAAAAAATGTATGGTTCAAGTATTAAAGGGGCACCAGGAAGTGAATGGAGCTGAATCCTACCTTCTAGGAGATAACAGATTTAAGGGATTTGGGGGGCAAGATCCCATCCAGCTAATTAGATGCAGGCATGGTGGTACATACCTTCAATTCCAAAAGACAAGACAAACAGATCTCTGAATGCAAGGCCAGCCTGGGACAAAGCAGATTCTAGGTGAAGAAAAGTTTAAATCCAGGTATGGTGGTACACACCTTTAATTCCAGCATTACAGGAGACAGCCATGCAGATCTTTGAGCTCAAGGTTAATCTACAGAGCAAATTCCAGGAAAGCCAAGCTTAACCAGGGAGGGAGTTGAAAAACAGAAAGCTGGTAATAGAATAAGGGGTGGGAGTGAGGGTATGTTCCAGACCCAAGTAGCAGAACAGCTTTGGCCATGTGGTTTTAGAGTAAAAAATAGAAGGGGCTACTGAGACAATTGATCCTGCTTAGTGGAGCTAAGAAACTAGCAGTGATTAAATAAGAGACCAGCATCACTGAGTTGAAATCTTCTGGGAAGGGTTTTCTGAGAGCACAAAGAAGCTTTGTTCCAGATATAGCCAAGGTTGTCCCTCGTGCTACAGCTATACATGGTAATGTGTAAGAGTTACCCAGGTGGTACTGGTTTTTTAGGCATGAAGGGGTCATGGAGAGCAATTGAGGCTTGGCTCTGTGAGAGACCATGAAAGGACACTGCTGAAGGTGCAGCCTCAATTGCAGTTGATAGCCCAGGACTGAAGGGGTCCTGCAAAGGATTTGAGGCTTGGCACCATGAAGAGAACCTACAAGAGGCTATTACTGGTGAAGCCTAGTTGCAGCGGAAAACCCCAGCATATTAGAGATGCCAGTACTATGGGATGATCACCAAGAACTGCAGCAGCAGTGGAGTGGATCAACCTGAGTTTAGAGTGCTATAGAGGGCAGAGCTGCAGAAATGATGCCAGCCCATTGGAGGAGCCCAGATCATGTGTGGATCCCAGATATTGAAACCAGAAGCTATAACACTAACGTTGCCTTGGAGACCCCCAAGATGTCTGAGATGCCAGACCTGTGGGCTATCTGCTAAAGAAAGCTGCTAACAGGGAGTGGAACCAGCCCAGTATAATAAAGAAGTTGTTGCAGTCAACAAAGATGAAAAAGGAGGTGGAGATCTGAAGACTGCCTTGAAATCAAACATGAAGATGCAGAGTTTGGAGTCTGCCCAGCTTGCTTTGCAGATTACAGTTAAGTGATTGGCTGAATCTCAGAAGAGACTTTGAACTTTGGACTTTTAACATTGTTGAGACTGCTATAGACTATGAGGACTTTGAAAGTTGGACTAAATGCATTTTTGCATTATACTATGTTTAAGTATGGCCCCCATAGACTCATATGCTTGAACAAGCCTATAGGAGTGGAATGTGATGGCTTATATATGCTCAGCCCAGGGATTGGCACTATTAGAAGGTATAGCCCTGTTGAAGTAGGTGTAACCCTAATGAAGTAGATGTTACTGTGGGTATGGGCTTTAAAACTCTCACCCTAGCTGCCTGGAAATCAGTATTCTGCTAATAGCCTTCAGATGAAAATCTAGAACTTAGCTCTGCTTGTACCATGCCTGCCTGAACGCTGCCATTCTCCCACCTTGATGATAATGGACTGAACCTCTGAACCTGTAAGCCAGCCCCAATTAAATGTTGTCCTTTAAAAGACTTGCACTGGTCATGGTGTCTGTTCACAGCAGTAAAACCCTACTGAACAGGTTAACTAGATAGCTGATGGTATAAATTCCTACTGACCCCTTGATGCTATCTTGCTCTCTGGTGCATTGTCCAATCCTAAGTGATCAGCCCTAAACACATATACATACAAGCAATGCTTTAAAAATGGACTCTGGAGAATGTACTTATTTGTATGTACACATAACAATAATATATGTAACAACAGTAATTAAAGAAGAGGTCATGAATTTGAGGAGTTGCGGGGGACACAGGAGGGACTGGAGAAGGGATAAGTGTGGGAAAATAATATGGATGTAGTACTCATGTGTGAACTTCTCAAAAAAGTCAAGAAAGTAAGACCTTGAGATAAATATGACTAACATAAGATCCCATTTAACGTGGAATCTCTGGGAATAATAGGAATTTCTGGCAACTTGTTCCAATACACTGTTGAAAACTATTATTATTTTGTAAGTAATAATTATTTGCAAAAAAAATGGAAGTTTTGAGACCCTGAATACAGAAATGAAAATGTAAAGCAAATGCCTGTCTTCCAAAGGGCGAGGGTTACAAAAACTGATAAGAATAAGAGAAGAAGAGGGGCACGGGATGAAGGAAGATTCATCAGCCTACTCAGTGGTGTCATAAAACACTATTCCTGGAATGGACACTGGTTCAAAGTGCACAAAGACAACCACAAAAATTTCTCCCAAGGCTGGACTGCAGCCTGAAGCTTGACCTTGTCCAACAACAAACTCATTCAATAGGTAACATGTGGGCAAGCAATGCTGCCTCTTGTTCATGTTAAACAGCTTGGGTTTCCTGGGATAGCACAGCAGAGGCTCCTAGGAAGGCTGGAGGACCTGGGGGACTACAAGGATTCTGCGTGCTGTGGATGGGCGGCTATGTGCTTTCCTGAGCTCTGTAGATGGACAGCTGTGAACTTCCTTTACCATGCTGCCTTGTCCCAAAAGGAGGAATCAAGTCTCCCAATCATTCACAGTACTCAAGTACACTTTACATTTCTACTGTGACACTTCCCTTTAGGACCAACTTCTAAGGAATGCCTCCCCCTTCTTGCTCAGAAGCAGCAGCATCCAGCATGGCCACCTCTGGGCCCAGTCTCTCCTAAGTGCAGTCCTCGACATTCCTTGATATCTATTCCATCCCTTGTCAATATTTTCTCACGTACAAAGGCTACATAAAGTCACTCCGGATGGCTTTCAGGTGACTCTGTTGCCAGTCTCCTGGCATCTCTCAGCTCTGGCACCAACCCAGAGTTGGATCTTCTGGTTCCGTGGTGTGTATCATCCCCTACTTTCTGGCTCTCCTGGAGGGCTTGTTCTATGCTTTGCTTACTCTCCTTGTTACTCCACTTAGTATCTTGAGGATAGCTGAAAAGATTTAGATCTAAGTGGCTTTCAACATCCTCTTCACCTGTGAGATAAAATTCTAGCAAGTGCTGCCTAATTCTGCACCAATGATTCTGGCATTCAGAGTTCTAACCTTAGATTTCCAAGCACAACAATGGTAATATGGACTGTTCTTCATACACTATCAGAAGGTAACAGGTATCTTTTCCTATTTAAGAGCAAATTCAGAAATGTGGCACCTGGGGTCTCATGGCACTAAAAACACTACAGTGAAATGTTAAGAACCGGAACTAGAAAATGTCGTAATATATATGTTGTTGTCTGGAGATTTAAAATGCATCATTTCATAAGAAAAGCAAAAACCATATAAAAATATGCAATACATATCAACCAAAGATGAAGAAATTATCACAGATACTGTCACACTGGTAGAAATTTCTTGCAGGTTGGCAAGATACATTTTCATTTGCCTTCCCTAAATGAAATATTAAAAGAAAACATTTCACCTATTAGTCCATCCACACAATTTGTATACTAATTAACTTATATTATGCTCAGCCTATTTCTTATGCAAAGTTTTAAAAGGAGTATTTCAAAACAGTGACAATTTTAAAAGAATGATTTTATTCCCCATGAGTTATAATCTTTAACAAAACTCCCTAGTAGTTTCCCTTTTAGATAAATGAGCTATAATTTCATTGACTTATGAAATATTATAGATAGGAGTAGTGAGCATAGGGTATATGATCATTCACATTTGTGAAAAAGAAAATGAACAAGCTTTAGGACTGAGGTGTGGCTCTAGGGTGAGACACATGCCTAGCAAATGTAAGGAGTTGGGAAGAATCTTCAGAATTACAGGAGAAAACATATATATTATAAAACCATAATGCAAAAACTGTGGAAACAAGCAGACTTTAATGGGTGGGGACTGGTTTCTAAAACTTTACATCAGTCTTCCCAGCATCCACAGCTGCAGGTGAAGACACTATTCAAGACAACAGATAGAGGTCCATGGAGTAGGGGCTATAGCCTGTACCTCAGAAGATGAAGAGAAACAGCTTGCTTGTTTCTCTATTTATGCTTAAACCAATCCATTTAATGTATTAAAGACAACGGGCATGCTATTCCTTAAGGATCTGTTTTACAGCCCTACTTTTCTAATCTTTCAGCCCCTGAGAATACCAGAATTTGTTGTCAAGCAAGCCTAAGACAGCATCAAGGTGAATGACAAGCCTGCATGTTTCACCTTACCTCTGACTCATCTGTAGATTCTTCAAGAGACTCGGTTTCCTGCAAGCACAGAGGAGAGAGGAAGTCAGAAAACACATCTGCAGTAGGAAAGTCACTATACCCCACCAGCTTTCCTGGAAAAGTCATCCGCAAGTGCATTTCAGAAGGTTCCACATGCTCATATTAAATACTCCTCTTACAACTTCACACCTGGCTGGCCTGGAACAGGGGAGCCGTGGGGGGGGGGGCAATGACAAATGACACTAGGGTATGACACTAATGGAAATCCATCTGTCAAAACTTCTCTGACTATACAGGGGGAAAAGAAAAGACAACATGAAATGAACCAGTTTTTTTTTTCTTTTTTTTTTTATTATTATTTTCTTTATTTACATTTCAAATGCTATCCCGAAAGTTTCCCATACCCCTCCCCCCACCTCTGTTCCCCTACCCACCCACTCCCACTACTTGGCCCAGGCCTTGCCTTGTGCTAGGTCATATAGAGTTTGGAAGACCAAGGAGCCTCTATTCCCACTGATGGCCGATTAGGTCATCTTCTGCTACATATGCAGCTAGAAACACAAACCCAGGGGGTACTGGTTAGTTCCTGTTGTTGTTCCACCTACAGGGTTGCAGCCCCCTTCAGGTACTTGGGTACTTTCTCTAGTTCCTCCATTGGGGACCCTGTGTTCCATCCAGTAGCTGGCTGTGAGCATCCATTTCGGTATGAACCAGTTTTTATACTGAAATCTCTTATGTTAATGAGCCAGAATTACTGTTGGGATGGTGGGATGGGCGTGGCCAGTTTGTGTTTGTTGAAACAGATTCTCACACTTTCCAGGCTGGCCTTGAACACTATGTACACACAAAGACCTTGAATTTCTTTTTTTTGTTGTTGTTGTTTTTTTTTTTGGTTTGTTTGTCTTGGTTTTTTTTTTGTTGTTGTTGTTTGTTTTCTGAGACAGGGTCTCTCTGTGTAGCCCAGACTGTCCTGGAACTCACTTTGTAGATCAGGCTGGCATTGAACTCAGAAATCCGCCTGCCTCTGACTTTGTCTCTGCCTCCTGAGTGCTGGGATTAAAGGCGTGTGCCACCACGCCCGGCGGGCCTTGAATTTCTAATCATCTTCCTCTATATCCCTATGCGCTGGTATTTCAAGGTACCCGTCTGGCTTTATCTAGTGCTGGAGACTGAACTCAAGGATCTATGCATGCTAGGCCAACACTCTATACCTAAGACACAGCTCCAACTCTACAACAACTCTTATCACAAAGAATCTCCCTCCTGTGGTACTCATCAGACCCTTTAATAAACCAGTAACTCTAAGACAGATTCCTCCACTTACAACTGTTCCCTTCCTGCTGTACAATGAATCTTGCTGCTCCGAAGGAAACAAAGCAAAAAGAGAAAAAATGGACTTGATCCCGCTAATCTCTCACCTGTCCACTGAAAGGAAGAATCTGCTGATGTCGTGCATCCTCAAAGAGGTCAGCAAAATGAAGATTTACTTAACGTACTTATAGATATCAATAGCAATAAAAAGTTCCAGCTAATATGCTGACACCGAATGTAGGCGTTTTAAAATCCATGAGATAAACAAAGAGAACAACAAAAGAAGTGGGGTAGCAACATTCTAGACTAAACATTTTAAAGAGAGTCAGATGTATATTATCCTCAATTCAAGACAGTTAGCAGCATAAATGTAAACCTGATGCTAAAATCTGCTTTATTTTATGTCAAAGAAACAATAAAAACTTGGAAGAAGGCAGCTAACTCCTAGAAGAAGCATAAGTTTAAGTCTTACAGAAAACATAGCCCTTGTCCTTGAAGACCACGTAAAAAAATAGAGATGTTACTATGCAACATCTGTGCATGTGTCCTTAACAGGAGTAGAGCATAAAATCTTTTCTGAGTAGTTGCATAGATTTTTTTATTAAATGTGACTCAGAATCTTAGAACTCTCATTAGTTTTGAAGCTCAATCCTCCAAAACAACTGTTCATCTTATATCTGCAACCCACACAAAAAAGAAAAAAACTAAACTAACCTTCCTACCATTGGCCATTGCTTGTCCAGTTAATGACATGCAGTCTGCCCACTCCTCCAAGCCATTTCTCCTCCGCACTGGCCATCAGGTCCTGGTTTTAGTCTTCTTACCCCCTCTATTTCTTCTACACACACATTCTACTTTTACAATGAAGTCACTATTCTAACAGAATAGAAGGCAGAAATAATCCAAGTAAGCAGTACTCATTTCCCGCAAATATCCTACCTAACCAAACACACTGGGAAAGGGCCTGATGTTTATAGTGAGGCTGAAAGAAACTAGGTCTCTACATGTCAAAGAATAAAAGCAACTCAAAATGGATGAAATACCCACTTAAGCCACAAAATCCTGAAGCTCCATATAGAAACCTTACTTGACTTTAGCCTTGGCATTGATTTCTTGGCTATCACACAAAAAACTGAGACTTCAGATGTACAAATAAATAAATGGCACTGCATTAAACTAAAATCTTCTGCATCGCAAACCTAATAATAAACAAAGGCAGCTTATATGTTGGGAAAAAATATCTGTCAGCCATATACATCACAAAGGGCTAACTTTCCAAGCTTGCAAAGAATTCACACAACTCAACAGCAAGAAAACATATAACCTAATTAAAAACAGACCCTAATACAGAGACAAAATTTAGAGCTAAGATGAAAGGA
>NC_034605.1:22112612-22114679 GCF_900095145.1 Mus pahari | reverse complement strand
GGGGTATGGGAAACTTTCGGGATAGCATTTGAAATGTAAATAAAGAAAATAAAAAAAAAAAAAACAGACCCTAAATAGATATTTCTTCAAAGAAGACATTAAAAAATGGACAAAAGGTACATGAAAGGTTCTAAGAACCTCTAATCATAAAAATGCTAATCAAAAACACTCTTATCACTTCAGATAAGTGTAGGATAGCTTTTACCAGAAAGACAAGGATGAGGAGAACTGTAAAGGTCCTGATTATCCTTGTATGTGCAATAGTAAAGAGAAAAATGTCAACAAATGCAAACATAATAAAGCAGTGATTTCTAAACACAGAGGTGTATAGAAATGAGTGAATATGTATCACAGGACACAAAGTGACAGACATGTAGGAATAAGAGTTCTAATGAGCTCAGGTACAAAATAAAAGCCATAGCTGCTAAGGGTATACTCTATGAATTGTAAGGATTATAGTCATAGGAGAAATGGACAATTCCAAGAAGGGATAAGTATCTTCATGTTTGACTATGGTAACCAAATATAAATATACATACATATATACACACACACATTTCATAATATCACACTGTATACATTAAACATACAGTAAAAACTGACTTTATAATTACTATTCTGACTTCATTACTAGCCATCTATTATATACCACTCATAACACTAACTGTTTTACTGTCTACATGTCTCTGATACAGCATTTGATCATCTCTAACCTCTTAGGCCAGGTACAGAGACTGAATTTAGTTGTTTCTAAAATGTTTCTGGTCCCGGAGATCCCTTGAATATTAAATAGCACTAGCAAAGCAAGGCTGTGACATCCATGCCAAAAACCTCTGTCTAGACTCTGATTTCCCACATCTCAAGTGTTAAAAACATATCCCATATCTAGAGTGCTAAAAGCAAGTTTGGTTACTCTTCCAGGAAAATTACACGGAACCTAAGAACATCTTTTTAATGCAGAATCCACTCAAATACGTATACTTGGTAAATGGAGGAGCGTCCACTCATGTGCCTCATTAAAACAATGGAAATCATCAACCAACAGAGCTGGTCCAGACCCTAAAATCCAATTTCACACTTCTCCACACCAGAAAGAATGCAGTGCCAGAACCTGAGGCCTCAAGGCTTGCAGATCTCAGGGATAACTTAGGGTATGCAGGATCCACCAGCTGGCAAGAGCTGAGAAAGTGCTTCAGGACTCCGTTAAGACCTCTGAGCACCAGTAGCTCCAAATACCTACAATCTACACTGCTGCCCATGTTAAGAACGCAATCCATGATAAACATCAGGTATGAGCCCAGTGTAGTTCCTTAGCTTCATTCTTTGAGCAATCCTTCTA
This sequence comes from Mus pahari, assembly GCF_900095145.1. Taxonomy (NCBI): domain Eukaryota; kingdom Metazoa; phylum Chordata; class Mammalia; order Rodentia; family Muridae; genus Mus; species Mus pahari. The sequence continues at coordinate 22,113,340 of NC_034605.1, read as the reverse complement.
CTTAATGTTTTAGAGACAAAGAAGTAAATAAAAGGCATAAAAATGCAAACCCAAGAAACAGGACTGAACCATGAGAAAGTTACTATTAAAAACAGCATGGTTTTCGACATTTTTATTCTCAAGATATCTCATATTTGAATCCCACAAAATGTAAGCTAAGACTGCAATGCTCTGTGTATAAGTCAACCTCACCAAAACACTCCACAAATATTGTATGGCTTTATGTATATAGGGCAGAAGTAAAATAGATATTTTTCAGGGCAATGTAGGAATGAGGAGCTATCAGTAGGTAAAGTTTCAGCATGCAAAAAGCTCCAGAGATCAATGGTGGAGATGGCTGCAGAGCATCATGAATATACTTAATTCCACTTAATAATATACTTAAAGATGACTGAACTGGGGAACTTCATGTCCAACTAAAAACTGGAGAAGGGTTATTTTGTTGTTGGTGGTGGTGGTTGGTTGGTTGGGTGGTTTGGTTTGGGGGGTTGATTTGTTTGTTTGATTTCTTGGCTAAAGCAAAAGTAATGGGCTAGCAGATATCCACTGACACAAATGGAACAGCCACACAAACTCTAGGCAGCAAGCTTACCAATAAGTTCAGTAATTTACCTTTCTTTTCCAAACCAATCCCCTAAACTCAAAGCATCCATCTGAAGAGCGTCCCCTAATGCTCTGGGTTGGCCCTGAGATATTCCACAGCTGCCATCTAGATTTCCTAAACTCAA
>NC_034605.1:22102609-22111827 GCF_900095145.1 Mus pahari | reverse complement strand
TGGCCCTGAGATATTCCACAGCTGCCATCTAGATTTCCTAAACTCAAAGCATCCATCTGAAGAACTTCCCCTAATACTCTGGTTTGGCCCTGAGATATTCCATAGCTGCCATCTAGATTTCCTTCCCAAAGCACAGATGAGATTGATGACTGGCAACCTCAATGAACCAGCAGCGGTCTCCCAATCCTCAGTGATCTCCAGTGAGATTTTCCTTAGGGCATTCCTTCCCCTTAGCCCTGGCTTAACTGCACATGGATCCCAATGGTTTCCAGCTTTAAGCAGGATCTCTGATTCCAATGGACCGCAATGGGCACAATCTTCACAGTGGACTCAGGCGGATGCCCCGCTCCTTCAACGTGAGCTTCACTGTCATGGCTCTAAGTCCACGGTACCAACCTGAGTCTTAAACTTGGGAAGCACTGGATATTTTTTAAACATTCACTTTCCTTTACAGCTCAACCTTGGTTGCCCCAGACAAACCTGGATCTAAATGATTAATCTTTGTCTTATCACATTAACTATTTCACCCTAACCACTTTAATAGATTAGCAATAAGTCTTAGAGAATAAATTTAAAAGCAATAAATAAATAAATAAATAAACCCATAGAGTCACTGAAGTACAGACAAACCTCATTTTTACTTTATATGCATGGAGCTATTCATAGGCATGGATTGTACCACCTGATAATCTGCAATAAGGATGAAATTCCCCTAATTTCTAAGATGCAGTAATGGAAATCAAAACAAAAACTGTCTCATCCAGCCAAGGACCAGATGGTTAATTTTGTGGCTGAGTGGAGAAGATGAAAGCCGGCAGAGGCCTGGAGGAAGAAGTGTGGAGAAGGTGGTCCATATTACACGTGAGTTACTAACATCCCAACGTTTTAAATATAATACAATGATACACACAAACTCTATTGAACAGAATTCACAATGTGACAATTATGAGTGTTCTTTTTCTATTAAGTTCCCTTTTGGTTTGAAGACGACAAGCTCCTGGGGAGATACAGACATGAGTAAGCTACAGTCCTCATTCTAAAGACTCAGCAATCCGCAGGAGACAAATACACCACCAACCAGACTTCAAGCAGAGCGTTATTCATGAGAGGTCGGGACGAACTCTGTTGGGCATCTGTGACTATGAAAGCTACCTATAAATCGTTCCAGAACGAAGCAAAACTGCTGGTTACAAGAATTCCAGGCAGAATTGAGGCTATTAGCTTTCTGTGAACTATAAAACACAAATGTTACTTTTACAAAGTACTTTTCCTATATCAGCAAAATCAAGGTTTTCATTATGACTTAAAGACATCTGTTTATCTCTACTCCAACAGTGATTTTAGCTTTAAACTGTGGAAATTTTTTTATAGTATGTTAACTCAGTGCAGATGTCACCATTTGGGCTATTCATAAAATTAAAGTGGAGACTATCATCAAAGAACACAACAGTCAGGAAAGATAAGCCAATGGGCTTAATTTTGTGCTATTCATCTTGGGAGGAATTCTGCATTTACAGGACAGGGTACCAAGAAAATGCTTTGCTTCCCTCTGTAATTTGTCATGGTAGTTCATTTAATACCATGTCAACTCCTAACATACTCAGTAGGAAGAAAAAAAGATGTCACGGTTTCCAAATAATATTCAAGGTGCCAAAATATTAGCAGCACCAATCCAGATTTTAAAAAAAGAAAAGAAAAGAAAAAGAAAAACCTACTCATGTTTAAACTAATGATATGAATATTATTTATTTATATTTTTGACAGAAACTTTTATGAATTCATAAAGACAGTAGACTACAGGTCTTTCTTAAGGCTACCCTGATATCAATGGAGAAGCATGATTTTACTAAAAGTACATCAGCTGTTAAAACACTACAGCAGGAATAAGGGCTAAATGGAAAACCATGAAGATGATAAGGGCTAATTCCACATCATGAAATATATATACATATATATACACACACATATATATACACACACAGATATTCATATATAAAATTTAGACAGGTTCTTCAGCATATTTTAAAAAGCAAGGTAGTGTGAAGAAAATGTGAGCTTCAGAGACATGACACTAAAACATTATAGATGTAAGCATGAGACAGTTCAAAGTGACTGCATTTCAATCCATTTATCTGTAAAATTCAATCATTTAATATATTAAGTATCAAGCAATATCCCAATATCAGCCATCAGTACTGAATAAATCCTTATCATGCGGCAAGCAGAAGTGAGAATATACAAGGAGAAGTAAAAAGTTTAAGACATAAGTATTATGCAGAATAATATCAGAAGGTGGTTTCAGCGAATGAGCAGGGAGCCGCAATCGGAAAGCACAACCCCACAGAGGCATGAGGGGAGTCAGGGGGAAGGCCTCGTAGACAGACGTCAGAGATCATGAAAAGGAGCAGTGAGAGCAAAGGTTCTGCGTGGGAACAGGCCTGGCCTCTACAGAACAGCAAGGAAGGCAGTGTGACACAGAACAGCAAGGAAGGCAGTGTGACACAGAACAGCAAGGAAGGCAGTGTGACACAGAACAGCAAGGAAGGCAGTGTGACACAGAGCAGCAAGGAAGGCAGTGTAAGACAGAACAGCAAGGAAGGCAGTGTGACACAGAACAAACAGCAAGGAAGGCAGTGTGACACAGCGCAGCAAGGAAGGCAGTGTGACACAGAGCAGCAAGGAAGGCAGTGTAAGACAGAACAGCAAGGAAGGCAGTGTGACACAGAGCAGCAAGGAAGGCAGTGTAAGAACAGCAAGGAAGGCAGTGTGACACGGAACAGCAAGGAAGGCAGTGTGACACACAGCAGCAAGGAAGGCAGTGTGACACAGAGTGGCGTACAGGAGTCACAGAATAGAGGAAGGGGTGGATACTCAAGGCCCTTTAGGGTAATTACAATATGGGCACTGTTTTACCACAGTTTGGAACAAAAGGATTTGGGATATGACTTCCATATCAGAACAAATATTTACCTCACAGAATTCTTTTAGAAGGACCAAATGCCATGTGTGAGGATCTTTTTAAGCTCCAAAGCACTGCACAACTGTGAATCAGGTTACCTGCCTGATTTTCTACATTTTAACATCAGACAGCCTCGGCAAACGCCTCTTCTGCATGAGTGAGAATACAAGGGCTACTCCATATTTCTATCACACTGGGTCTAATCAAAAAGCTTAACTTGGATGCTTGTTTTAATACAAAACTGTATTTCAACGTGAAATGAAAATGCTCAATGTGAAAAGCCATCTTGCAGTAGTCAAACTAAGCAAGGACAAATTCTCTTTTTCCTCGGGCCTGCACTGCAAAAGACAGTTTGCACAAATGATAGTAAGAGGCTCTTGTTAACGCAATGACAAAAACCCAAATTTTTCCTTGTCAAATTCCATAACTTTTGGCACACTCAAAATAAAGCACAGATGTGGACGGTAAAAAGTCCACAAGTAAATGTCTTTTAGGACAGTAAACAGCTCATCACCATATATGTCTTAAGGGACATCACAGAAACTGGCAAGCAAGCCATTTAATATATGAGGGGGAAATACGGTAGATGATACATACATATATATGCTTATGTGTGTATGCATATACATATATGTATACACACACACACACGCATACACACATATATACATATACTTAAGTAATCTCTTCCGAGCTCTGGCCTGAGTCTTCTATTTTGTTAGTCTCATTTAATTTTGTCCTTCACCCTATATGTGTGGCTATCAGAACGTCTGTATGGGAAAAAAAGGCAATAATTTCTACTCAGCACCTCAGTGCCACTTCCCAGCTATAGCTGGACGTCTCCATCTACGTCTTGCCAGCAACAGGAATAATCCTTAAAGCCTTGCAGAGCAGTCCACTCTCAACTTGCCTTTTTCGAAAAATTCCATTTAACATAAACCAGAAGGGCTGAGCCCAGGCAAGGCCGGCTCGGACGGGACGGGTGTGCAAGGCGCTATAGGCGCGGAGAAGGGCCGCCCCAACTCGCCCGGCCAGAGCTGCCACGTCCCTGGCACTCCGCGTCCCAGAACCCCTCGCTCGGGTCTCCAGGTCCCGGCTGCCCCGAACTAGTTCTGCCAGCGTTTACCTGCTCCTCTGCTTCCGCCATAGCGCAGCCTGAGAGTCACATGACATACCCGGAAATAGGAGAAAACAGCCCCTGGGCCACAGCCTACTGGGAAATGTAGTTTTTCCTGCACACCAGTCTGGTTCCTTAGCCAGCTCTCATGTTTGCTCAACAGAGCAAAATAGCTATAGTTAATGCTAGATTCTTATTTTGTTGTTGGTCTGCGTTCTGTTGTTATCGTAGCATTAAGCACTTTCTATTTCAGGCTCTCGTTGACAGCAAAATTATGAATTACCTCATTTAGCCCTCTCTGTGATCCCTACTGTTATCGCCATTAACAGGGGAAAGGATAGTAACTCGGAGACTTCACTAAACCTACTGAGAAGCCGAGGTTTAGGACCTATCCCTTTCCGAAGTCTAAGACTACTACATCAAATTTTCTTTAGCCTGATATGTTGCTGTGCCTGCCCACTCACTTTTTAAAGTGATAGTGACTATATAAAAATGTCTGCAGTGGAGGGTAAGACAGTAATGTGCATTCCTGCAAAGATTTAGTATCTTAGTACATTAAATTGATGTCTTTCATTTTAACTTAAAATTTAATTTTATTCGTACAGATATTTTGTCTGCATGTATGTCTGTGCACACTTATGAACCTCGTGTCCTCAGAGGTCAGAAAAGCATATCAGATTCCCTGGAATTACAGATACATATATTTGAGAGCTGCCATATAGCTGTTGAGAATCAAATCTGGCCCCCTGATAGAGAAAAAATAGCAGCTGACAAATGAATGGAGAAAATTATAAACCTCTATTGTTTAATTGCTTGCTAAACTTACATTGACTATCTTCAAGATACAATGTCAGTTTATAATTTGTAAATGTAATATGAAAAGCACCATTTAGAAAACTTGACCTACCCTATGTTTCAGGACAAAGTAAACTATCTTTCCTATTCTGTGGGAATCCACTCATCCACTGATAGCCATTGTCCGATTAGTGTCTTAAGCAGCTGGCAACTCACAGAGGGCAGCACAGTTGGCAGGCTGTGACAGATGCTTCAGTGCCCTTTCATTCCCTGTGACTCACACTGACTCTAGCCTAGTAGGAAGTCACATTCGTAGTACTCAGCATTTCCCTTCGTCTTTAGATGTTGCTTTCCCAACTCATGGTCCTCAGTGACCTAGAAGCCGTGATGATGTCATCTTTCAGACTCTTGTCTTCTCCTAAGAGCCTAAATAAGCCTCCCATTCTTACTGACGCCCCTCTTCCAGCCTGCGAATCAAGCAGCTAATTGAAACACCCACAACCAAGGGTTCAAGGTCATGTCTAATCAAAGAGATTTTTTGTATATGTTATTAAGCAGCCCAGACCCAAACAGCACTCATGATGGACTTCAAGCTACAGAAGGACCTTGTGAGAATTTTTTTGTTTTAACTAGCAGGAGCCTAGACAACCTATCTCCTTCTTTCTAAGGTACCAATAACAAACCAAACCTCAGACCCATCAAGCTCCCCTGGGGAAACAATGAGCTTATTGAGCTTACAGAGCATGGGCAAAGGGCTACTGCCCGGAGCACAAGTGCCCCAAAGCAACCACAATGGAAAGTTTTTACTCTCCCTGGCTGGAGACTTAACCACAACAAAAGATGGGGTTTCTTTTCCTTGTTTCCCCCTAGCCTAAGTACTCTAATCTCTCACAGAAACTATGAAAGCATGTGCAATCAATACAAAGCCGCATGATGCTGGCTGGGATGAGAGGCTGGTAAGGGTCCAGAGGCCCTCCCTACTTCCTCCTATGAAAGAATGCCAGTGGTCAGCAAGCCCAGTTGTGATCGTTCACAAGCAGATGAAGATGGACATTGTTTGATTCAGAAGCCAGTGCTAGGCAACAAGCCCGTGCACAGAGCAAGTCCTAAGTTTAATTTCCACGGGAAATAGAAGACTTATGAACCTAAACCTTCTGTTCCTCAGATTTTCTTCACAAACCATCATTTTCCCTTTTCTCATTGTGAACTGGATCCACAGCATCTGGTGAGACTGGCTGTTTCCTGTTTTGATCAGACACAGACAAGATAGAGGAAGACAAAAGCAGGTGTATTACCATGGCTTTCTCCTTGTTTTACTGGCCGTTTCAATTTTGATGAGAATCAGTCATACGTAAAAGCAGTGACTCAAAAAGTCACCACTGAAATCTCAAACAAGGGTTTGTTTTGGACAACAGTGTGTGATCCACTCCATCCACTTCAAATTTTTATGATTTTGTTGTTGTTGTTGTTGTTGTTGTTGTGTTTTGTTGAGACCAGGTCTTACTATTCAGCCCTGGCTGGCTTAGATCTCAATATATAGACCAAGCTGCCCTTGGACTCACAATTCATAGTCTCCCAAGTGCCGTGTTTAAAGACGTGAGTCGCCATGCCCAACCTTCAAATTTTGATGACTTCCCAATCCTTCCTTCTTTTTTAGGCTGGGATTCTTCTTAACCCTACCTGTCAGTTGGAAGTCTTCCTAGAAAAGGTCCTCTGAGGGATGAAGATATGGACCAGTGGTTAAGAGTGCTTGCTGTCACCGTCTTCAGGAGTCAGCCTTAACAGACACATATGGGTATGTGTTCACACATAGACACACAAATATATACACACTAAACAATAAATAAATAAATAAATAAATAAATAAATAAATAAATAAATAGATAAGATGATAATTTTAAAATAAGAACCAAAAGGTCTTCTGAGAACTCAAATCAGTCAGGGCTGTAGCTCTATTTTCACTGCTGATTTGTCTGCCTGCCTGTCTGTCTGTCTGTCTGCCTGTCTGAATGGGTTTTCTTTTCTAGCAGCTGGATGGAGCTGTGGGTTTGTATGTTGAATGAGTTCTTTCCAAAGATTCTCTGAAGGGCACACCCTCTCATACACTACATGGGTTCTGCTCTTAGAAACATTTTAATGAAGAACCCAGCAAGACAAGTCTAGGCAAGTAAAGCTGGAAGCCCGTTACCAGCTCTGACCCATGGTGGACTTTCAACTCTCTGGAATTAAGAACGGTTGAGCTGTTTTCTTTCTCAAGGGTGGTGGTTGTGATAGATTGAAGAAGCAGCTGAAGCTGGCTGTACATTCTTCTCTACTCACTCAATCCCTGAGAGTCGCCAGATAGTGTTCGCCATATCTGCCGTCTTCACTACATTCAAATACATTGAACATGGGATCCACTGGGCATGAGGGAAATGAAGAGGCAAAAGCATCCAAACTTAAAACCTATTACAGGCTAGGTTCATTCTGGACTACTGGGCAGAATGAATGTGGCATGTGACCTCTGAACCCCAAGTTTTCTCCTGTGGGAGTTTCAGGTTCCCTTATCTGAAAGGTCCTAGAGCTTCTTCCTGCTACTCGAAGTACTCTCCACAGACCACTTGGGGCCTCATTAGAACTGAATAATTGGAGACCTTTTTGAGTGACTTACTGGACAGTAATTGAATTTCAATAATGACCTCAGATTATACAGACATAGGTTAAAGCTTGAAAAGTGCTTGACCTAACAATCATTAATTCTACATCAGATCACATATGTTCGAATGCACATTGTTTGTTCACCCTCTCCCTTCAAGCTATGGGAAGAAAGACTCAGTATCCCTGACTTGAAACTTGTTACTTGGTATTAGCAACCAGACCATAGCCTGTCTATTTACAGAGTGGTTTGCTGAGTTGAAATATCTGCCCCTACAGTCCTGTGGTAGCCCTACAGGTTTGAAACAATATAGTAACTTGGTATATTATGATACCCATTCTATTCACAATAACCTTATCTCCTTTTAAACGATGTGAATGGCTTCAGTGTTGACACTCATGAGATAATGCTTCTAAGTTGAGCAAGGAGAACTCCTCCAAGGGAGAAGCTGACCTTAACAAACCATCGGCCTCTTAGACTTCCTGACAAAGTGGCAGTTTCAAGTTCCCCCCCAAAAGAAACCTCCCCAGTCTTTAGCTTATTTCTTGTTACTGTGGCCTTCCCCTCAAGGCGTTTTTTATTTTTCTGCTCAACTTACTTTGGGATAAGATGATATCATGCATTAGACTGTTACCTTTTTTGCCTAAAATCTTTAGGATGAAATGATAGCAAATGACAAGTAAACTCATGGCACATTATGCTACTTGCTTCAAGTAGCCTCCTAGACTCTCCTTAATTAACTTTTTCCCCAAATGACTAAAATAATATTGATGTTATCTTTAGTGACAATGATAAACCTTGATTTCTTTCGCATTTTGGTTTTTCCAAAATGGAACCCACTGACCCCTTTGCCTTCTACTACTAGAAACGCTATTTAAACATACAACTGCCCAGAAGTGTCAAGTGTTGACTCCTACCTCTAGGTTTTATGACTTTGTTAAATCCTGAGATATTCAAGTTATAAAGAGAAAAGATGTATTTTGGTTCACAATTTGGAGCATTTAATCCATAGTGTGTGTGTGTCCCCCACCTCTACCACACCTCCCACCCCCACTTTCCCTGCTCTGTGAAGAGGCAGCAGCGCACAGTGGGGGTGAGAATAAAACATTCCATGGTCTAAAAGCAAAAGGATGAAAAAGGAGGGCCAAGGTTTTAATGCTTCCTCTACGGCCATATCCCACCCTCCAAATGCCTCTCATTGGATCCCAGTTATTAAAGGACACAGAACATCCGAAGGCACCAGGCTAGAGGTCAACCATGCCTTCACCACTTGGGTTTTCAAGAGACACTTATCCATGTGACAGAAGTGAGTAAACCCATTAGAATTTTAAAATAATCCTTTTCTAATTATAAACATAATATTTGTTCATACATGTAACTGGAAAGATAAAACCTGTACATGACATGCAATCTAAGAGCTATTAGTAACTCCTCAATTCAGGTTGCCATGGCCAAATATATCTTTGTCTTCTGCTCCTCCTCCCCCTCAGCTATCCCCACCTCCCCATCCTGCTCTTTCTCTATGTTGAAAGATTTGTTTTCTAATAAAAACATGTAATCAAATTTTGTCATCTGTTTTCTTCACTGACCCCTATTTAAAACGAACTTTGAATTAATACTATATAGATCCTAAATTCACACTATATAGATCCTAAATTCACACTATATAGATCCTAAATTCACACTATATAGATCCTAAATTCACACTATAT
>NC_034605.1:22079450-22102011 GCF_900095145.1 Mus pahari | reverse complement strand
ATAGATCCTAAATTCACACTACATAGATCCTAAATTCACACTATATAGATCCTAAATTCACACTATATAGATCCTAAATTCACACTATATAGATCCTAAATTCATACTATATAGATCCTAAATTCACACTATATAGATCCTAAATTCATACTATATAGATCCTAAAATATTCATTCAGTGGTGCTTAGTGTAGCTTGTTCTATAGAGAAAAAATCCTAATCTTGATAAACATTCTTATTGTCCTCTGTATTAAGTATAGCTAATCACCATTGCTCTTGTCCAGTTGGTAAATATTTCCTTAAGAACATATTTTGAAGGGGATAGCCTGGTCATTGATGCCTTTTAAAGAATCATAAACTTTTTTTGTAAATATCACAACATGCCTCATAAAGACCCATTTAATACTGATGTGTACTGACACAGAATACTTGAGATCTTCTCAAGCTTCATGTTAAAATGACATTTTGAACACTAGAGGTAACAAGTTTTAGAGAATGAAACTTTGGAGGATTAAAATGTAAAATAAGCATGGGATTCCAACTGTGTGTCTTCCTATCAGATATTTTTGGGACCTTCTGTTTGAAAGGACCACTACATAGACTGTGTGTCTGCAACCCACTTACTGAACTGCTTTCGTATTTTTGACAGAAGAGCACAAAACAAATTTTTTAAAGCATGAATTCAATCTATCCTGAATCCAGGTGTTTGACTGTGCCAGGAAAATGTATTATATAATAAAAATCCTTCATTTTCAATCAAAATTTTGAGACAAAATGCTCAACACTTCCTGTCACTAAATCCAAATACTATTTACAAAACAGGGTCTGCTTTTCAGTAGGATTTTAGGTCAAGATACGCTTGTAAATGGCTCCAGCTTCTCTTATATATTGAGCCCTTCAGACATAAAGACAAAATAACGTAATTCTAAAAGAAGAGGATGGAGGAAGGAAGAACAAGGATTTTCTGTATAAACTGAAAACAAAGTACATCCTCTAAAATTTAACACAATCAGTATGCCAGTGATTTAAAATTAATATTCATAAATTAATATGAATTCATTAATAATAAAATATTCTTATTTTTAAAAAATTATAGTGTGAAACATTCATAGTTGGTTGCTATTTAATCATAATACAGCTAATTCTACAGATGATATGACCGTCACAGAGCATAATGCTGACACTGTAAAAGGAATCAAAGAAATAAAAACCGTTATGTTAGTGCAAATATTTTGTACTTTGATTAAACAGTAGTTTACAATGAAAATAAAATGTAACTGCCACAGGGTTTTACTTTTATTTTGTTGTCTTTCTGCTGCATCCTGTCATTTATTGCTCTAGCAAGGCTGGAATGTGACCAAAAGGGAGTCTCAGCTGTCACATGTGCCATTATTATCACAGTAAAATGAACCTTTAATTGCAAAAATCCTGATTTGATCACCACCACTCAGGCTGTCGGCCTTCAAATTGTACACAGCTAGAGGAAAACAACAAATAGAAGTTCAGAAAATGAGGACGGTGGGGTTACACAGGAAGTGAAGCCATGCCAGAGCCCTTAGGTAAACATTATCAGACTCCCTCATGATAGCGCTCAGGGTCTGCACCTGGAGATTCAATCAGTCTCAAATAATATCCAAAAAAAAAAAAAGAAAGAAAAAGAAAAGAAAAGAAAAGAAACAACACAAAATGATTGCTCCTGTACAGCTCACTGAAAAAATTTTTACATCGATTTTCAAGGCATTTACATTACATTACAAATTATAAGTAAGCAAAAGATGGTTTCTATTTGACAGGAGGATGTGTGGGTTTCCCTAAGGGGCTTGAGGATCTGAGGCTCTGAGCATCTCTGAGGTTCCTGGAACTAATTCACGGTGGGTGATCTGAGTAGTACTTGCATTTTTATTTGGATCAGATGACAGTTACTTGAGAGAAACGGTTCTGTGGCATATCCAGGACAAATAGCCTCTCCAACAGGTGACCCTGAGCTTCTAGGGCACTGCTTGCAGTCTCTCAAGGCCCCCTCTAAGCATTTCCTTTAGTGCCCATCTCTCACACTTTCTACAGACTCTGCTTTAAACAACAATGTTCTGTCCTTTCTGCTCCCACAAGCCTAATGACAGAGACGTTCTGTGTGGTGTACTTATTATATATAGGAAGATATGTTATGAAATCATCAGCCCTTCACCTTTTTCCAAGGGCTTCTCTCCTTACTAACCATGCCCATACCGTCCCATGATTAACCCTGGCTAACCACGCATACCCCGCCAATCCTATACCCTGGCTCACCATCCATCCCCCCTCCACGCTTGTCCAGAGCTCCATGCACATTATTGATCTTTATTCTCTTCCTGAGATTATTGAAATGAAGATTTGTAAGGGCCCAACTATTTTCTGATGTTGATCTTCTGCCAGATGTCATGGGAAACTTTTTTTGTTGAAACAAGTTCAAGTCCATTTTCCAATGCATACGAAGAGCCCTACCTGACACGTAGACACACATACAAAGTTTGCCACCTCCTCTTACCAGTCCTTATGTTGTCTTCCCAGTAGGCTTTTAAAGAAGCTACCTTATTTCCCAGCATCAAGGAATCAAGGAAAGTTGTGTTCAGATAAAGAGAGGCTGTGTTCTGTGGCTTTTTGGATACTGGTTATAACTGCCCACTGTCCACTTTCTCCTGGTATATTCCCACACCTGTGTCTAACAATAATCAAGTCTGAACTCCCGTTCCTGATGCTACCTGAATTTTCAGCCAGTAACTGATTTTACCAAACATTTCTTTCTGTGTCTCAGATGAGCAGTCAGCCAGACCACTAGCCAGAGCCATTTTAGAAGCACTTTCAAGTTCATGAAAAACTGTAATTCAAAGATATTGGCTATATTAAATGGTTCAGGAATGAGATCAAAAGAAATCTAGCCTTGGGTTTGCTTCCTAATTGATCTGGAGTCAAGAGTCCAAAGAATAACGCCTTCAGATGAATACTAATGCCAAAACCTAGCCACCTTGCCATAAACAACCTTGGGACCTCTTGGGTTAAAAGTAATGCATTTTCTCCTGTCTCTGGGAGGGAACTCCAGTTACAGCCATAAGTTGTTCTCTGAGTCCCACCATGCTGCAAATTGCTGCCTGGTCAATGTCTTTTATGTGCCTATAGACAAAGAGTCATTTCTTCCTGTAATAGTGCCTTTATGTTTAGAAGAGGCCTCAACAAAAGTCCCAAGACAGGAGCCCCTGCAAGATTTGGGTTGGCTGAAGGGCACCATCCATTTCAGCCAGCAAATTTCCACCAGGTTAAGCAGTTAAATGGAATGTATATTCTTGCAAAGCGTGTACTTTTTGTTTAACTCCTTGCTTCATACTAGCTACACTAAGATAACACTTGTGCTTTGCCTCGAACCTGAGCTCACGTGCACCAAAGCAAGTGACATACAGTAGTGTCCAGTTGAGTGTATTTAAATGCTTGCTCTCACCATTTACTGCAGGGAGATTTCTGGGCAGACTTTCGTCTGACTTATGCCAAGAACTGTATAGTAAGGTGCTTGCCAGAGAATTTCCATTGGTTAGTTCTAGGATCTACACTTGATCTTAGCCAAAAGGCCAAGAAGCGATTAGTTCTAGGATCTATATCAAACTCTTTCGTGCATGAAATACGTCTAAAATCCCAACTTTCCAAATTATTCATACTACCCCGTCATTATATAATCCATGTAGACAATAGTTCAAAAGGCATATTTTCTACAACACATGTTTGTATACATAAATACCTATGGTAGTTGTTAATTTAACCATTCCTTTGTAGTTAGTATAAAACATGAACCGAAGATTAAGAGGCAATTCTGCTGAGCTAGGGTGAGAGGAGCTAACGGAAAGCTAAATGTACAGTGTGAGCATAGCAGACTAAATGCAGAGAGACTTTTTGCTTATTTAGCTTATTTTACATTTTCCTCTTTTCCTCTTCCCCTCTCCCCCACTGAAAAATTCCAAGGCCTGTGCATACCATCTGTCTTTCCATGGCAACAGACGACCTTGGGCAGGGTCTCGGTTCTCTAGACTCCCTGACCAAACAGACGACAGCATCCTTTATTACAATTTCACTCTAGCTCCCGTACCAATTCCTTCCTCTTCACAGAAATAGTCTTCCTTCCTATTTCCTTTCTGCCTCCCTAAACCTCCTCAATAATAGAGGCTAACCCAGAGCCACAAACCCTCGCTCTCTTGGGGCAGCTGTGATTGTCGAGCTGAGAGTGGCCACGTCAGGCTTCAAACCATGATCCATGGTTCAGCTCAGCGCCATTAAGTGGTGCTTGAAAGAGACTGCCTAAGTACATGGCTGGTGGGAAGATGCTTTTTTTTTTTCTTCATGCTTCTCAGTGAGTCTTTCTAAAGAAATACATTTTGAGCTCTAAGAGCCTCTTTCAAAGTGGAGAGGATATTTGTAGTTTTCAAGAAATTAAAAACCAGGCCGCCACCTGCCAGAGTGGTTGAAATAGGGCCCCACTCTTCTAGGGGATGGGGTCTGCCCAGGCCAGGAAAGGGTCTAAGCTTCCTAATTGAAGACAGGAACTAATTCTTCAGACAGGGAAGAACACTTTTTGTTTTTAAACATCACCTAACACAATAAGAAGTTTTTAGGATTATTTTTGTGTGCATATATGTGTTTGTGTGCACATGTGTGAGTGTGTGTGTGTGTATGTGTGTGTGTGTTGTGCTGTGTGTGTGTGTGTGTGTGTGTGTGTGTGTGTGTGTGTTGAGTCCACATGAGTGCAGGTGCCTTATGGGACCAGTAGAGGCTGTTGGATTCCCTGGAACTGGAGTTACAGGGAGTTGGGAGTTGCCTAACATGATTGCTGGGATTTGAGCTCTGGTCTGTAAGAGCAACAAGCACTGGGAACCACAGGGTCATTTCTCCAGTCCCTATAATTCACACTTCTAAACAGAGAAACATAGCTGCTGGCTGCATTACAGGGTAAGTTACTAAGTAAAACAATGTACCTTAATAACAGCATCCTTTTCCTTGAACAATTCATCCTACAGATTTAGAGATTTTGTAAGTCTTTGTGGCCCCATGATACAGAATGAAGATCAACGTGATTAAATGTGATTATAGCAACTGACTTTCCCCAATGACCAGGGCTCTCTCTCTCTCTCTCTCTCTCTCTCTCTCTCTCTCTCTCTCTCTCTCTCCCTCCCTCCCTCCCATTTTGCTCTTAGCCCAAAGGAAAAAAGTTTAAAGGATAAATTTAGGTAACAAAAACTAAATTCACTAGAAATTATAATCAAAGTTTTAACATAACCCTTCCACATATTGATGATAAATTAATCAAACATCATATTGAGTGGAAGTATTTTCACTGAGTTTTCCAAAGACAGATATTAAATTTGAAATGTCATCATCGATGTATAATCGCTACATAGCCACACTCTATTGTTATAGAGCTTGGTTCTACTGTCGGCTGAGGCCAGGTTGCCCATCTGTGGCTGACCCTGTTCCAGGTGACTTTCCCCACATCACTGTATACTGCTTTTAGGCCTTTCTACCAATTCTAAGGCAGAAGAGATAAAAGAGGAGATGCCTGGAAACATGAAAGGTTTACCTGTGGCCATGGATTAAGCTTCCGTTTCTGATTTCTAATTTATTACTTTTCTTAAAATAACCTTGCTTTGTGTCCTAAGGACATCACATTAGAACACAAGTATCCAATGTCAGCATCAGAAATACCATGGATTCCTTTTCTCTACATGTTCACCTATGATAAACGCAATCATAATAGTTTTTTTAAAATGCATTAATGTTCATATATGGTAGATTTTCACATTTTGAGAAAGAATATTTAGCTTTATTTTCATGGCTGTGGGTACTCGCCTGCATGACATATGTGTAGCTGGTGCCCGAGTATGGCAGAAGAGGGTGTCAGAGTCCCTGGAACTAGAGATAAAGGGTCTTAAGTAGCTAAGTGGATGCTTATAATATCCCTAGTCCTCCTCTACAGCAGCAAGAACTCTTTGTTGTGGATAGCCCTGGTGCTGTTTGTATTTTGATGCTAAGTCCGCTTTCCCAAGAGGGGTTGTCTGGGAGGAGGGGTGAATCAAGGACAGGTGACTTCCTGTGACCCTTCTAATGAATAAAGATTTCTAGGAAACCAATCACTGGGCGGAGTAGGCGGGACTTCATGGTGGGACAGAGGGATAGCAGGACAGAGGGAGAGGAGAATGGGCTGGAGGAAGGGAGCATGGAGGCCAAAATGTAGGTAGCAGAGCATCCCCACCCCACCCCTCCATTTGGATCAGGTACTGGAAGATTTAACTTAGAATGGCTGATAAATTAGGATGTTAGTTGTTGTGCCCAGTGATTGGGTTACCTGTTGACTCTGCAGTAAGTTTGGGTGGTGTTTTCCTTCACACAGCAGCTCAACTGGGTTCCAGAGAGAAAGGTACAGCGGCAAACCATGGACTGCAAGAAGTGCACCCGCAAAGGCCGTGGGAATTTGGAAGTGTGGGGCTGGAGTGGTAGTGACCCTCCAGTCGGAACTTAGCAAGCCAGGTTGTGTGCTTTCTGAGCTCCAGGTCAGAGAGTCTGCCAAAGATGAGAAGACGACTGGCTGGTGCCTTGCCGGCAATAGTGTGGATTGCATTTTTTTTTTTTTTTTTTAAATATTTCACGCAACAGCTCTTAATACACCGAGTCATGCCTCCAAAGCCTTAACTTTTCCTAACGGTCTGACAACTTAGTTATGACTTTGTTTTATCCTTAACTAAAATATTCCACTAACTTTCCTTTGTAAGACTGTCCTGTAAAGGTTTCTGTGTTGCTATCTTCCCTTTGGAGGGAGGAAGGAGTTAAAGGAATTAACCCCTAAGCTCATGGAATTAGAAAGGTTGATGACTGGAGGAGGTGTGCGGGGGGGGGGGGGGGGGGGGAGGCAGTGGCATTGGGAGTGTCTTTACTTTCCAGACTGTTGAAAATAATGCTACGGGGGGGTTTTTGGTTTTTTGGGGGGGGGGGGGGGGGGGTGCTTCCCTTACGTAAACAGTTACTGTGGGAAGAAGAGGCTCTTCCTGTGGGGTAGCTGCTAGTCACTGTTTGGGGAACTGGAGTGATGCAGTGTCTCGCACATGCCTGTGCAGGAGACTCTGTTGATGCGGCTCTGTGACTTGTAACTATTCCCTCCACACTCTACACGGATCCCCAAGAGTCTCTGGCTTACCAAACTGAATGTGAACGGGATTGTTTCTTTAGTCTGTTGTTGCCCTATCTAGGATGGGTAGAAATATAGACGTCAGAAAAAGTCATACAACAAAGATTAAAAAAAAAGTCTAAATTCTCAGTGTGCATCCAGGACTGTTCAGAGTGTAAAGATTAAAATGAAGAAATAGAGTCAAATGGCATCCTTTTTAAAACCTTATTTACATTTTCCTTCCTCCTGTCCATGAGTGTGGTCTAGTCTTCTCTCTCCTATCTGCTACCAGTGTCACTTGAGAAAATCGATTTAGTGTTTCCATACAAGAAAGTTGAGTACCAACAACATGTAAAAATGTCTGCACATGGCCAGAGGCACATGGGATCAGGACCCAGCCCATCAGACACAATCGCTGAACTTTTTACACATCACCATGAATCAAGTCACTGGTCCTCCCAGCAATTGGAATGGCATGGAAACTCATTTACCACTACCAGTCCCCTCACACACATCATCTGATGCAAACATCTGTCTGTGCATCTCATATTCCATTATCTTTTTCTTTCCTTTCTTTTTTCGGTTTTTCAAGACAGGGTTTCTCTGTGTAGTCCTGGCTGTCCTAGAAATCACTCTGTAGACCAGGCAGTCCTCGAACTCAGAAATCCACCTGCCTCTGCCTCCCAAGTGCTGGGATTAAAGGTGTGTGCCACCACTGCCCAATGTATCTCATTATCTTAAGTCAACAATCACGTCTGTTACTTTTTCAGATGAGCAAGTTGAAACATGGGAAGTTTATATGACTTACACGGTACACACAGAAAAATGCCAGTCTCAGGATCAGAAATCAGGTCCTTCATTGGGCACCTAATATTCATATGTAGAGACATATGACTAGAATATTAGAATGAACAGAATAATAGATAAAGAATAGAAGCTAAAAGCATGGATATTTAAATTTCTCAAACAGAAGAGATTTCTTAGGAAAAAACACCACATTGGCAGAATTGGCAATGAATGTGCTTTCTTTCTTTTCTTTTTAAATCATAACATTACACTTTTAAAACAGCATTCTAAAATAAAAATCTCTGGTCTATTATAGACAAGTAACCTCAGATTTTAGCAGGAGAACTAAAAGGCTAGGATCATAGAACATGCACAGTAAACACAAGAAAAATCTGCATCTACTAACTCGATGTGCAGGACAGCAGACAAAAATGGACATGCTTAGGTATCTTTCTCTCATTTTCCTTCATTGCCCAGGTAAAAATGGGAGTGTACAAGACTTACAGTGAGTGAGTTTCTCAGCCTTTGCCTGGAACGGACTAAACACAGACCCCAAAGATACAAGTGTGGCCTCAGACAAAACAAATGTATATGCCAGGGGCCCCATCCCCAGTGTTCTGTTCAGAAAATTATCTAATAATGGAAATGAACCTGCTTTTAAGCTTAAAAAACAAAAACAAAAACAAAGAATGAAGAAAAAGAGTGTGCTCCCTTCCCCAGTGCTTGTAAGATCCTATTAAAAGTTAGAGAATAAAACTTCCTTCTCTATCAATGTTGCTTTTTTCCATTAAGTAAATATTGATTTCCCCTCCCCCTTTTGATACAGGATCCAAATCACCAGCGCTCTCTTGGTACACTGCTCTGTGTGTTGCCTACTGCTAAGCAGCCAACAGGGGGTGCTCTCTGCATATTTTGACGAAGGGAAAATGGATTCAAAATGATTTTTTAGATCTTTCTTTCTCTTATTTTCAAAGCACAAGTGAAGACTGCGTCTCTTCAGAAACACAGAAAGGTTTTGTGCATATGTGTTCAGAGCAAAGCAAGGAAATGCGTAGGCCAGTTGACGGGAGCTGAAGAGAGATCCGACACATGAGCAGGAAGTGTGAATTAGAGGCTCCAAAGGAATTTGGTCCCTTAATAATCTGAACCCCTGTTCATCAAATTAATCTAAATTTTCTGGGCTACAACAGCTAAGTTTATCGTTCAAGTTATGAGTTTTTTTTTATTTCATGAATGCAGGCACAGAATGAATAGACAGAGAAGGCAGGCCAACACTACTGTGTTCCTGTGCTCTTAGCATGACCTAATTTGGTTTTTTTTCCACCCCTGGAGGGCAAGAAAAGGATAATGCATCCCAATGAGCTGAGTAAAGCTCCTCTGAGTAAAGTTGATCTCCAGATGGCAAACAAAAACATACAGCATTTTGCTACATAAAAATTTAAGAAGATGTGGAACATTGAAATATCTAGTCATGATGTTTGAGAAGGCAGGCTTACCCCTGGAAGCAGACTCTACAGGAGTTGCTCACCCAAGACATAGACACTTGGAAAGCAAGGCTGTTTTAAATTATCCACTTCTGAAGACAGGTGATAAAGAGCAGAAGTAACAAGTTCTCATTAGAAGAAAATTCTGCATGTGACCAGACTTGCAAAATGTACCAGGACACATAATTCATAAGCCATAGATATATGTGGACATTTTTAGAAATAGTTACTACTGATTAGTGTTTATCACACTAACAAATAAAGTTTCAGAATTTTTAAAGTCTGCATTTTGATTTATACAGCAAATACCTGAGAAAGAGGGGTAGCCATGGTCATTATTCAACACATAACACAAGAAAAAAAGTGCATCTTAGAAACATTTTGTTTTCTCTTTCTGGAGTCTAAACAACTTCCGGCTAAAAGACATATTTTGATTAAGATAATATTTTTCCCTAATCAATATTTTTTACCTCTGGGTTATTACTTCCTTGAAGGCTTCTCTGCCTTTTCCCCTTTCTAAATTAGTCCATGTAGCTTATAAGAAACCATGAGCACTGCCATACACTGCCGTTTACATTAAATCTTTCCCTTAATATTTACTGCTGGGTGGCAGGGCTTGTCTCTAGCTTTTATAGTCTGGCATCAAATCTTGCAATGTGTGTTTTATACTTAATTGGAGTGGGGATAGGAGCAGAGGAACAGAATTAACCATTACTGAAATGAGCCTCCTGTTGAACGGTATTCACATTTCCACGTTGGTTGGCTGACGGTGAATACTCCTTGGTAGGACACCACACTGAATGTGATGTGCTTGTTTACACATGGGCCCAGTACCATTACATATGAGTTCAACAACTACAACAGTATCTGAAAGACCTACTCTGGATTTCTGAACTTAACTGACTGCAAACATGATAAACAATCTGTGGACCAACATGGGAGAAAGTTCCACACTTTGAGTAGTCGTGGTCACGAATAGGGAAAGAAGGAAACGAGCATGATACTCTACCTTTCACTCTGTTGACTTCCTCCATACCAGGGTCCTCTACTTCCCGAAACACTCCTTGGCTGCACATCTCTAGACACATCCATACAGCGGTGTGACTCCTAAAATGGAGGCTCTAAGTTATATGATACCTTGACGTGCATTGAAATTGCGAGTGCCTTAAATGGCTTGCCTAACCAAACAACAACAAAACAAACAAACAAATAAAACAAACAAAGCCCCATTGTTGTTTTTTTTTTTTTTTTTAAAAGCCAAGGATATGTTTTATAGAGCACAGTGTGGTGAGGTGGGAGGGCTGCCTCGATGGGCCCGTGCTGAAGCATCCCTTCCCTCTGAGGTAACAGCCATGCAAAGGGTATAGTATGGAATAGGGTTTATTTTGGGAGGCATGGGAAGGAAGTAGAGAGAGAAAGAGAGAAAGAGAAAAAAAAGAGAGAGGGGAGGGAAGGGCAGGTTGGCCAGGAACCATATAAAAAAAAAATTAATGTTCCAAAAATCTTTCCCTCTCTCTGCTATTGTTAGGTTAAAACCCCTGAAGTTCACAATGTTAACAGTAATCAGCGGGGTTCAGATAAGCTTTTAATTTAGCCCTGGTTAAAAAAAAAAAAAAAAAAAAAAACCAACACTGTTACTATTATCACAGTCAAAAGCTCAAAATTTGCAATTTCCTTTAGTTGTCTTCTAAACAAAAAAAAATGTTCTTCGATCATGTTAGAAATCTTGGTTCCATCTATAAATTCGGCCCTCTGGATAGAGGAAAGAGTGTTTATGATTTTAAACCCAGTATCATTTTTAGGTCCACAAGCTTTTACTACGACTCAAAGGCATAACTCCACTGCTCTTCTTTCGCCCTGAAAGGTGGATTTCATTACAGATTACAGAGGTAATGCTAATATATCTAAAACTTTTGTTTGTTTGTTTTTATTTTTGTTTTAGGTTTTGGGTTTTGGTTTTTCAAGCCAGGGTTTCTCCTTAGAGACTGGGCTGGCCTCAAGCACAAAGAGACCCTCCTGAGTGCTGGGAATAAAAACGTGGCCACCACTGCTGCTGGCTAAAATGTTTATCTCATTTTGTAAACGTAAAAGATGTATGTAAACTTCAGGGAGTCATGAGAGATGGCTCCACCTTTCACAGGTCAAATGGACTACACACAAGTACTCCTGTCAATTAAAAGCATGTTCCCTATCTGCCTATTGCTGGGGGTGAGATTTCTCCTGGTCTTGGGACTCTTTTATCCTAGCTAACAGGACTGTAGTCCTGGAAATTTCAAGTAGATAACCAAGATAAAAAATTTCCCTAAACTCCACAACTTTACTTTCTGTCCTTGGTCTGTATCTGTCTCAGCAGATTTCCAATTAACTGTGGACTGCAAACTGCTCCAGACACGCCCGCCCTGGATGCTCCTGATGGAATTTCTGATCACCCTAAGCCAACTTCAAAGATGCCTGCAAATCACAAGTTCCAGGTGACCCCACAGAACCTGGATAGCACAGAGAGACAGATGTCCCCCAACCCTCCTTCCTGGGCACCACTCCCTCCCAACCCACCCTGCATCCCTTCTCCAATTTCTTTCATAAGTACTCATAGGAGAGGCTTACATTGGCCCTTTATAATGAGCAGAAAGGTCCTGGCACACATGCCACTGTGTTGCTTTGTTAGGTCTTTGGTCCCCATGGTATTAATTTCTGCAATGGTATGGGTTGAAGCTCCAACTTCATTTTTACATGTAGATAATGCAGTTTTCCCAGAACCATTGGTTAATATGTATTTCCCTTTTTGAAAACTGTATCTATCTATCTATCTATCTATCTATCTATCTATCTATCTATCTATTTGAGAAGAGTGTTCCCACATCTGTGTGGCTAAGACACTAGTCTCTTGAAAAAAGAGTGTTTGTTTGGTCCTTTGAGGAAACAGGCATTGAAAATGAAGGAGTTAAGTTTGTTTAAGATTCTAAGTGTCTGTCAAAGGACTCTTTACAAGTCTTCTACTGCTATGTAACAAATTAATCCATAACTTGGTGGCTTATAACAAGTAACGCTTATTTTTGGGTGCAGAATTTGATCACCAATTTTTCAAGATCCTCCAGTCTAAAGTCGCTTGTAAGATTTCCTGTGCAGGCAGACTTGCCTGTGGTGTGGTCTTAAGAGGATTTGACAGAAAAGGAAGGAGGTCTAGACTCACTCTGGAGGGTGACTCAGGATTCAGTTCCTTCTGGGCTTGGATTGAGGGCTTCAATTTTGCTGGCTGTTGGCTAGACATTTCCTCAGCTCCTTGCCTCAGACTCTCTCTAGAGGACACTCCACTATGAGGCATTTCCTCAGTTGTTTGGCAGGTGAACATTCAATAAGTGAGTGAGGTTTTGTAGCCCAATCCTGTAAGAAGCACTCAATATCTTCCTACAAACTCTATGTTTTATACGAAGAAGTCATTGGACCTCTTGCACATGCAAAGGAAAGGGATTTCTGAGTGTGAATACAAGGAGGCAACCATCATCAGGGAATAATCAGAGAATCTGCCAGTACATGTGCCCACTCAAAAGTCATGCTTCTCAAGGCTAAGAAAGAACCAAAATGATTTAAGAGAAAGCCACTCATCCCCTATGTTCTCAAACACCTAGAAGAGACAGCATTCCTGGGACCTCACAGCAATCTTTAGCAAAGAAATGTGTGTACTCCTGTAGTATAACCATGCAAGTGCACATCAACAAAGAACTTGTAAAAATGGTGTCAGTGGATAAATATGAAATGATGCTACTTCCTGCACCAGAGCTGTCAGGACCACAGAGACAATGCATACATACATACATACATACATACATACATACATACATAGATTTTATTTTATTTTATTTTATTTTATTTTGAGACTGGGCTCTTTTGCCTTGCCTGGCTGGCTCTGAACTGACCTTAGTTCTGCCCCATCTTCCTGTGTGCTACCATTGCCAGTTGATATATACAGCATATTCACTGAGTTCTAACACATAACAAGCATTCAATAAATGATAGCTATGTTTGTTTTTACAATATACTCTCCCAGCTAAATATTTCACTGAAGCACAATGCTATGTTCTCACTGTTTAAAAATATTGATTTTTTTTCACCAAATGAACTCATTACAAATTTTTTAGGTTTCTGACAATCAGAGTACAATAGAGAGAAAAATGAAAAAGATATTTCTAGTTATTTTGGAAAAATAAGACAGCAATGGAAACAAAGCAAAATTGAATAGAAAAATATGCTGGAGTTTCTCCAGTAGCAAATAGGATATGTTTGACAAGGTACTATGTTGTAGCATGTAGTTTTCGCTACCCCTCTTTAAACTACCAGCCCCACCCTGGGTCTCTCAAACCCACAGATGAAAGACACACACACTCATTAGCTTATATTTTACCTTACATTATTGGCTCAATTGCTGGCCACTTCTAATCTGCAGCGCCTAGCATGCTCTTCCCCACAATCTTAGCTCAGAACCCTAAATCTGCCCTCAACTTCAGTTGCTCAGTTACCATTTTGTTGTACAGCAACCCAAAACTGCCCTCAGCTTAGTTGTGTTTCTAATCTCACACCTGGGGAAACAGCCTATGTTTGGTCCACCCAAGTTCTCACATGGCTGGTCATCTTTTCTCCCTCTGAAGCATGGAAAAATCTCTCCTTCCTCTTCCTGTATCTCTTAGCCTGCATGCAACCCAGAAATACAGCCTCTTTCCATCTGCCCAGTAATTGGCCCCTGGCATCTTTATTGATCAATCAAGAACCAACTGGGGTAGAGGACCTTAGCAGTAGACCCACTCCCTACACTATGTAGGTTCACCATTTGGAGATAGGAAGAATATCCACAGCTGTGGCCCTAGCTCTGGCTTAGCTTTTTAGGCAAAGAGAAGCTCACCCACATGCAAAGGGCACACAGCAAACCAAATAGACAGAACTGCAAAGGAAACTACTTATATTACATTAAAATGTGAACTATACAGAAAAAAATAAAAAATACTGAAAGCTACAAGAAAAAAGTTACATACAAAAGCAGATTCAACAGAATCACTTTTTGGCTTTTCAATGGAAACTTGAAAAAGCTAGAAGGCTTGGAAACATTTATTTCACACTTTGACAGATCACAACTGACAATCCTATTAGTCAAGACTATCTATAAAAATGAAGGAGAAAGGAAAAGTTTCTAAATTTTCCATGACAAATGCAGGTTAAAAGTATTTATGACCACCAAGCAAGTACCACACAGGATATGAGTTCTTGCTGTATATTGCTTTTATTATGCTTTTATTATTTTTAGGTGTGGGCCTTAATTCCTGATCTCTCCAATGCTTTTAACATGAAGTGGTGTTGCATTTTGTCAAAGGCTTTTTCAACATCTAATGACATGATCATGTGATTTTTTTTCCTTTGAGTTTGTTTATATAGTGGATTACGTTAATAAATTTTCATTTATTGAACCAACCTTGCATCCCTGGGATGAAGCCAACTTAGTCATGGCGAATAATGGGTTTCATGTGTTCTTGGATTTGATTTGCCAGAATATTATTGAGTACTTTTGCATCTATATTCATAAGCGAAATTGCTCTGAAGTTCTATTTCTTTGCTGGGTCTTGGTGTGGTTCAGGTATCAGAGTACTTCAAATGGCCAAGAAGTACTTAAAAATTTTTTCAAAGTCCTTAGTGATCAGGAAATGCAAATCACAATGATCCTGAGATTCCACATTATACCAATCAGAATGGCTAAGAGCAAAAACTCAGGTGACTGTACATGTTGGCAAGAGTGTGGAGAAAGAAGACTCTCTGTTGCAGTAACTCTCCAACCCAAAGATGCCCTGGCAATGAAAACACAGCTCAGTATGAATACATGATGTGAACTTAGACTGGGCAGATCTACCACTACACTACCATCTTCCCCATATAAGAGACCCCTTATAATTGTGGGTTTTGCCAGGTCAGGTACTTCTGCTCTACTTTCCTTCTTCCTCCTCCTTCATTGTCCTCTTGCTCTCTCCCTTTCTCTCCCCAAACCTTCAGTTCCACCTTCTCCTCTCTCTCCAGCTAATCACCAGCTCTCGCCTTTATTTATAAAGTAAGGTGGGAAGAAGGTTTACAGGAAATCACCGGAGTGCTGACTCATTCCTTGTTCACAACTCACAGGAGAACAGAATTAACATCGAATACAATTGGCCCCAAGGCTATCTGCAACACTTCCCCCTTTCTGTCCCATTAAAATACTATTTTATCTCAGATATAATTGAACACAACTATTACTAATTTATCAAATACAAGAGACCTAACACCCAGTTCATCATCTTTGTTAATTAAATAGAACCTCTGTCACCTATCCTATCTTAAAAGACTTATAATTATATGCCTTACTCATGTCCTGACTTTAGATTGTAAGTCATCTAAAAACTATCCTTTAAATCTATATTATCTTTCTCAATGCTAAACAGCTTGGTTGGCTATGAGACTACCAGTCTTCAACCCCATCAGAAGTCCAAGAATGAGTAATATTACCTGAAAATATGAGAAGCACAAAATGTAGATTCTAAAACTTAGCCAATTTATAGAGACCACTGACCACTGGGATAGTCCCTTACATTTAAAAAGGTTGGAGCATTGGTCTTCAGCCTTCTTGACCAGGGTGTTCTGACAAACCCTTGTAATGCAGAATTTTGAAGAGCTGATTACCCTGTATTGGCAGAGATTATCAGTTGACTATCCCACATAGTGTGTTCTTTTTCTGGACAATATTTTGTCTGCAGATGAAATGAGGCAATTCTTGCCTAGTGGTTCTCTTGCCACAACTGGAGCAACTCCAACTGATGCTCAGTTTCTTATTTGAATTAAAGAAAGGGAGTGCTGTCAGGAGCAGACTTGTCTCAACAAGTGAATAAATAACATTAAATGTCACATTCTGAGGACTGCTGACATTTTTGAAAACCAACTATCTGTATGAAGTAATCTGGATTGTTCTCTGTTACATACTCTCAGCCATTTATAATTAAAATAACTGAAAACACCCTAATAAGAAACTCAGAACCATGAATTTCCTACTTGTCCCTTAACTCACAGGCTTAAACATCTCAGATCTATTTATTATAACAGCAATAGAAGGGCTGGGTCTAAGCCCTGCACTTCAAAATTTTTAGTATCAATAGAAGAATTTTATATCAATGAAGACCTTCAGTTTTGCAGCACATTATGACTTCAGCTTAGTAACAATTAAAGAGATTTCTACCAAATGAGATTATGGCTATGCAATCAATTCTAGATATTGCTCCCTGTTCAAATTATGACCATTTCTACATTCCCTAGAAAGACAGCCTATAATAACCACCCCCAGCCCCAAAGCCTAGGGAACTGGGATGATAACTCTTCATAACTTATTTAAGCTGAATATGGGAGTTGAAGTATTTTGAAGGGAGGGGGAAGGGCAGGGGAAATGGGGAGTTGGTTGGCCCTAAGAAGCTCACACCAACGATTGTATTAGTCTCTGATGTCTGTGTCCTGACTGGATCCGGATGAAAAAACAAGGCATCAGGAGTTCCGGCAGGTCAGTTCAGCATATCTAATGAAGAAATTCACCAAGGCTGTTTATTTTGTAATACATAAATCTCAAAAACAAAATTTTAGTATCATTGAGATAACCTTTTTGTTTGATTTTCTGGAATCTAGTTCTCAGGGGATCTCCCCCTATCAAATATGATCCATATAACTCTGGAAGGTGTAAATACCTTAATCACCTTTTCCAAAAACACTAAGACAAAACCTTTCCCCCACATCAGCATATCCTTCAGCCGGTAACCAGGAAAACCTGTAGCTTGTCCTCAGTCCCAGAGGAACAATAAAACCACCACAATACTCAAAATCACATATATTTTAGCCTATTTAGGCCTTTCTAATTTGTCATGTCAGGATATTAACCCCAAATTCCCATGGAGCCCACGTTAGAGAATATGAGTATCTTGCAGACTTTATCATACCATCTTTAAAACTATTGACTCACACTTTTATCTATACCTGCTTATAAGAGGCAGCTTGTCAAACCAGGATTTAAACCCAAAATTCCCATGGAGTCTGGGTTAGACAGAATATGAGTATCCTATAAGACTTATTAGAGTAATATATCTTTATACTTTCTTTAAAGCAATTAATTCAAACTTCCACTAATATCTGCCTATAGGAAGCAGATTGTTTTTAATTGTTAGGCTCTCTGCCTAGAGCAGCCATCCTGTTATACAATCTATCTGTTGTGCTCTCTACCTGGAACCACAGACATTTATTTAATTAATACATATTATAATATCTATCTGTTATGCTCTCTACCTTAAGCCATAAACTTCTATTAATTAATACCTGTTCCTAGCAGGTGATTATCACTTCCTTCTCTACTTGGAGTCAGTGACTAATATTCCATATCTAATTCTGAACGGCAGGTGAAATTTCCCATCTTTAAGTATCAAAACATTATATTTCTCTCTTTGTATCAATGAATTTCCTGCTTCAGAGCCCTTTGTATCTTTGTCTCCTGATTCTTTATTCACAGGGAGAAGCTGAGTGTAGAAAGACATGCATTGTCTGTGTCCCTGTTTGGGGGTGGGGGAGGCAGAGTGGGGAGCAAAAGATACAGGAAGAGAATCCAGAAAGGACCTCTCAGGTGTAGATGCCTCTCTGCTATTCTCTGTAGGCCCCTCTAACCAGCGAGCTTCAAATTCACACAGCTGCAGCCTATATCACTGCCCAAGCCCTGTTCGGACTAGTGAACTTTTATCTCAGGTTAGTTGAGTTCTAATCGATACGATGGGTGCCATTGTGTTGTAACTCTCCAACCCAAATATGCTCGGCAATGGAAACACAACCCAATCAATATGAATACATACTGTGCGCCTAGATTGGGCAGATCTACACTACCATCTTTCCCATATAACAGACCCCTTATAACTTGCAATTTCTCCAGGCCAGGTACTTCTGCTCTACTTTCCTTCTTTCTCCTCCTTCATTGTCCTCTTGCTCTCTCCCTTTCTCTCCCTAAACCTTCAGTTCCCCCTTCTCCCCTCTCTCCACCTAATCACCAGCTCTAGCCTTTATTTATAAAGTAAGGTGGGAAAAGGTTTACAGGAAATCACCTGAGTGCTGACTCATTCCTTCTTCACAACCCCTAACAGGAGAACAGAATTAACATCAAATACAATTGGCCCCAGGGCTATCTGCAACACTCCTCCATTGCTGGTAGGATTGCAAACTGGTGCAACCACTCTGTAAATCAATCTGGAAGTTCCTCAGAAAATTGGAAATAGATCTACTTGAAGACCCAGCTATATCACTCTTGGGCATATACTCAAAGGATGCCCCACCATGCCACAAGGGCATGTGTTCTACTATGTTCATAGCAGCCTTATTTATGATAGCCAGAAGCTGCGAAAACCCAGATGTTTCACAACAGAAGAATGTATACAGAAAATGTTGTTCATTTACACAACGAACAATAACTATTAAGTTACTAAGAAGAAAGACATCATGAGTTTTGAAGGCAAATGAATGGAACTAGAAAATATCATCCTGAGTGAGGTAATTCAGACCCCAAAGGACATGTATGGCATGCACTCACAAATAAGTGGATATAAACCAAAAAAGTACAGTATACTCAGGGTACAATCCACAGAACTCAAGAAGGTTAATAAGCCGAAGGTCCCAAGTGAAGATGCTTCAATTGCACTTGAGATGGAAAGGAAAGCAATCATGGAGGGAAGATGGAAGGAGGGACCTGGGTAGGAAAGGGGAAAGGGAGGGGAAACGAGGAACATGGTTGGGGGTCAAGGGGAAAATCCTGAGGACCAGCAGAATGAATGGGAATATTCAACTTCAGGGGGTGGGAGGTAGGGGATCCCTCTACAATGTACCACAGACCTGGGAGGTGAGAGACTCTCGGGACTCAAAGGGAGGGGGGACCTTAAATGAAATGGTCAACAGTGGGGAGAGGGAACTTGTAGAATCCACCTCCATTTAGAAAGAGGGGCATCAAGTGGAGGGGTGGGGTTGCCATCCCACAGTCAAAAACTCTGACCCAGAATTGTTCCTGTCTAAATGAACTGCAGGGATAAAAATGGAGAAGAGACTGAGGGAAAGTCAGTCCAGTTACTGGTCCAACTTGAAATCCATCTCAAGGGGATGCTCTAAGGCCTGACACTATTACTGATGCTATGGTGTGCTTATAGATAGGAGCCTAGCATGGCTGTCTACTGAGAGGCCCAACAAGCAGCTGACTGACACAGATGCAGATAATTGCACCCAACGAATTGACTGAAGTTTGGGACCCATGTGGTTGAATTAGGGAAAGCCTGAAAGAAGTTGAGTAGGGTGACCCCATAGGAAGACCAGTAGTCTCAACTAATCCAGACCTCTGAGATCTCTCAGACACTGAGCTATCAATCAGGCACCATACACTAGCTGGCCTGAGGTCCCTGACACATATACAGCAGAGGACTGCAGTGAGAGAAGAAACACCTAACCCTGGAGAGACTTGAGGCCCCAGGGAGTGAGGACGTCTGGCAGGGATTGTGGGGTGGAGGGGTGAGGGCATTCTCTTGGAGACAGGGGAAGAAGGAATGGAATGAGGAACTGTGGGAGGGCAGACCAGGAGAGGGGTAATGACTGGACTATAAAAAGTAAAAATAATTTGAAAAAAAAAAACAGAGTAGTGGATTTAATTAGAAACCATGATCAGTCCTATTTAGGATTAACATCACAATGATTAAACACCATGACCAAAAGAACTTGGAAAGGAAAGTGTTTATTTCTCTTATACTTCCTTATTACTGTTTATCTATAAAGGAAATCAGGATAGGAACTCAAACATGGAAGCAACCTGGAGGCAGGAGCTGACACAGAGGACATGGAGGAGAACAGCTTACTGGCTTGCTCCTTATGGCCTGCTTAGGCTGCTTTCTTATACAACACAGGACCACCAACCCAGGGGTATCCCCACCCACAGTGGGTCAGGCCCTCTCCATCAATTACTATTCAAGAAAATTTCCTGTAGATTTGCCTATAATCATACAGAGGCATTTTCTCATTTGAAGTTTCCACCTCTTCAGTGACTTTAGATTGAAGTTGATATAAAAATTAATCAACACAGGAGCCTTCATTTTCTTTCCTCAAAGAAGCATACATCACCATCCATGATAAATACTATCTTTGGGTAGGATACAATATGATATTCCAAGCAAATAGAACTGAAACAAGCAGGCATAGCATTTGACAAATTTTACGGGATATAAACACAGATTAACCCGAACACAGTAATGGTCAGTGGCTCCATAATCCCTAGACTTACCTGTAGAGAGGTCATTTGGACAGAATAAGCAGAGAAATAGTACACTAAATTACATGATAGATTAAGCAGACCTAATAAACACCTATAGAATATTCTACTCAAACACTAAAGAAAATGTATTCTTCTCCACAGCCGTGGAACATTCTTCTAAAAGTGGTCACATATTGGGACACAAGTCAAATCTCGACCAGTATAGAAAAATTGAAACAGTTCCTTGCAATATATCTGAGCAAAATTGAATAAGACTACAAATCTTACAAATCAACTACAAAAAAACCCAGTAAAATCGTAGAAAACATTTAAACTCATGAAGGTTAAACAATATACTGCTGAATGATGGAGTCATTGAAAGAATCAAGAAAGAAAGCAAAATATTCCTAAAATCAAATGAAAATGACAATACAACATCTCAAAACCCACACAGTAAAATGTGGGCTATCCTAAGAAGGAAATGTATAGCTCTCAGTACCCACATTGAAAAACCAGATACCTACCTTAAAAAAAAAAAGTTGGAAAAACAACATAAATATTGTGAAAATGTCTATGATCAGGGCATAAATCAATGAAAAAAATAAAGATAAACAAATGAAAGAAGTTGCTCTTCAAAATGATTAACCATATAGACTTTAGCTAAATTTACCAGAAGAGAGAGAACCAAATTAATAAAATGGAAAAGGAGACAATAGACCAAATACCAATGAAATGTAGAAATCTATGTGAACATATTTAAAATTAAAAATTTAAAAGAAATGGATAAATTTCTATATGTATATGACTTATTTCAGTTAAATCAAAGTGACATAAATGACTTAAAATATTTATTTTTAATTCATCTGTATGTTAATGCAGGTTTATACATACACATGTGTGCATGTGTTTGTCACAGCCAGAACAGGGCATCAGATCCCCAGGGCTGGAGTTACAGGAGGTTATGAGCTTTTCACCATGGGTGCTAGGACTTGAACTGCAGTCCTTGTAAGAGCAGCCCCAAAATAAGTTATTTAGAGATATACAACAAGAAATAACATGCAGCAGTAATCTAAATTTCAAAAAAAAAAAAAATGATATTCCAGGTCTGGAAGGGTTCAGTTCAGCTTTTATAAGGCTTTCCATGAAGAACTGATACTAATATTTCTCATATTTTTGCATAAAGTAAGAAAATGGAGGAATGCTATGAAATGAGTATTTTCTTTACAAAATATAAAAGACACAACAGAAAAAAAAAATGTAGCCCAAGCTCCCTGATTAACAAAGATACAAAAGTTCTCAAAAAAAAAAAAAAAAAAAACCCACTACAAACTGAATTCAAGAATTTTTTAAAAGACTATTTACTATGACCAAGTCAGCCTCATTTCAGAAATTCAGGGATAGTTCAACATACGTAAGTCAATAAATATAAATCACCCTGTAAACATATTAAAAGATAGAAACCACGTGGTCGTATCAATAGAGTCAAATTTAAAATAGACAAAATTCAAAATCACTTTATGATAAAAGCTCTAAAGAAACTAGGGATGGATGGAATAAATGTCAACACCATAAAGGTTACATATGAAAAGCTATAGCTGACATCATGTTAACCAGAGGAAAAACATGAATCATGTCGTCACAAGGGTGTCCACTCCCCACATTCCTATTCAGCACAGTGCTTTAAGTCGCAGCAAAGAGTAGTAAGAGAAGGAAAACAGGGGTACAAACAAGAAAGGAAGACACTGACATAGCTCTGCTTAGACATGATGTTCACATCATCGGAGCTTCTCAATCTCTGCTTAGACATGATGTT
>NC_034605.1:22069497-22079195 GCF_900095145.1 Mus pahari | reverse complement strand
GAGCTTCTCAATCTCTGCTTAGACATGATGTTTACATCATTGGAACTTCTCAAGACGCCACCTGGAGTTCACAAGCACTTAGCCCAAAGACAGGCCACAAAGAGACATGAATGAAGATAGGTGTTCCTGGGGGGCAGAAGGGCTTCAGCAGGAGAGGAAGGATGAGGAGAGAGAGTAGGGTGGTGTGAACAGACTGAAATTCATTACATATATTTATGAAACTATCTAAGAATTAAAATGGAAAAGTGATAGTGTAAATATTTTTTAATTAACGGAAAGCACAACATAGACATGGAGAAAGAAAAATTATCCACTCAATAATGTTTGGGGTGTTATTTGATAATAAGACCAGCAGAACTGTGAACATGTATCTAATACATAGACATTATTTATACATCTAATTAAATTAACATAAATATCTAAATAAATCTATTAATTAACATAAAATAAAACATTAGACAGTTGAGAGCATTAACTAAGTATTGAAACTTTCTAATTATAAAAGAAAGAGAAAATGATAGATTTAGAAAAAAAGAAAATATGTACATAAGAAAATCAAATTTATCAGAGTATGCCAATTTTTGAAGAACAAATACAAGTTAAGAAGCAATTTTAATAGAAAGTGAGAAAATGTAATTTACACAAGATAGTTTTAACTAACCAGTGAACATGATGCAGAAGCCTCTGATGTTAGTGTCTAGGGATAAGGCCTCACTGTCCCACAAAGTAAGAAGCAGACAGACCTGGAGTTTACTGGGGGGACAGAGGGTGTCTTGCTGTAGTGGAAGAATGGTTACTGATTTATAGCAAGTCCAGTTAGGTCTTCACAAATTAGGTTGAAAAAGAGGAGACCATGTATGAGTTAGTACAAAAGTGACATCAGCCATGCATATAGGAAGTTAATCTGATATATCAATTACTTGGCACATCCTCAGAGTCAACACCTGACTGTTAAGCTCTGCAAATGACTCTGACAGTGTTTCTGCATGACTCTTAGGGTGTTTCTTCAGTGCAGCTTTCAGGGAAATAATTAAAAATAAATTTGGACTTGAATTACTCACGGGTCATCATGGTAGATGGATGAAGATGGGTACAGTTCTGTCGAGGCCGAATCCCTTCAAAGCATATGAGTTAAGTGCAATATATTTTTCTGTTCAAATATATAATTAAAAACTTAATGAAAAAGGTTAACTTTCGTGACTGAAAGCTGATTTTTAAAATATTAATCATGCAACATTGGTGAGAACTTAGGAGTTATCTTAGGAATGACTGAGCACTGTATGAGTGCAGGCTGTTTGATACAATCACAGTAGTAATAACTGGTACAAGAAGAACTTTTTGTTTTTTTGTTTTTCTCTGGCCTTTGAGGTAGGGTTTCTCTGTGTAGTCCTGGTTTTCCTGGAACTTGCCCTGTGAAGGAGGCTGGCCTCGAACTCACAGAGATCCACCTGCCTCCTCCTCCCCTGTCCTGGGATTAGAAGTGTGCATCAGCACCTGCCAGCTTTAGGAAGATCAATTTGGGTAAGGAAGCAGAAGGCAGGTGAGCAGGTGCAATTGTGGAAGTACCATGTTAGCAGAAGGGGTCAGGAAAGCTGCTAAGAGTAAGATGGGGCCATCTTGGTCAGTTGGACCTACATCAGTAGTCAGTGCCTCAAAGCAGAGAAGGACCTTTACATATAGCACATTCATTGACTAATTTCTTTTCTCTTCAACACACTTAACTCTTTGATAAACTTGGAGTATAATTGTGATTGATTGATGGCAATGGACTATATGCGGTGATTTTAGCCTCATGGTCTGAGGATACAGTCGTGTTCTTGCCTGTTACCTTCCAATACCAGCACTTCTCTTTGCAAAAGGCACTGCATGGCATCAGATTTAATTAGATGCTAAACATGCTTTTTAAGTGAGGAAGAGAAAATTAGTGATTCTACTTTCAAAACGTCTTTTTGACTAGAACATATGCTCAAAGCTTTTAGAAAATCGTCCTATATGACAATTTCTGCATTTTATACTGGCTGCTTTTGGAATAAAATGCAATATCCCATATCTTTTGAAGCCACTTTAAAGCTCTGTGGAACAATTTTATATCATCTCACAATAAAAATCAGCATCTATTCTGTTCAGAGGCTGAAAATGGTGTTAAAACATCAGGAGGATCAAACACATGTCAGGTCGGTAGCACTTATTTTCCTGTTTCCATGACACAACTGTGATTCCTGTCCAGTTGTTTTGCATGTAATCCTTGACATCAGCACCTCCCTGTCTCCCTTTATAGATATCTCTGTGAGGATGGCTTTCTCGACTGTTTAAGGGTTCCTGCAGCTCCTGTTTGCCTATCAGTTCATCATTACAGAAGACTATCTGGTCAACCTCCATTTCTAGGACAGGTGATTTTAAAAATATGGGATATTATAATTAATTGATAATCTCCTATAATTATTTTCATCATATTCAATCCTTATTAATCCCAGATCCAACTCACCTCCCTATCCAACCCCAGATTTGTGTCTTAAAAAAAGGAGTGGATTTTTTTTTTTTTTTTTTTTTTTTTTTTTGGGATATAGGCTCTCTCTACATAGTTCTGATTGTCCTGGAACTCCTTCTAATTCACAGAGATCCACCTGCATCTGCCTCCCACGTGCTGGGATTAAAAGAGTGTGCCACCATGCCTCCTGGTACCATTGCAACTATCATCTTTCTCCACTTCTTTTCCTCCTTTTTCTCCTCATCCTCGTCCTTGTCCTCGTCCTCCTCATCCTCCTTGTTGTCGTCGTCTTCAACGTTGTCGTCATCGTCCTCCTCCTCCTCCTTTTCCCTCCTTCTCCCCCTTCTCCTTCTCATCTTCTTTTATTTTTTTAAAAAGACAATTCTACCTAGTCTAATTTATGGTATGTAGCCCCTAAACTGTGCACTTCAAAATCAATGGTTCAAAGCTTCAGCCAGCCCCTGCTTCCTGCCCCAGACAACTGCCCAGTATTTGAAATCCCACCAATCCTCAATCTAGAAATATCTACCCTGATAAGCTCTGTCGTTTAAGAAATCATATGTAAGCCCTGCTCTTTGTCCAATTTGCCCACTCCCTGGAACAGAAGGCAGCCATCCCTGGATTCATCCTTCCACACCATAGACCCTCCAATCTTTTTCATGAGATTTTTGCCTGGTATGACTCTCTTGTTGGAAGAAGACAAGAAGAAAAGAAGCACTGAAGAGAAGAAGCAGAGAAGGAGCAGGGCTGAGGCTCCTGAGCTCAGCTGGGGACACCCTCCCCTGGAAGCTGCAACCCCTCTGATGAGGAGGCTTCCTCTTAATAGTTATGTGGTTCCTGAGCCATGTCTCAGGATACCCTTCCTTTGGGACACTGCCCCACCTCAGAATTGTGTGGCGTCTTAGTACCCGTGTCTCAGGATGCCCTTCCACTGATATACCTTTTCCCTTCAGAATTGCATGGTTCTTGAGTTTCTGAGTTCCAGAATATTCTTCCATCCAAGCAGAAACACTTATAGGGTATCCATATATTCCTAGGTTTGTGGCCATCCACTGGAGAATGGTCAGTCTACCAGTGGCTACCCTTAAAGGAAACTGTCCTTCCTCCAGGAACCATCACTATCGACAGTTCCTCAGATATGGGTGGAGGCTCTTGAGCCCCTCCCTTATCCATAATAGAATGTTGATTGGTTTGATCTGTGGATCTTATTCAGGCAACCCCAGGTACCACAAGCCCGTGAGTGCAGTTATGTGACTGATAATTTATTTTTTAAAAAATTACTTCCTATGTATGCAATTTTGTTGTGTGTGTTTCTCTGTGTGAATGCATATGCAGATATGTCTGCAGGTTTGCATGTCTGTGCATGTGCTGAGTGCCAAAAGATGCATCAGCTCCTCTCTAGTGTTCTCTCTTCCTTTTAAAACTAGAGCCATTCTCTGATCTTGGGGCTTGTGTTTTCTTAGCTAGGCTGAAATCCAGCAAGCCTTAGTGACTCTTCCATCCCTACCTTCCTTGCCACTAGGCACATGCATGCACGATGCCTGGCTTGGTATGTGGGTAGTAGGATTGTCTCTGGACCTCATGATTAGACAGCAGGTGCTGCTAATGAATGACTCATCTCTTCAGCCCTGTAACGATTTTTTTTGTTTGTTTGTTTTTCGAGACAGGGTTTCTCTGTGTAGCCCTGGCTGTCCTGGAACTCACTTTGTAGACCAAGTTGGCCTCGAACTCAGAAATCCGCCTGTCTCTGCCTCCCAAGTGCTGGGATTAAAGGCGTGTGCCACCACCGCCCGGCAATATTTTTTAAACTGATTCATTTTTATTTTATGTATATGGATGCATTACCTGTGCATATGTTTGTGTACTACACGCTTTTCTGGTACTTGCAGAAGTTAGGACATGGTGTTGGATATCTGGAAGTGAAGTAATAGATCATTATGAGACACACATAGATCGTTATGAGGCACATGTGGGTTCTGTGAATTAAACCTGGGTTCTCAGTAAAAGCAGTGAGTGCTGTTAGTGATAGAGCCATATCTCTAGCCCTAAATGGATGGCCTTGAACTTTTGATCCTCCTGCATATCCTACTGAAGTAAGCTATCACTCTTAGCTTGGTAAGTATTTCAGGTAAACTTGCAGAAAAGGGACCACATCGGCCTAGGAGATGAAATACAATGATTTTATACTAGGGATGATTTGTGCAGAGACAATTGTGAGCAGTGAAAGGAAATTTCTAATGACAGTGCTTTGGAGAAGCACGGAGAAAACATATATATATATATATATATATATATATATATATATATGCATATATACATATATATGTATTCCTTTTTATCTTAAAGTGTTATTTTAATGTAGTATTTAAAGACTCAAATAACCAAAATGTAGGTAGTTGGCAAATTGAAGGTGTAACGTAGGTAAAGCAATAAGTAGTGAGGCCTTGCCTACTTGGAAATGGCTCTTGTTTGGGGCTGTGGTTTTCACTGGAATACAGATGTAGTGTGACTGAGCAATAGGCGTTCCTGTTAGAAATGCCCTGGCCCTGAGAGATAGTTCAGTTGGTAAAGTTCACGACCTGAGTTTCACTCCAGAATCTATATTTTAAAACCCTGGTCATTGTGCTTGTAATTTCAGGACTGGAGAGACAAGAGACAAGGGGACCCTTGGGGACTGCTGATCAGCCAGCCTTGGTAAATTGCAGACCAGTGAGATGTACAGCAATAGAGTCTCAAAATATACATCTACACTGCCTGAAGAATAATATCCAAGGATGCTTTCTGACTTTTGCATGCACAGAGGAGGGGGGGGCTCCTTTGTTTCACTTTGATGTGGAGAAATACAAAAGTAAAAGGAGATAAAAATCATTAAAATCAAAGAGAGCGTATTGATAAAACATGTGACGGGTGGTTTTCCAGTGTATGACCTCTGCTTAATGACAAGAAGCCTTATGTCTTGAATGACAGGGGAGTCTGCGCCACTGTTTCTGGGATGCAGTAAGTTTCCTCTTAGAGATTTTTCCACTACTTCCTGCCGTTAAGTGGCTTGTGTGTGCACTTAGTCTCCTTAGTAAAATATATATTAATTATAAATAAATTAATATGTATATTAATATATAGATCCCTACTTTTTTGTGAAGCTTCAAGTGTTAGTAACACACAGCCTGAAATGCTTACAAATGCTCTTGTGAGGACGTTAGGCCCTAGCCATGCCCCCTACAGTTTCGTGTTTTCTCAGTTTTGATTCACTGTGCTAATTTTCATCTTCTCTTACATCCCTAGCAAAGATGATCTTCTCAGCCCCTTCGTCATTCTAATTAGCCTGCAAGGTATTCTTCACATCTCTCTCAGCAAGATGTCTCCTGCTTCATTTCATCTTGTCATGACCTTTACAATTTTCAATGTGCGCAAATGTGCACATACACACACACACACACACACACACACACGCACACACACACACACAATATTGTAAAAGAAAGGCAAATCAGCCACAAATTAAACTGACATATACCTTTCAGCATTCACTTGTAACAAAGCTCATGTTACACCTTTTCTAGAGCGACATATCTGTATGAACTGGAATTGAAGAGGATCTTTGACCATTGTGTCATTATTTTTCTCATCATTGTAACAAACATCAGAGAAGACGATTTGAAATACTGAATGGTTTGTTCTAGATCCTTCCCATGACCACTTGCTTTCTTGGTTTCTGGGCCCATGGTAAGATAGAATATCGTGGAAGGAACATGGGGTATGGTGGATTGGCTTACCTCATGGCTTCCAGGAAGCAAAGAAGGACAGAAAGGAAAACCAAGGGAATCACATTCTTTAATGGCCTACTTCCTCCATTTACAGCTCTACCTCTCAATACAGAATTTATAATGCGGATACATCAACTTATTAACTGATTGATGAAGGCAAGCCTTCATAATCTACTGACCTTTCAAAAACTTATCTCTGAGTGTTCTTCATAGTTGGAACCAAGTCTTCAAAACAAAAGAGCCTTTTGTTACTTAGTTATTTAGTTACTTAACTTTGAGACAGGGTCTCATAAAACCCAGTCTTGCTGCAAATTTGCTATACTGTTAAGTATGACCATGAAGTGATGATCATCCTATTTCTATCTTCCAAATGATAGGACCACAGCCATGTGCCTCCACACCCAGTTCGACATGAGTCTTTAGCAGAACACTTTATTATGTATATAATTGTCTGCCTGGATGTATGTCTCTGAACCATTTGCATGCCTTGTGTCTGCAGAGGCCACAAGAGGACATTGGACTTCCTGGAACTGGAATTACAAATGTTTGTGTACCACTCTATGGGTGCTAAGTAGTGAATCTAGGTCCTCTGGGAGACGTGTCAATGTTCTTAACCAGTGATCTGTCTCTCCAGACGCAGAGACACTTTATAGCTAAAGCAACAGCAGTCAAGTGATATTCCTTTCACAGTAGGGTCCCTAGTGATGGATAAGATGAAATGGTATTAGTTTATTTATAGAATGCTTGTTGAACATTGATGTATTTATTGGCTTATCTTTGTTTTTCTAGCAATGTTTTATTTTACCTTGTCTTTCTTTTAATCTTTTTTTCTAGTGTTTTCCTTGGTCATGCAGAAGGCACAAATTTGGCTCATGCAATTTTTATTTCTTATTATAAAGGGAAAAAGCAGGAACCTACCTCGTTCTTTAGATGTTCAATTTTATAAAACTGCATGTCGTATGTCCCTGCCTATTGAACAGAGCATCTAATTCAGGTGTTTCTTGGCAAAGCCTGGCCTGGATTTTGTCAGGCTGTCTAACTTCACATCTATTGTGTTCATATCCAGGCTTGTAATGACACATCACAGTGACAAAAATGAACAAATACAATCCATTTTCTTCTTCATTCCTATCTCCTGAACATCCAAGTTAGATTTGCCATGGGCCCTAGTTATTCATTTATTAAATAGCTATTATGTTTCTGTCCTGTGTCCAGTCCTGTGCAACATCTGATGGGAGCAGATGCTGCCGCTATCATAATTGTGACATGGGTACCCATCTAAATCTGTTGACACATACACACTTATTAGTTTCTTTGTGGTAGATATTAATAGTCACTAAAATCAAAGCTCACAGCTACCCCTCTATGGTTTATTTCATTTTATTTTACTTTATTTTATTTTTATAAGGTACTTTTTAAAAGATTTATTTATTTATTATATGTAAGTACACTATAGCTGTCTTCAGACACCCCAGAAGAGGATGTTATATCTTGTTACAGATGGTTGTAAGCCACCATGTGATTCTGAGATTTGAACTGAGGACTTTCAAAGGAGCAGTCAGTGACCACTGACCATCTCTCCAGCCCCTATGGTCTAGTTTAGAAAAAGCTGTCCATGAATGGTCTGAGGACAAACAACAAACACTGAAGCCATCACATAACTCACTCTTTGAGTTCCAAGAAGTCTCAGCTTCTGCTTCTTTGAAAGACTCTACAAACATACCAGATTTTCCTTATCTACTCTTCAGTTAAGGAACATCTAGGTTGTTTCCAGTTTCTAGGTGTTATAAATAAAGCTGCTATGAACATAGTGGAGAAACTGTCGTTGTGGTTTGGTGCAGTGTTTTTTGGGTATATGTACAGGAGTGGTATAGTTGGGTCTTGAGATAGGTATAGTCTACAGTTCCTGAGAAACCACCAAATTAATTTCCAAAGTAGTTGTACAGGTTTACAGTCCCACCAGCTATGGAGGAGTGTTCTTGTTCCACATCCTTACCATCATGAGCTGTTGCTTAAGTTTTTGATCTTGGACACTCTGATGGGTAAAAGATGGAACCTCAGAGTCATTTTGGTTTGTATTTACCTGATGACTAAGGATGTTGAACATTTAAGTGTTTCTCAGCCACTAGAGATTCTTCTGTTGAGAATTCTCTGTTTAGCTCTGTACCCCATTTTTTAAATTGGATTATTTGGTTTGTTGATGTCTAGTTTCTTGAGTTATTTATATATTTTGTATGTCAGCCCTGTCAGATGTTTACTTAGTGAAAATCTTTTCCCATTCTATAGGCTGCCATTTTGTCATATTGACTGTATCCTTTCCCTCAGAGAAGTTTTTCAGTTTCATGAGGTCCCATTTATTAACTGTTGATCTTAGTGCCTGAGCTATTGGTGATCTGTTCAGGAAAATTTCTCCTGTGCCAATGTCTTCAAGGCTATTCCCCACTCTTTCTTCTATCAGATTTAGTGTATCTGGCCAGGAACCTAGGAAAATGGAAACGCTCAGGAATCTATGAGAGTGACTCTTGCTATAACTCATAGCAATGTGGGATATGGAGCCAGAACCATCCATCTGATGTAACCAGGCAAGACTTCCAATGGAGGGACTGGGACACCAACCCTGCCACAAAACCTTAGACACACACAATTTGTTCTACCTACAAGATGTGCAGGGGTAATAGATGGAGCAGAATTTGAAGGAAGGCCCAATCAATGACTGGTCAAGCTTGAGATACATGCCATTCAAAGGAGATCTCCTCTGACACTGTTAATAATATTATGCTATTCTTGTAGACAGGAGCCTAGAATAACTGTTATTGGAGAAGCTTCTTCACCCAGCAACTGATGGAAACAGATGTGGAGACCCACAGCTAAACATTAAATGGAGCTTGAGAATATTTTGTGGAAGACAAGAAGGAAGGATTGAAGGAACCAGAGGTTTTAAGGACACCACAAGAAAACCCACAGAATGAACTAACCTGGGCCCATAGGGGCTTAGAGACTGAACTGCCAACCAGAGAGCATGCATGGGATGGGCCTAGGCTCTCATCAGATATGTAACGGTTGTACAGATGGGTCTTCATGTGGGATTCCTAAAGCATGAGCAGGGGCTATCTCTGAATAACCTCAATAGAAGATGATGTTTCTAGTCTTACTGTAACTTGATATGCCAAGGCTGGTTGATATCCATGAAAGGACTCCCCTTTTCCAAGGAATGTGGAGTAAGGTTAGATTAGTGGGGAGGGGAGGGGAGAGGGTGAGCCTGGGAGGAAAGGAATGAAGGGAATCTGTGATTTGAATATAAATAATAGAAAGAAAGA
Organism: Mus pahari; assembly: GCF_900095145.1. Taxonomy (NCBI): domain Eukaryota; kingdom Metazoa; phylum Chordata; class Mammalia; order Rodentia; family Muridae; genus Mus; species Mus pahari. Next base: position 22,069,626 of record NC_034605.1, on the reverse strand, counting down.
AAGAAAGAAAGAAAGAAAGAAAGAAAGAAAGAAAGAAAGGAAGAAAGAAAGAAAGGAAGGAAGGAAGGAAGGAAGGAAGGAAGGAAGGAAGGAAGGAAGGAAGGGGGAGGGAAGGAGAAAGAGAGAAAA
>NC_034605.1:22032020-22069432 GCF_900095145.1 Mus pahari | reverse complement strand
CCCCCCCCCCCCACACACACACACAGCCAACTGTAGCAATGGTCCAAAGATGAAGTGATAATTTACCTGGTAACTGGCAGCTGACAGCTGTTAGCCTCCTTCCCCTTTAGTGGCGCATGCTTGTGCATGTTCAGTAGGCATTCTTCCATTGTGGTTTCTTTATTCCAAGACTAACTGTGTTTGCTTGAGAGCTTGTTGGTGATGATGAGAGTTACTAACATGTAAATTTCTGCACTCACTTTACCATTCTTGTGGCTCAGTTACCTTACTTTTACCATTTCTGGTGTTCTCTATACTAATGACCAAGTCAACAATCTATTCAACATAAATCCACTCCAACACTCAGCATCTAAACTAGAAACATAATTACTTGAAGATTAAAAAAAGAGTATTCATAGCCTCATTTTGTGTACTTTCCAATGTAATACCAGTGGATCTAATGTTGAGAGTAAATTGCTGACTGGGGTAAGTGACACACTGTGGTGTTGATTAAAATTAGCACACACATTCATTTTCATTTTGCTCTCTGCTGATTCATTACAAAGCAAATTATTAAGATCACAATACTGGGATAGCAGATTATATTGTTTGGGTAAATTCTTCATCTCCTCTGAGTGCTGTTCAATTCTAGAAAGAATTTCAGACTATGTACTTCTTCTCCATGATGATCTGTGTTAACAAGCTTCTTTAATATGAACATAGTGAAGCATGTGTCCCTGTCATATGTTGGAGAATCTTTTGGGTATATGCCCAGGAGTGGTATAGCTAGGTCCTCAGATAATACTATGTCAAATTTTCTGAGGAAATGCCAGACTGATTTCCAGAGTGGTTGTATCAGCTTGCAATTCCATTAACAATGGAGAAGTGTTCCTCTTTCTCCACATTCTCACCAGCATCTGCCGTCACCTTAGTTTTTTATCTTAGCCATTCTGCCTGGTGTGAGGTGGAATCTCAGTGTTGTTTTGATTTGCAGTTCCCTGATGACTAAGGATGTTGAACATTTTTAGGTGCCTCTCAGCTATTCTGTATCCATCAGTTGAAAATTCTATGTTCTATGTTCATAAATTCTATGTTTATAGCAGCCTTATTTATAATAGCCAGAAGCTGGAAAGAACCCAGATGTCATTCAGCAGAGGAATGGATACATAAAATGTGGTACATTTACACAATGGAGTACTACTCAGCTATTGAAAACAATGACTTCATGAAATTCTTAGGCAAATGAATGGAACTAGAAAATATCATCCTAAGTGAGGTAACCCAATCACAAAAGAACACACATGGTATGCACTCATTAATAAGTGGATATTAGTTCCAAAGCTCAGAATACCCAAGATACAATTCACCGACCACATGAAACTCAAGAAGAAGGAAGACCAAAGTGTGGATACTTCAGTCCTTCTTAGAAGGGATAACAAAATACCCATGGGAGGAGTTATAGAGACAACATATAGAACAGATACTGAAGGAAAAGCCATCCAGAGACTGCCTCCTTGGGGAATCCATCCCATATACAGTCACCAAATCTAGACAATATTGTGGATACCAAGAAGTACTTGCTGAAAGGAGCCTGCTATAACGGTCTCCTGAGAGGCTCTGCCAGAGTCTGACAAATAAAGAGGCAGATGTTAGCAGCCAGCCATTGGACTGAGCACAGGGTCCCCAGTGGAGGAGTTAGAGAAAGGACTGAAGGAGATGAAGGGGTTTGCAGCCCCATATGAGGAACAACAATATGAACCAACCAGTACCCCCAGTGCTCTCAGGGACTAAACTACCAACAAAGGAGTACACATGGTGGGAACCATGGTTCTAGCCTCATATGTAGCAGAAGATTGCCTTGTGCCTTGTTGGGCATCAATGGGAGGAGAGGCCCTTGGTCCTGTGAAGGCTCAAGACCCCAATGTAGAGGAATTCCAGGGCGGAGAGGTGGGAGTGGGTGGGTGGGTGGAGGAATACCCTCATAGAAGGAGGGAGGGAGGGATGGAATAGGGAGTATTTGTGGGTGGGAAACAGGGAAAGGGAATAACATTTGAAATGTAAATAAAGAAAATATCCAATTAAAAATACTGCAAAAAGCCGGGTGTGGTGGCGCATGCCTTTAATCCCAGCACTCGGGAGGCAGAGGCAGGCGGATTTCTGAGTTCAAGGCCAGCCTGGTCTACAAAGAGAGTCACTGTCTCAAAAAAAAAAAAAAAAAAAGTTTTTTAAAAATACTGCAAAAAAATAAAGTTTCTTTACTGATAACTATTAAGAAGACATCATTATGTTTTCCTCTTTCTCGTTCTGCTCCTCTCCATTCTGTCTTCTCTCCATTTTCTTCCCTTTCTTTTCTTTTTTGTCCTCTCCCTCTTCCTTACCTTCTCTATTTCCATCTTTTCTTTCATTTTCTTTTCAGTTTAACCTGGCAGGACTAGAGGAGAGGTAGGATTCCTCTTAAGGTATATTTTCTTTTTTGCATAGCACAATAGCCCACATAGCACTAAATTCTGTAGGGTACAGTGTTAATTTAATTTGAGTTTATGTATGTCCAAAAATACAGGACTAAATTAGAGGGTAGAGTTTGATGACTGAGCCTGTGCATATGTCATGTGAGTTCATTCTCCAGTACCAATAAAATGTTTGATAATACCATATTTCAAAATGCCAAAAATAAGTGTTTGATACTCTCCTTAAGTACATACAATGTTTGTTTTTATGTATTTATCAAGCAAATAACACTAAAAAGGAAGAAATTGAAAGCCTAGTTTGGTTTGTAAGATTTGAATGATCTTATCCAAGCAATGCCAGGTAAGGAATTTGGTGGTGTTTGGATTAAAAGACTAGGGAAGTGTCACATGGCACAGGACAATTCTATATACTAAGTCTGAGTAGTTAGAGTGATGTTTAAGACAGCTGTGGGCGATTGTGAACGATAAAGAATCAGGATGTTTATAGGTAGATATATGAGAAAGTCTGTTGGAACAAAAGTTCAAGTGGAGATAATGCAGATACCCCAATGAGAAAATGTGTTATACTATAGAGTATATGTATTTTTTAGGCTCATCTACATTTGGACAAACCATTCATTAATGAACTTTTCCCTTTCATACCATCTGAGTGTCCTACTATTGGTACTACTGTGGTAAATACATTCAAGGGCTGAATTTGATGCTCCACCACTAAATTTAAAATCCATTTTTACTTTCCTCATATTCATGATAAACATCTTGTTTTGTTCAGTTCCTCTATATAATAATACAAAAGTGATTATACTCAGTTACTGTTTCATAGAATACAATCTATGACTGATTGCAAGGCACACTGAGGAAAGATAAAAAACCTCCCCCATTAAACTATGACAACTTCAATTATGAGAAGCATTCCAGTTTTTAGAGATGCTAAAATGAAAGGTCGATTAGACACAAAAAATGAGTTGTTCAAGGTTACAGAGTCTTACAACATTTTACCAGTATTATTTGCTATTATTTACATGTAAAAACTTACAGTAAACACACATCTGATGAATGTGCAAAAATAATTAATTTTTTCAAAGTCTTTAAGACATAAATGTCTACGGTGTGGCATAGACAAGGTCATGCCACCCTATTACAGTTGCCTCAAGAGGAATGACGAGGCCAGACTCCACACACAAGGTTGAACTTGGAATGAATGGTAAAAATCAACAAAATAACACTCAGTTGTTTCGGGGAGAAAAGGGTAATTCCAAGTTATTTTTCATAACTAAGAGATATTGTCACAGTTTCTAATAGGATATCAGTTGTGTTTTTTATTTCCCTAAGTAAAAGGTAAACAAATGTGGCAATGAAACCAGGGACTATGATGGTCAGATGAGCATGGACTAACCTAAGATGCCTGGTTTTAACAGTGATTAAAACCTTGTATGGAAAATACCTAGGTGTGACTCTAACTAAGGAAATGAAAGATCTGTATGACAAGAACTTCAAATCCCTAAAGAAAGAAATTGAAGAAGATCTCAGAAGATGGAAAGATCTCTCATGCTCATGGATTGGCAGGACTAACATAGTCAAAATGGCCATCCTGCCAAAAGCAATCTACAGATTCAATGCAATCCCCATCAAAATTCCAACCCAATTCATCACAGAGTTAGAAAGGGCGATTTGCAAATTCATCTGGAATAATAAAAAACCGAGGATAGCAAAAACCATTCTCAACAATAAAAGAACCTCTGGTGGAATCACCATGCCTGACCTTAAGCTGTACTACAGAGCAATTGTGATAAAAACTGCATGGTACTGGTACAGCGACAGACAAGTAGATCAATGGAATAGAATTGAAGATACAGAAATGAATCCACACACCTATGGTCACTTGATTTTTGACAAGGGAGCTAAAACCATCCAGTGGAAAAAAGACAGCATTTTCAACAAATGGTGCTGGCACAACTGGCAGCTATCATGTAGAAGAATGAGAATCGATCCATTCTTATCTCCTTGTACAAGGCTCAAGTCTAAGTGGATCAAAGACCTCCACATAAAACCAGAGACACTGAAATTGATAGAGGAGAAAGTGGGGAAAAACCTCGAAGATATGGTCTCAGGGAAAAAATTCCTCAACAGAACACCAATGGCTTGTGCTGTAAAATCAAGAATTGACAAATGGGAGGTCATAAAATTGCAAAGCTTCTGTAAGGCAAAAGACACTGTCAACAAGACAAAAAGGCCACCAACAGATTGGGAAAGGATTTTTACCAATCCTAATTCTGATAGAGGACTAATATCCAATATATACAAAGAGCTCAAGAAGCTGGACACCAAAAACTCAAAAAACCCCATTAAAAAATGGGATACAGAGCTAAATAAAGAATTCTCAACTGAGGAATATCGAATGGNTGAGAAACACCTGAAAAAATGTTCAACATCCTTAGCCATCAGGGAAATGCAAATCAAAACAACCCTGAGATTCCATCTCACACCAGACAGAATGGCTAAGATTAAAAATTCAGGTGACAGCAGATGCTGGCGAGGTTGTGGAGAAAGAGGAACACTCCTCCATTGCTGGTGGGATTGCAAAGTTGTACAACCACTCTGGAAATCAGTCTGGCGGTTCCTCAGAAAATTGGACATAGTACTACTGGAGGACCCAACAATACCTCTTCTGGGCATATACCCAGAAGATCTTCCAACTGGTAATAAGGACACATGCTCCACTATGTTCATAGCAGCTTTATTTATAATAGCCAGAAGCTGGAAAGAACCCAGATGTCCCTCAATAGAGGAATGGATACAGAAAATGTGGTACATTTACAGAATGGAGTACTACTCAGCTATTAAAAACAATGAATTTATGAAATTCTTGGGCAAATGGATGTATCTGGAGGATATTATCCTTAGTGAGGTAACCCAATCACAAAAGAAGTCACTAGATATGCACTCACTGATAAGCGGATATTAGTCCAGAAACTTAGAATACCCAAGATACATTATGCAAAACAGAATAAAACCAAGAAAGATGACCATTGTGTGGATACTTCATTCCTCCTTAGAATAAGGAACAATATACTCATGAAAGGATATAGGTACAGAGTCAAAATTTAGAGCTAAGATGAAAGGATGGACTATCCAGAGACTACCCCATTCGGGAATCCATCCCATCATCAGCCACCAAACCAAGATACTAATGCTCATGCCAGCAAGATTCTGCTGAAGGGACCCTGATATAGCGGCCTCTCGTGAGGCTATGCCAGTGCCTGGCAAACACCGAAGTGGATGCTCACAGCCAGCTATTGGATGGAACACAGGTTCCCCAATGGAGGAGCTAGAGAAAGTACCCAAGGAACTGAAGGGTAACCCTGTAGGTGGAACAACAATATGAACTAACCAGTACCCCCTGAGCTTGTGTCTCTAGCTGCATATGTAGCAGAAGATGGCCTAATCGGCCATCACTGGGAATAGAGGCCCCTTGGTCTTGCAAACTTTATATGCCCCAGTACAGGGGAATGCCAGGGTCAAGAAGTGGGAGTGGGTGGGTAGGGGAGCAGGGCGGGGGGGGGGTATAGGGAACTTTCGGGATAACATTTGAAATGTAAATAAAGAAAAAAAAACCTTGTATGGACTGGTTAATTTTGGTTAAAAATGTGGGAAATAAAGGTATAAATAGAATTTTTAAAAAAATATTTACAGTATCCAATGCTCACTCAATATTCCTCCTGTTGCTTAAATGTATGAGTACACTTCCAACTCCCTCAGCATTTTATTCATACTGATTCCCATTCATAAACTCTTCTGGTTCAGACCAGGCTTACTAATGGTCTGAACACACACACACACAAAACACAAAGTTATAATACAAATGGTATTTGCCATTTGACTTCTATATATATATCAGTTAGAATATTTTTCTAGATGTGCATCTTACCCAATGTTTTAAAAGTACTCTTCTAATTTAGTCGTGTCAGACTGAGGGATTTAATGTTCTTTACTTTGACCCCTTACAAAGCCCCTACTCATATCCTGGTCCATAAAGAAGGATCTGTTTCATTGTACAAGCCTTTCAGTTGCCTGTCTAGATTTATCCAAGATATTTTAATTTTCTGAGGTAATTGTGAATGATATTGTTTATCTGATTTCTTTCTCAGTATGCTTGTTATTTGTATATAGAATGGCTACTGATTTTTGTGTTAATTTTGTATTCTGCCATTGTCCTTGAATGTGTGTATCAGTTGTAGGATATTTTTAATAGATTGTCTAGGTCCTATTGTACAATCATATCGCCTTCAAATAAGGACCATTTGACTTGTTCCCTCCTTATTTGATCCCCTTGATTTCATTCACTTGTCTTAGTTCATTAGCTAATACTTCAAGTACTATGCTGAATAAGAATAAACAGAATATACATCCTTACCTTATTAACCAATTTTATCAGAAATTCTTTGAGTTTTTCTCCATTTAGGATAAGGTTGGCCATAGGCTTGTACCACTATCCTGGGCTGTGTTCTCTGTACCTTTAAGATCTGCAGGACTTTTATCATGAAGGGATGTTGAATTTTGTCAAATGCCTCTTCTGTTTCTAATGAGATGGTTGTATGGTTTCTATCCTCTAGTCTATATGTGGTAGATTTCATTTATTTATTTATTTGTATAGGTTGAGCCTTCCATACATCTACAGAATGAAACCAATTTGATAATGGTAGATTCAAAAAATACAGTGCCAGGAGTGGGTTTTTTCTATTGAATCTGTTGGCCATTGGTGTTCCATAGAACCCCAATACAACAGGTTATTGCAATTCCTCTTGGCTTCTCTACAAGAATGTGGTATTACTTGCTGAAAGCATCATATCACATACTCGAGTCACAGAACATGAATAAATGAAGCTGGTATTTACCCTGAATCTTCATTCCTACTAAGTTGCTTGCATAGTGCAGGTAGTTGCCATGCGTGCTAGAATGTGGATAAAGCTAGTATTGACATGGAAGCTTTATCCCTACTGAGTAGCTTGCACAATGCTTATGGGTGCTATGAATGCTGTCAGAGAAGAAAAATAATTATCATTCTTATTCTGCTATGAACCTCATGAGCCACAATAACAACCTCCCTAGCAAAATATAGCCACTGGTGCAATAATGGCACAAATGTCTTGGGAGAAACCAACTAACTTTTGATTGGATTTAATCTTGCTTTATAAAATGGAACCCACATGTTATACAGTTATTGTGGACAAGAATTTGTGGCCCTAGGGGAGGAGTTGTTATCGTTATTCTGTTAATGGAATGGGACATAGTATTAAACTGACTCCTCAGGACTTCTTGTTATAACCATAGGTTGGTGCATCTTTCAAGCTTCACTAGATAAGTTTTTTTTTTTTTTTTTAGAAGACAGACTTTAACACAGAGATTAATGTGCAGAGAATAAGTGACCATGGAGTGCTCAGTCCTAAATGGGACATCTATATCATAACCCCCTTCTCCAAGGCTCAGGAATCTTTGGGAAAGAATGGGAAAAAAAAGATTCTAAGAACCAAAACATCTCTTGGTAGTGGTAAATGGCTACGAGGAAACTTTTCTGGAGACAATAGAGTAGTCATACATGAGCACCCACAGTAGCTGTGGCCTATATATGACCAGTACAGGCTCAAGCCAGACAAGATCACAGCATGGAGGGAGGAGATGGGTTTGAAATTTCACCACATCTGAGGTGTTATTGATTACTGCCTACTCTTGCTTGGAGAAGGAGGGGTAGTTTTATTTAAGAATGTGGCCCCTGGTAGATCTAACATACTCCAGTGGATGTCCACATACCTGAGTACATAGGCAGAATGAATGGGACTTAACTTTTTTTTTTAATGAGGAACAAGGTAATGTAGGTACTGAATGGGAGTGGATCTGGAAGGATATGGGGGAAGGAGACAAAATGTTTAAAATACAGTATGTGAAATCATCAAGAAACTGATGAAATAGATTTAAAGCAATGATAGCTTTCATTATTTAACAAAAGCACACAGCTCAATGTGAAACTGACACTGGACTAGACTATGACTGGAAGGTGGGGTTAGAGCTACAGAATGCTTTTGTAAAGAAGCCTGTTTACTTCTTTAATCAAAAGGTTGACACAGTTAAATATGTTCAGGGTAAGTGGAAAGCGTAAGGAAGTTGAAGGTAGAAAGGCTATGACATCTTCTCCACATTTTCCCCATTTATTCATATTGAACTATTATGATTTTTAAAAATGGTCTTTCTTTGATGAGTAAGTATGGAACAACATCAGAGAAAAATTCTATTGGTACAACAGTCTTATATTTAAAATGCATAAAGTAGAAACTGATGGAACAGATACATCCACACTTACAGATGGTGACTTTAATCATCTTCTGATGAAAGTGTAAGCAGCCGAACACTGGTGAATACGAGATAGGTCAGATTTGGACAGCACTATGAACCAACTTAATGTGCTTGGCATTTCAAGACTATGTTCCATATTCTCTGGCTGTTTTCAATGCACTCATCTCATCTGAAAAAACGTCTATTGGGCCACATTGAGGGACTGAATCATACAAGCCATGCTCAGTAAGTCAGAAAAAAAAAAAATTTTCATGAAATTTAAAAGATAAAAAGTTTTAAAATACATAGAGGGAAGAGACTTTATATTTCTAAGTATTTATATTAACAGAATGATAATTAAATCCATGATGTTTCAGTTTTAAAAAGTTTCAATTTTAAAAAGTTTGCAAGAATGGAGAAAATTACACTCCCAAATAACTTGAAAATGAACAAATAAAATAAATTGAAATCAAAAGTTGGATCCCTGAAAGAATCTATATCTGTCATGCCTTACTTCTAGAGATAAAGAAAAATTACAAATTACCACCATCAGTATTGAAAGAAAAATATCGATTCTACCAATGTTAGAATTAGCCAGTAGAAGCAAAAGCATCAATATAAAATTATGCATTCAGAAATCGCCTGCTTTAATCTACTATGACTAATCCTCTATGGATACCAGAAGTTTAATAGAATCATTCTTTTTACCATAACAAAAATGTGATATGTGCTACTTTAGGCAGAAAAGAACAGGACTGATTGAAATTTGGATTTACTAACTCAAAATGAAAAATATGTGCCCAAAATAAAAAGTGAATATTATTCTTAGTCTTAATATCTATAAGTTGAATTAATTATCCTTCATAAATATTTTATAGGTATTATTAAATGATTTCATAGACAAGTATACCCATGCACTATGAAATGAAAATTTGAAATACAGTGCAAAAAGGGAGGCTAATTTGAGATCCCAGGCTTTTCAGGAAGAAATACTTCACCTGAGATTAAATACTGGTAAGCAGCCAGGCAAAGGAGAAGGCAGAGCATCTCTGGAGGAAAGAATGTGTGAAGTGTGAGGACAGAAAAGATATTAGTGCCTCTGGCAAACAAAAGAGGCTAGTGCGATGAAGATGAATGAGTGTGGGAAGAGTTTAAATCTGGGCAGATAAAATTTTGAGCAGAAAACTGGTGTGGAATGAATTGTATTCTTCTCTTCAAATGTGTGATTATTATAGGTTGTATTTGTCTTAAGACACAGGAGACCATGAAGTAATTAAGGTAAAATAGAATTAGGGTAGGGCCTTAATCCTATCTGACTGCTATTCATATTGCAGAAGGCATGAGGATACACATAAGTACAGAGGAAATAAATACAAGAAAGTTGCAGGACAAAGAAAATGGTCATTTGTAGGTCAAGAAAGAGGATCTGAGAAGAAATCAGCACGGTCATGTTGTGGATAGCCCTGGGGCTAATTATATTTGATGTTAATTCTGGTTTCCTGTGAGGGGTTGTGAACAAGGAATGAGTCAGCACTCAGGTGATTTCCTGTAAACCTGCTTCCTACCTTGATTTGTAAAATAAAGGAGAGCTGATGATTGGGCAGATAAAGGAAAGGTGGAGCAGAAGGTTGGGTTGAGAGAGACAAGGAGAAAATGGAAGAGGGAGAGGACTCAGAGGAGGAGGAAAAGTAGAAAAGCAGAGCAGAAGCACATGGCCTGGAGAAACCACAAGTTCTAAGGGGTCTCATAAGATGTGGAAGATGGTAGTGTAGTGGTAGATTTGCCTAACCTAGGCACACAGCATGTATTCATATTAACTAAGTTGCGTTTTCATTGCCAGGGCATATATGGGTTGGAGATTTACCGCAACATTGCCACACTACAATCTGACTTCAGACTTCAGCTTTAGTAAGAAGAAAACAAAAACCAGCATCATAGTAAAATAACAAGAAATGATAAAATCACTCATTAATAACTTTTAATATTAATGGTTTCAATTCCCCTATGAAAAATCATAGATTAACAGATTGGATTAAAAAACAGTATACATCTTTTTCCTGATTCCAAGAAACACATCTCACCATCAAGGTCAGACGTAAAAAGATAGAGAAAGATATTCTGAACAGATAGGACTAAGAAGGAAATAGGTTTAGCTCTTTTGATATTTGACAAAGTAGACATCATAAAAAGTAAGCAGAAGAAATGGGGAAAGATACTACATAGTTGTTAAAGGGAAATCCACCAAGAAGATATAACAATTCTAAACATTTATGCACTAAATACATGAATGCTCAGTTTCATAAAAGAAACACACATTGACCATAACACAATGAAACTGGGTAACTTCAGTGACATACTCTCACCAATGGACAGGTCATTCAGGCAAGGAACAAACAAACAAATAAAAACAAAACAAGAAATATTGGAGTGAAATAATGTCACAAATCAAACAAACTTAATATACATCTAGAGTACTCCACAAAAATCACTAAAGAATATATGTTCTTCTCAGCAGCCCATGGAGTTTTTCCAAATCAACTGTATATGAAGGCACAAAGCAAGACACCTCCTATCTGGCTGCTAAGAACTAAAACTGGATATCAAAAACATAGAGAGAAAAAAGTATATAAATTCACAGAAGCTGAACAGCACACTACTCAATAAAAATTGAGTCAATATAGAAAGGATAGAGGAAATTAAATTTTTAAGTGAGAAAAGTGAAAATATAAGATACCCCAAATTATGGGATACAAACAAGGCAGTTCTAAGAGGCAAGACATTAAGTGTCTACATGAAGATAAAAAAAATTTTTAAAAATGAGACTTCTCATATTAATAACTTAACAACATGCTTGAAAGTTCTTGAAAACCTAGAAGCAATAACATCTAAAAAGATATGACAGGAAGAAATAAACAAATTCAAGACTGAAATAAATGGAATAGAAACCACAACAAAAGCAATATAAAGAATCAATGCAACAGAGACTGACAATGCTTTAGCCAAATTAACCAAATGAATAATAAAATAATTCAAATTAATAAGATTAGAGATGAAAAGAGAAGCATTACATCAAACATCAAGGAAATTCAGAGAACCATAAGAATATTCTTTTAAAAATCAGTATTTCACCAAGCTGTGAAACCTAGAATAAATGGATATATTTCTTCATATATACAACCTTCTGAAGTAAACAGTTTAAAAAGACCCACAATTTCTAGTAAAATAGAAGCAAAATCTCCCAACTAAAGATGTTCAGTGTCTGTTGGATTCAGTGAAGATTTCTTCCAGACCTTTAAAGGAAGACTAATATCAATACACTTCAATTATTTTATGAAATTGTAACTGAAGGAATATTTCAAAATTCTTTTTAATGAAATTACTATTATTTGATATCAAAACCATACAAAAGTTCAACCTAAAAGAAAATTATAAACCAACATCCCTAATAAACATAGATGTAAACGTTCTTCATAAAATTCTTGGAAACCAAATTTATCAATCCATATAAATAATGATCCACCATGATTCAGCTGGCTTCTTCTCAATAATGAAGATATTGTGTGAATTAATAAACATAATTCACAGGATAAACAGACTGAAAGACAAAAACAGTATATCATTAAATATAGAAAAGACCTTTGACAAAATCCATCACCTGTTAAGATAAAAGTCCTGGAGAAAGTAGAGACACATATTTCATATCTCAATGTAAAAGACAAATTACAATAGGCCTACCCACAGTTAGCATCATCCTTAATGGAGAGAAAGTCAATTTTAAAATAAGGTATAGAACAAAAAAGTAAGTTCTCAGAAGATGGAACACATGTGGAAATATAAGTTTTAAAACTACCTTGAGAGTTCCTCTTACCCTGTCAGATGGCTAAGTTTAATAGAACAAAGGACAGCAGATGATGGCCAAGATGTAGGGAAAGGGAGTATTTATTGCTTTTGAGAGTGAAAACTGGTACAACCACTATGGAAATCAGTGTGGATGATCCTCAGAAGTTGAAAGTAGTTTGACTACAAGATCCAGTTATAGCACTTTTTATCTTATACCCAAAGGATTCTATATCTTACTAGAGATATTGACTTATCCATATTCATAACAGCCTAGATGTCCATCAACTGATGAATCTATAGTCAAAATGTGGCACATTTATACACTGGAACATTATTCAGTGGATCAGAAAAATGAAATTATGAAATTTTCATGTAATTGATGATGTTGTAAAACAAACATCTCCAGTGAGATAACCTTGACCAAAAAGACAATATTGTATGTGTTCTTTCTGTTTTATGTGAGTATTCACTTTCTAGACCTAGATATGTGCACTTTATTTAAAATCACCGAAGTAGTATCAGGATTAAATGGGTGAAGCATGAGAGGGCAGAGTAAATGGAAGATTACAGGAAGGAACAATTAACACTAAGGCTTTTTGGAAAGGTATATGGAAATCTCCTAGTGCAGCAGCTTCCTAAAATATATACATAAATGAACAGAATTTAAGATGAATTATTATATATGGAGTAAGACAAGGCTCCAAATAGATATCTTATGCTACCAAGTAAAGCCCTTCAGTACAAATAATGGATTACATTTTGATGAGTTGTTGGCCAAAGGGATATCAAATAACCCATAAAACATGATTGCTCCACTTCGTTTTCCTCTACAATATGGCAGGCCCTTTTGCTGAAAACACCACCTATGTCATGTGACATGGAGAAACTGAAGTGATGTCTTACTAACTATATGCATAATACTGGAAAGTACTATGAATGCTGCCCTGAGAGAAAATACCAATGTCATCATTATCACCCAGATTTGAACTGATAACCCACAACAATGATATACCTGCAAGATATATTGGTTCAATAGTGTCGGCTCTCTGCCAGCAGGTCTGGGTGAGAGGAGAGAGGTTCGGTCCTGCCCTGGTCTCTCCAGGCCTGAGTGGGATGGCAAGTGTCCACTGCCCAAAAGAAACGCACTGAGCCGGGAGTCGAGTCTTGTTGAAGCAGGAACTCAACTTTATGCCATCAGCCTCTCACTTATATAAGTTCAGAACATAGGGAGGAGGATTTTTGGTGGAGTAATATGACGTAGGAGGTGGGAAAGTGACTGACAGGGCCAATGACCAAACTCTAAATTAGCAATGGCGGGGCAGAGGCAGGGCCAAACAGGTCTTGCTGAGTCACCCAGATACGGAAGTGACTGAGACAGGTCTCAAAACTCAAGCCAGCCTTGGATTTGTCGTCAAGGCACAAACCAGGGCCAAAATGGGGCTCAACACAATAATGTCACAAATGTTATAGGAGTAATGAACTACTTATTAAAAATTGAATTTAAGTCCCACTTGATGAGATGGAATCCATACTTGAAACTGCTAAAGGGGTCAAAAACCTGTGACAAGATAGGTCATAGGCCTTAGGAAAAATCTACTAATATTATGCTAAATAATAATAGTACTAAAATGACTCCTAATAATATATTCCTATACCCATAGATCACTCATCGTTCATCAGAAAGCTTCTTTCAGGAGATGATAATTAACACAGAGATAGAAAAATAGATAATATAGAAAAATAGGATACTTTTAGAACACTCAGCCCTGAGTGAAATGTATTTATTAAACCATTCTTCTTAAGTCTCAGGGATTTATGCAGATGAGAAAGCAGAAATATTGTAAGAGCCAGAGGATATTGGTATATAATTTTTTTGTTTGTTGAGTGTTTGTGTGGTTGTATTATCAGAACAATATGGTTTCATTAAGAATTTTGAAATCTAAGGATAGGAATAAAGAGAAGAAACCAAAGTCAAAGGCACAGAAATAATTTTCAACAAAATCATAGAAGAAAATTTCCCTAAACAGCAAATAGACTGGATCAGAAAATAATTCCTCTTGTTACATAATAAAAGAAATCACTAAATATACGGAAAAAAGAGATCATATTAAAATCTATAAGTAACTTTCAAAGGTAGTGCTATAATAATAACACTTAACTTCTCAGTGGAGACTAACTGTCATAAGGGCCTGGACAGATGTTCTAAAAACTGTAAGGACCACAGATGCTAGCAAAGACTGCTATAGCTAGCTAAACTTTCAATCATAATTTAGATGTAGAAAATTATATTCTATGATAAAATCAAATTTAGTCATTGTTTATCTACAAATTCAGCCCTACAGAAGGCTTCAGACAGATAATTTCAACCTGAAGAGGTTAACTATACCCAAGAAAATATAAGAAATAAATAATTTCAGACTAGTAAATCAAAAGTGGACAAAGAAACACAAGCATAACATTATTTCCACTATGAACACCACCAAACAGCAATAACAGTAACAAATAGCAGTAATCAATGCTGTTTTTGATAATTCTCAACATCACTGACTGCAATTCCACCAATAAAATGATGCAGATAATTAAAAAACAGGATTCATTCTTCAGTTTCATCAGGGAACCAAACCGTTACACCAAGGAAAGACATCATCTTAGAATAAAAGGATGAAAAAAGATATTCCAAGCAAATGGACCTAAAAAGTAAGCTGGAGTATTCATTTTAATATCTGACAAAATAGATAGCAACACAAAACTAGTCAAAAGAGATAGGGAAGGACACTACATACTCATCAAAAGAAAAATTCATAAAGAGAATATTGCAGTTCTTAACATCTATGTACCAAACACAAGGACATCCAAGTGCATAGAAGAAACACTACTACAGCTTAAATTACATATTGATCCTTACACATTCATTGTGGGAGACTTCAGTGCCTGACTCTTGCCAAAAGGGAAACAATCCAGACAAAATCTAAACATAAATATTGGAGCTAATTGATCTTATAATCCAAATGGAACTAACATATTTAGAGAGCATTTCACTCAAACAAAAGAAGAATATAGCTTCTGAGCACCTCATGGGACTTTGTCCAAAATTGACCATATACTTGGTCACAAAGGAAGTCTCAATAGATACAAGGAAATTAAAATAATATCATGCATTCTATTTGACCACCATAGATTAAAGGTGAATATTAACAACAATGGAAAGCTTACAAACTCATGGAAAATGAACAGCTCACTATTAGATGAAAAAAAAAAGTCAAGACAGAAATAAAGAGAGAAATTAAAGACTTTCTAGAATTGAATGAAAATGAACACTTAACAAACTCAAACTTATGGAACAGGATGGAGGCAGTTCTAAGAGGCAAGTTCATATCAGTAAGTGCTAACATACAAAATTGAGATCTCAAACTAGTAACTTAACAGCATATATGAAAACTCTGTAGCAAAGAGAAAAAAAAACCACACCCAAATGGGATAGACAGCAAGAAATAATCAAACTCACGGCTGAACTCAATAAAATTAGAAACAATAACAATGACAAAACAATCAGGAAACAAAGAATTGATTCCTTTAGAAAAATCAATAAGATTGACAAACCCATATTCAAATTAAGTAATAGGTAGAGAAAGAATATCCAAATTAATAAACAGACCAGACAATCATAGGAGATACTTTAAAACTTGTACTCCATCAAATTGGAAAATCTAAAAGGGTGAATAATTTTCTCAATAGGTACCACTTACAGACAAATAAAGACCAGATATGCAATTTAAACAGACTTATAACTCCTAGTGAATTAGAAGCAGTCATTAAAAGTCTCCTAAACAAAAGTCCTTGGGCCAGGTGTTTTAAACTCAGAATTCTACTAGACATGGAAAGAAGAGTTGATATCAATACTTCTCAAATTATTCTACAAAATAGAAACAGAAGCAATACTACCCAGTTCATTGTATAAGTCACCATTTCCTTGATACCCAAACCACATAATGATCCAACAAAGAAAGAGAATTACAGACCAATTTCCTTTATGAAAATCCATGCAAAAATTCTCAATAAAATAGTTGTGAACCAAATCTCAGAACACACACCCCACCAAAAATAATTATCCACAATGTATAAATGTAACTTTTATTCACCTGATCTTGTCATCTTGAAAGGTTGTTGCTGAGTAATCTCAGCCTTTCTAGTTCTGTTGGAGTTCTGGCTAGTTGGTTCAACTAAGCTGGCCCAAACTCCTCGCCAAGCTGATTCATATAGACTTCTCCTGGTTTCTGACTGAATTATTCTGCTTGGCCTCAAACTAACTCTGGCAATCTGTTCTGCTTCTCCTTCTCTGACTCATTCTGTCCTGACCTGCAACTTGTCTCTGTAAAACTGTCCTGGTAAAACTGCCTCCTCTCCTGATACCCCACCTTGCTCTCTTAAACAGCCTCTCTTTCTTGTGCTGTTCTTGTAAGAGTTGGGCATATCCTATCTCTGACTTGTTCTGTCAAAATTTTCTCTAATTCATCACTTTGTCTACAGCTCAATTAGATGTCACTTTCAAATAAGGTGCTTCCTTTTACAAATCAATGTTACCTTCATTGTTTTGAATTAAAGATGTATACTAAAGTTGTATTTGTATTTCAGGCAAATAGATTAAAGGTGTGTGGTTTGTCTGCATCACAGCCGGATCACACAAACCTAGAAAGTCTTAGAATGTGATACCTTGCCAAAGCAGTTACACTGCTGGGTTAAAATTCCTCTACAACTATGATTAAGTAGGCTTTATCTCAGATACTCAGGAATGGTTCAACATATATAAATAGGTAAAGACAAAATCCGAATTATCATCTTACTAGATGCAAAAGGCTTTGACACAATCCAATAGCACTTTATAATAAAGTCCTAGAATAATTAGGGATAAAAGGGATACATCTTAACATAATAATGGCATTTTACAGCAAACCCTTAGCCAACTTCAACTTAAATGGAGAGAAATTCAAGGTAATTCCACTAAAATCAGGAACAACACAAGGTTGTTAACTCTTTCCCTATGTATTCGATTGAATAATGGAAGTCTTAGCTAGAGCAATACAACTTCTGAAGGAGCTGAAGGGAATGCAAATTGGAAAGGAAGAAGTCAAACTATCTTTATTTGTAGATAATATGATGGCATACATAAGTTGCCTTAAACATTCTATAAGAATACTCCTTCATTTGATACACACTGTCAACAAAGTAGATAGATACAAAATTAGCTCACAAAATCAGTAGCCTTCATATATAAAAATAATAAATGGTCTGAGAAAGAAATCATGGAAACAATAGCTGCACAAAATAAATAATAGCCTGGGGAGAAGAAGGACCAGCAACAGGCCCAAAGTGGGATCCAGCTCAATGGGAAGTCCCAGGGCCTGACACTATTACTGAGGCTATGGAATGCTTACAAAAAGGGATCTATCATGACTGTCCTCCAATGGACCCAACAAGCAGCTGAAAGAATCAGATGCAGTTATTTGCACCCAACCAATGGACAGAAGCAACTGACCCCTATGTTGAGTTGGGGAAGGCTGAAAGAAGCTGAGGAGAAGGGTGATTCTGTAGGAGGACCAGTGGTGTTGGTTAATCTGGACCCCTGAGATCTTTCAAACATTGGACCACCAAACAGACAGCATACACCGACTGATATGAGGCCCCTAACACACATACAATAGAGGACTTCCAGGTTTGTGTTTATTCAGCAATGAAGCACCTAACCCTCAAAAGACTGGAGGCCACAGGGAGTTTAGAGGTCAGGTGAGGTGGGGGAAGGTGGGGACATCCACATGGAGATGGGGTGGGGTTTGGGGGAGGTGTGGGATATGGAGCAGTCTGAGGGTGGATGGGGAGGGGTGGGGAATGGAATATGGAATGTAAAAAATTGAATTACAAATAAAATTAAATTAAAAAATAAATCATGGAAACAATAGCCTAACATGATATATAATCTTGGGGTAACTCTAAGCAAGCAAGTAAAAGACTTGTATGATAAAAACATTAAGACACTGAAGAAAGCTGGAAAGAACCCAGATGTCCCTCAACAGAGGAATGGATTCAGAAAATGTGGTACATTTACACAATGGAGTACTACTCAGCTATTAAAATGAATGAATTTATGAAATTCCTAGGCAAATGGATGGATCTAGAGGGTATCATCCTGAGTGAGGTAACCAAATCACAAAAGAACTCACATGATATACATTCCCTGATAAGTGGATATTAACCCAGAAACTTAGAATACCCAAGATACAATTTGCAAAACACATGAAACTCAAGAATCAAGACCAAAGTGTGGACACTTCGCCCCTTCTTAGAATTGGGAACAAAACACCTATGGAAGGAGTTACAGAGATAAAGTTTGGAGCTGAGACGAAAGGATGGGCCATCGAGAAACTGTCCCACCTGGGGGTCCATCCCATAATCAGCCACCAAACACAGACACTATTGCATATACCAGCAAGATTTTGCTGAAAGGACCCTGATATAGCTTTCTCTTGTGAGGCTATGACAGTGCCTAGAAAACACAGAAGTAGATGCTCACAGTCAGCTATTGGATGGAACACAAGGCACCCAATGGAGGAGCTAGAGAAAGTATCCAAGGAGCTGAAGGAGTCTGCAACCCTATAGGTGGAACAACAATATGAACTAATCAGTACCCTCAGAACTTGTGTCTCTAGCTGTATATGTAACAGAAGATGGCCTAGTTGGCTATCACTGGGAAGAGAGGCCCTTTGGTCTTGCAAACTTTATATGCCCCAGTACAGGGGAACACCAGGGCCAAGAAGTGGGAGTGAGTGGTTAGGGGAGCAGGGGGCAGGAGGGTATAGGGGACTTTCGGGATAGCATTTGAAATGTAACTGAAGGAAATACCTAATTAAAAAAAAAAAAGACACTGAAGAAAGAAGCTGAAGAAGATGACAGAAGATGGAAAGTTCTCCCATACTCGTGATAATAAATGGTCTGAGAAAGAAATCATGGATACAATAGCCTCCCAGCTATTGGGTAGGATTAATATAGTTAAAATTGCCATTCTAACAAAAGCAATCTATAGATTCAATCCAATTCCCAACAAAATTCTTCATAGGTCTTGAGAAGACAAACGTCAGCTTGATGTGGAAACAAAAATATTGGGTGGTCAAAATAATTCTGAATAATAAAGAACTGCCATTCATACCTCAAATTATATTACAGAGCTATAGTAATAAAAACAGCATGGTAATGGCACAAAGCACACATAAAATTGTACTGTCTATATTAGCAACTAACGGTTGCTTTGTGTGAGACTAGAAGCATACAATCATGAATTGGTGGATCAACTCTTAGCTTTAGGTGACAATTCAACTGTATTACACTTCTTTGGAAGTTGAGCCTATGTGAATAGTACTTTGGACTTGTGTAGTGAACAACTTATGTTGTTATATGTTCTTATCATATATTGAGAGACTTTTGTTATTTATGTTTCTCTGCTTCCAAAGAAAGTCTCATTTTCCTTTAAAAAAAACTTATTTTAAGTAAATAATTAATACCTTGCTTACAAAGTCACATTTCCAATTCGTATATTGGAGATTAAGACAGAATTCTTTTAGAATTCTGTAGATATCTGAAAGCTTCATACTACATAAATGAGGGAAAAAAACCCAGTACATTCTGATTCGAATCTAAGCCAGAACTTAGAATTCCTTATCTTAAAGGGATTTGAATGCTGATGTGTTGAAAAGCCATAGCTGCCCAACAGGGAGCCAACTGGTAGTAACAATATGACAGCTTCAGATACAGATTGTGTGGTCAAAACAACAGGTTTCCATTTGAAGAAACTGAAAGAACTTGTTAATTTTGCATGTAGATACAGTTACGTGATGCTAAGCAAAAAATAAAAACACAGTCTGAAACATATCAAAATATATAAAGGAAAAAACATGTAACACTATCTAAAGCTGCAACAAACACGGAATGAGAAACAAATGTTTTGTATTTATCTTACAAGTTGAGTTCATATCTCCTTCAAATAGTAGCAGTGTGACTCCTGTTCACAGTGAGTGATCACCCAGAGTTCAGTGAAGACTGCCTACGTTTCTTTTGATAGGACCATATGTAATTCAACAAAAGTAGACTTATCACTGAAAAAGTTGATTCTTGCTCTGCCTGTAGCAGATTCTCTGCCACAGGGCTCCATACCCAAATAGTACCGGGAGGGAATGAGCCCCCCAGGAGTGTGGACAGGCCTGTGAGTGCAAGTAGACCACCACTGCTTCTCAGAGGAACCTGCCTGGAACACTCAGGACACAGGAAACAAGGAGCTGCCTGTGACAGGAGTCTTCTGTTCTCTGTCTATGCCCAAAACTGATCCTGTGCTATAGTGCTACATACACAAATACAGCCAGGAGAGAGCTGGTCTCCCAGGAATGCATACACACCTGTGAGCACAGGTAAGACCACCACTTCTCTTCAAAGTCCTTACCAAGAGGGACCCTCACAGAGCCATCAGGACACAGGAACCAAGGATCAACTGGGGACAGGATCCTTCCAGTCTCTGCACCACAGCTCTCCATACCAAAATTCCTCCTTGAAAGAATTGGTCTCCCAGGAGTACTGACACACAGGTTTGCAGGACAGATAAGCCAAAGCCAGAGACAGCAAGACCAGGTAACACCAGAGATAACCAGATGGCAAAAGGCAAGCACAAGAACACAAGCAACAGAAACCAAGACTACTGGGCATCATCAGAACCCAGTTCTCCCACCACAGCAAACCCTGATTACCCCAACAAACCAGAAAAGCAAGACTCTGATTTAAAAGCACATCTCATGATGATAATAGAGGACTTAAAGAAGGACATAAGTAACTCCCTTAAAGAAATACAGGAGAAAACAAGTAAACAGGTAGAAGCTTTTAAAGAGGAAACACAAAAATAAAGAATTACAGGAAAACACAACAAAACAGGTGAAGAAACTTATCAAAACCATCCAGGATCTAAAAATGGCAATAGAAACAATAAAGAAATCACAAAAGGAGAAAACACTGATGATAGAAAACCTAGAAACGAGATTAGGAGTCATAGACGCAAGCATTACCAACAGAATACAAGAGATAGAAGAGAGAATATCAGGTGCAGAAGATACCATAGAAAACATTGACACAATAGTCAAAGAAAATGCAAAATTCAAAAAGATCCTAACTCAAAAGATCAAGGAAATCCAGGACACAATGAGAAGGCCAAACCTAAACGTAAGGATAATAGGTATAGAAGAGAGTGAAGATTCCCAGCTTATAGGGCCAGTAAATATCTTCAACAAAATTATAGAAGAAAACCTCCCTAACCTGAAGAAAGAGATGCCCATGAACATACAAGAAGCCTACAGAACTCCAAATAGACTGGACCAGAAAAGAAATCCCTCCAATCACACAATAATCAAAACACCAAATACACAAAACAAAGAAAGAATATTTAAAGCAATATGGGAAAAAGGTCAAGTAATACATAAAGGCAGACCTATCAGAATTACACCTGACTTCTCACCAGAGACTATGAATACCAGAAGATACTGGGCAGATGTCATACAGATCCTAACAGAACACAAATGCCAGCCCAGGCTACTATACACAGCAAAACTCTGAATTACCATAGGTGGAGAAACCAAGGTATTCCATAATAAAACTAAATTTACACAATATCTTTCCACAGATCCAGCCCTTCAAAGGATAATAAAGGGAAAACTCCGACACAAGGAGGGAAACTATGCTCTAGAAAAAGTAAAAAAAGTAATCTTTCAAAAAACCTAAAACAAGATAGCCACATGAACAGATTTCCAACACTAACAACAAAAATAACAGGAAGCAACAATGACTTTTCCTTGATACCTCTTAATATCAATGGACTTAATTCCCCAGTAAAAATACATAGACTAACAGACTGAATATGTAAATAGGACCCAGCATTTTGCTGCATACAGGAAACACGCCTCAATGTTAAAGACAAACACTACTTCAGAGTAAAGGTCTGGAAAACAATTTTCCAAGGAAATGGTCCCAAGAAACAAGCAGGAGTAGCCATTCTAATATCGGATAAAATAGACTTTCCACCAAAAGTCATCAAAAAAGATAAGGAAAGACATTTCTTACTCATCAAAGGAAAAAAAAAAATCTACCAAGAGACTCTCTAAATTCTGAACATCTGTGCTCTAAATGCAAGGGCACCCACATTAAAAAAAAATTACTAAAGTTCAGGAAAACCAAAACCAAACAGAGACACATTGAAACTAACAGAGGTTTTGGACCAAAATGATTTAAACAATATTTATAGAACATTTCATCCTATATCAGAGGGATATACCTTCTTCTCAGCACCATATTTCTGGTCCCTTTCTCTTGGAGTTTCCTAGACGTTAGATGTAGGAGTTGCACTGCAGATGCACCAACTGTCCCTTATTTTCTTCATTTAATATGTTGTCAATGTCAATAATAACTTGTAACTATGACAAAAACCTTCTCTGATAGGAGATGAGAATTACATTTACCTGTGAGTATAAGGATAAATATTAAATGCAGTTAGAGATTATCCTGTTTGGGAAGGTTGCAGTAATAGTTTCTTTTCTAGCATCTGTGACTTCACCAGCTATGGGAAGCCAGCTATGTTTACAGTGCCAGGTATAAATTATTTTCTATTGAATGAACTTTAAGTCCAATTAAATAGCTGTTGGCTACCCTTAAGATAATAATGTCACTATTGCATCACTAGGGATATCTTGCCAGGCTGTTCATGCTATGGTTTGCAGCTGTTACAGCTATGTAATATTTGATTGCTTTTCACCCTTGTCAGCTCGCATAGCATCTACAAATACTATTGAATTTAGATCTCATATATGAGGCTTTCAAGTCAGTTGCAACTAGAATCCTTCAAGTCCTGTGTGGGAAGTATGCAGTGTCTTCAGAAATAGTCTTACCTTCAAATTCAGGGAAGAAACCAAGGGCAATGGTAGTAATCTATATTGTTTGGTAGTATCTCAGATACCCAAAACACATGCCTGGTATTGGTGCTTTTGTTAGATAGTCTATGGATCTTAGGATGAGCATTACCATATGGTGTGGTATAACTCCATTTACCATATTTTTATTATTGATTAATCGTTTGGAAGACTTCTAATTTGTTTCCATTTCCTAGCTATTGTGAATATTTATCTTTTATTGAGGAATTTTTCATTCATGTCCATTGGGATGTTGGCCTATAGTTTTCTCATTGTGTTTGTTGCATCTTTGGTTTGTGTATTAGAGTAATAGATAGAAATAGTTTAGAAGTGCCCACTTCTGTTTAATCATTTGAGAAGTATTGGTTGTAGTTCTTTGAAAATCTGGTAGAGTTCTGCTGGGAATCCAAATGGACCTGGGCTAGTTTTAGTTGGGAGAGTTTTCATAACTCTTTCTACCTCTTTCATTGTTAAGGTAATTTTTACATAGTTAATTTCCTCTTGGTTAATACGAGTGATTCAGCTCAACCTTGAAACTTGTCCATTTCTTTCAAGTTTTCTAAGGTGATGGAGTGTAAGTTTTTCAAGTATTCCCTTATAATATTCTGAATTTCATTGGTGTCTGTTACACTTTGTTTCCCTGTTCATTGTTTGGTTGGGGTTTTGTCCCCTCACCTTTATTACCTTTGCTGTTTCCCCTTTGACTTTCTTTTGGTTTACTGCTTCTTTCCTTTTCTGTCTTTTAAATTGTTCAGCTTAATGGTTAGTTTATGCATTTTAAATTTAAAAAATTAAATTTCTTAGAATTATTCCAAAACACAACATAGTGGATTAAAACAATAACATTCTGGTTTCTGCTGTTAGGAGTCTGGCCCTGCTTGGTTGGCTCCTCAGGCTTTATTTGTAGCTTTAGAGAGCTGCTGTCAACCTACCAGCTGGGACTGCAGACATGGCAAGGCTGGTCCAGAAGGAGCCACCTCCTCATGCTCATACCTGTGGTGATAGACAGACTTCAGTTCTAGTATTGTTGAGCTGAAGCCCCAGTGGTTCTTTGCCAAGTCCTAGGTGAAGTCTGCCTTCCTGTCCTTATCACTGGGCAGATTTTGTCAGGTATCTTCTGCTGAAGGCACACAAGAGCATAGCCCAGACCAGTAAAAAGACAGTATGTCAACACTGTTTACATCCTTTCCATGACACCTGACATATTCCATTTGCGATAAACAAGTTATGAGCCCTATCTCACACATTGAGGTAGACAGGATCACATGAGGACTCTAAAACCAAATGGTAAGAATTGTGGGACAGTATCCACGGCTATAAAGCTAATCCTCAAAGCATTATATCACTTATATTTACACTTAGACCTCACAGCTAATACTCTCATTGCTAATTCCAAACATTTTAGAATTTCTAATACAATTTGACTAATGAATCATTTGATTACCATTTGAAAATCCCAGTATATTTGTTTCCACTGTCATTGTTGGTGTGTACTTAGAGTAATACCCTCTGAAGTCTGTCTGTCTATGACTGTGCTATCCTTTATGTATTCTTGTTTTCTGTATCTTGGTTCATAACTCATAGGTTATTCATTAACAGCTACCCATAGGCATTTAACATGTACTCTTGATTTCTAGATATTATTGATATTTCTGTATTTGTGTCAGATAATAAAAGGTTTTACAGGTTTTCAACTGAATCTCCATCTTTTATAAATTATTATATTTTGGAATTTAATTCCACTTTCTCTTAATCTTTGTTTTTTTTTTCTTTGTTAGTGATATTTTACCTTCTTCTGACTTTCTGCTTATTTATATAACACTAATGTCAAATTCATTTCATTTTAGATATTTTTAAGGTGCTCTTGTTTTGTTCTTTTGTTTTTTATTTGTTCTTGAGTCTTTCAATTATTTTTAATATTCATCCTAAAGAACATTTTTGTAGCAATATTTGGCATATGTTGGGCAGGCATGCTCTCTTACCATGCTGTATATTCCTTAGGTCTTTTGATAATTTCTGCCCTTCCTACTCTGACTTTTCTTCTGATTAAAGACCTGCCTGTCTACTCCCATTCTCTTTCCACTTTCTCTACTTAAGCCCTGCTGTAGTTCAGCCATTCACCAAATTTTAGTTTCAGTTCCAATTTTCATTCCTAGAAGATCTGATTTTAATTAATTAATCAATTAAATAATGGAAGCAGTGTCTCATGTTGCCTTTGCTAGCTTGGAACTCCCTTTGTTAGAGTAGGTTGGCCTTGAACTCATGAAGATCCACCTACCTTTATCTCTCGAACACGGAGAGTAAAAACGTGCTGGCTCACCAAGCTTATTTGATTTCTTTCAAATAGTTTTCTATTTCACCAATTTTCTTCTTTATAATTTAACAATTCATTTGATTTGCTTAATTATGATAGTCATTTTGTAAGATTTTAATTTGAAGAATATGATTGTGTTTGTGAAGTTTTGTGACTTTTCTGTTGTTGATTTTGTTCCTCACACATTTTTATCTAGCTTTATAAACTAACAGCTCATTTTAAGTAATTGTTAGCCTATGTGACTTGCAGTAACTGAATTATGATCATTTTGCAGCAAGTCATGAATCTTCATCATAACTGCAACTTTCATCATAATGTAAACAAAATGATTTCGTATTTTAATCAACTGGGGCATGAGCTGCATCAGACACTGGCCCTGATTTAAAATTATGCCTAGAGAGCTCAGTTCCTGGGTTTCTGGAGTTCAAATCCCAGGCTGTCTTCATTTTTCATTCTCAAATCAAAAAGTATATCTACTATTTTTACATGAAGCTGGAGGCTAACATTCCTTTTTTTTTTTTTAAATCTCTGTTTCCCAAAGATTCTCTTTTCTTTCCAATCACACACTAAGTTTATATTTAAAACATGGTGTTAAGTGATGTGGTTTTTCTTTTTTATATAGAACCAGCTATAAGACACATCAACACAGTGAAAGAGCCACAGGTTTTCTTAAACAGTGCTTCTCCTAGGCAAAGAAGATTCACTCAAACTCAAACTTTTGTCTTATGGAGGTTCCCATGTTTTCTGAATTATCATACTTAAATTCTAAGTGTTTGTCAACGAAGAGAGATATCCTTAAATTCCAAAAGACCACTTGTGTTTTCATCGATGATAACCACAGCAGTGGGAAGAAACATTCTCCTGCACACAGACCCACAGCCGACAAGAGCCCAGGTTAGTGAAAATCATGTGGAGTAAAGGATCCAGTAGACTTAAAAGGCCACTCAGTGTTACATGTGATCACAGAGGAAGTGCTTCAAACAACACACTTATAAAATGAAACAAGACAATTCAGAGAAAAAAAAAGAAAAGCAAACTTCCCATAGATGGAATTCATTTCAACCAGAAGCAATAAATAAATGAATGTGGAAAGAATAGGAGTTTTACATCTCACTTTCGGAGTTATTTAAAATGTATTGAGGAATAAAATAGCACATGATTACTTTAATGCCATTATAAAAGAAATATTAATAATAAGTATAAATGTAATAGTTGTGAGTTTCAAATAAAGAAATCAGGACAAATCTCTGATATTAAATTTTGAATTCAGAATATCAGTGTAAACATCATGATTTCCTTTCGCCCTTCAAAAATCATATATTTTCTAGCTTTGACCTTTGAAGTGACATATTCCCAGTGGTTCTAAATACCAGTCTACTTCAAAAAGAACCTAGACGTATTATAGGAAATGAACAAGAAGATTCTGGAACATAGTATTGGTGAAAAAAAAACCAAGCAAATAAACAATCAAAAAAAAAAAAAAAAAAAAAACGAAGAAATTTTGGGAGATGAATGGGTTTATGTCAATGCTCACAGCCAGGCTATGGGCTCCCTCAGCAAAGTACATGGCAGTGGGCATCATTGAGGTAATTAGTACAATTGTTTAGACACTGAAAATATAAACTTATGACTGATTAGTGATATTAATAAGAAAACAAATGCAAATCATGGTTGTATAGGTTGCTATCACATGAACTTGTTTCTCTAGAAACCCATTATGAAAGGCAAAGGATTAAGTATACATTATTACCTTGGCCACATTAACTGCTTAAGAAGAACCAATATCTCAGTGAATGAGTTTTTCTGTATAAAACCCAGTAATATATATGGAAGGAGTTTAAAATCATCACCATCACAACCCTTAGAAACTAGCTACTTTAGGTAGTGGTCATCAAATCCTTTGGATGCCAGTGTGTACCATATAGAAATGAATATAGCAGGGTGAATCTGTATCTCCATAGATGAAACTTGATCATGAACTTCAGCAAGCTGCAGTGTTAATTCTGGAATAAGTGACAAGGAAAAATATCAGGAGAAATGGGGAAGGTATAAAATGAGATGGCCTCGCCTCTTCAACATTTTAGCATAAAAACTTGATGAAGAGAAAATGTTTTACATTGAGACTTTTATAAGAAACTCGTGCCATATTTGGAAAATTTCCCCATTTTTATGTTAACATATCTATTGGTGTTGTCCTTGTTTAAGCAGTCACGTTGTTGGGACTTCATGGGTATAGCTTCCCTGACATTTCTAGGAGATGTAATCTCACAGTGGACAACTGTTCCTCTACCTCTTAACATTTTTTCTGCCCACTCTTACAGTGTTGCCTGAGCCTTGGGTGTAGAGGTTGTGTTATAGATTTATCAGTTTGGACTGAGCACCAGATGGCCACTTGTTCCCTGATTTTGATCAGTTGCAGTTTTCTGTAACATCTCTGTCTATTGCAAAGACAAGATTCTTGGTTGAGGGGTAAGGAAGTAAACTTATCTATGAGTTTAAGGTTACATATTTAGAGTATATTTAGCAATTATGCTGTCTTAGTAAATTGGTAGTTGTGGATACCCATCCAAGATCTATGACCTGACAAGCCACAAGTTGTCCAATTAAAGAGCTGTTGGTTCCCACCAACAAGTATGCATGCCTCTGCTGTACTCATAGGTCTATTATGCCATGCTGGCTGTCATTGTGGTTCATAGGAATCATTGCTGGCTGCTTCCCTGCCTTCACATGGCCTCTGGTTCCATGGAAGCTAGTTGTCAGGAAGAAGCTTTTATGTCTGATTGAACTTGGATCTTCTGGATCTTGTGCCTTTAGTACATACATGGTGTCTTCCAAAAGACAGACTTACCTTCAACTTCTGGAAATTAACAAGGGCAACAACAATAGGCTCTAATGTTTTAGAAGTCTCTTGGACAACCACAACAGACAACCTCAAACAGAGCGTTTTCATTCCTGGTTAGGTGGATTTTGTTACTCTGTGACTCTTGGGAATCATCATCAGCTCAAATGAGAAATTTTTATGTGTATTCAATATATATATATATATAATGAGTATTTTGAGATAGTTAATACTATGAATCCTTATGACTTTTTCTGACACCCTTATTGTTCTTTTCCCCTTCTCCTACCCTCTTTTTGTGTGTTGATGTCCCTCCTCCCACATGAATAACCCTTGGTATTGATTACATTTCTATTGCTGTGATAAAAACACCATGATCAAAGCAACTTATGGAGAGGAAAGGTTTACATTACCCTTACCATTCCAGAAGGAAAAGAGCTCTTCATTGTCTTGGGAGGGGAGCAAGGTAGTAGGCAGCTTGATGAGTGGAGTGAAACCTGAGAGTGCACATCAGAAATAGGAAACAGGAAGCAGAGAGAGCCAACTTGAAATGAGAAGAGTCTTTTGAAACATCAAATCCCACCACTGAAGGTATTTACTCCAGCAAGCACACACCTAAACTTCCCCAAGTAGCCAACACTTTGGGAGCAGCCATTCAATGCTCAAACTCTGGGTGGCATCTCACTTAAACCAGAATCCCTCAGTCATCTCATTTAAGCCTGCATTCTTCAATCCCACTTTCCCCCTTTATGTTACTTTTGCTATATATCTTGAAAGATTGTTTTCTAATAGTAACAAAATAGTAACAATGTGTCTCTTTGCAAAGTTAAAAAAAAAATCAAGAATAAAGATCAAGACTTAAGAACAGAAGCTTTTGAAAGAAATAACTTGTTTAATATTTCAGAGAGCTTTTCCTCTGAAATATTAAAAGACAGGAAACTGTGGAGAAATGGAAACAAAGTTGAAGTAAACCTAAGCAATCCCCAAATACTTTATGCTATCAGGAAATGCTGTTTTACTTTTGAGGCAACAGAAATGCATACTTTTAAGTACACATTAACTGTAAAATCGTAATGACTTGACACCTTTATGTGAAAATAAAAGTCTAACTTAATTAAAGATTAATCAAAGTCAGGAATGCATAAATGGGGAATCTGTGTAACTTAAGAACTCATGGACAACATGAGTATAGCTAGCCTTAGAGTGAGTCTGAATACTTGCGGTAATATGCTTTTTATAAAACATGATGGAACTGTTAAAGTAAATTACAGAACTGTGCAATATTTTCTTATATATTCTTATTTGTGTTCATAAAATTATTGTAACTGTTAATTTACACATTTATATGAAGGCTTATTTGGTTAAGATGTGATTCCCTGTGAGTTTGTAAGGTGGTTAAGGACAGGGTCCATGGGCACCTCTCTGCCTCACTTTCACCACAGTACGCATTTCAAAATTTAACCAAGTGCTTCGTCTGTTACAGGTATGAAAAATATTTTAATGATAAAAAGTATTTGAAAGTATTTGTTAAAATAGGTCTCTCAAAGATGCCATAATAATTATGATTATAAAATTATATCATCTTTAAAGTGATTTATGCACTATATTATGATGTTTTACCTTAATTTCTCTTGTTCCTTTACCATTTCTACTGATCCTTTTCCTCTTGCCAAATCCTCCTCCTTATCCTCCTCCTCCTCTTCCTCCTCCTCCTCCTCTTATGTATTTGCATGTGTGTATATCTGTGTAGGTAGTCACAGTTGCTGTGTCTTCATGAAAATAATGACCATATCCTGTCCAGAAGTCGGCATATATAGTTCTCCTCTATCCTCTGGATTGTACAAGAGAATTTCATGGAAATTATACCTTTTCAAAGGTGTGATAGAAATACAATAGACTGTCATATTTTAAGTACATTATTTGACATAGTTTTCATGGCTCAGTCATCACAGTCAAGATAGTGAAACTTCTGTCACACCTGAGGCTTGTTAGTGACTCTTCATTTCTCCTGATTTACATCCTTGACTTTTTTTGATATATCTATATCATATCTATATCTATATCTATAACTAATCATTTACATTTGTATCAGAATATGCCACACAGTGTGTTTCCAATGTGGAAGCTCCCTGTGTGACAATTATTATATGTTGATTTGTTTTCTGTTGCTATTAGTGCCCATCATCCAGGATTTAATAAGAATGGAGTTGTAGAGTAGATTATCATTAGGATAAGCATTTTGATTCCCTTATGATATAGTATGATATGATAGTTCTGATTATTTATTTTTTGTTAGTGAGTAGTATGGAGTGCTACTTATGTGCGAAAAGATAGATTTATGCTTTTGCTTATTGATGACCATTTGGGTTGCATTGAGTTTGACCTACTAAAAGTAAGACAGTTAAAGAATGTTTAAGCAAGTCTGTGAAAATATCTGCCTTTGGTTTAGTGAGTAAATACTTAGGAGTGGAAAGCCTTCATCATATGGTAAGATTATAGTTAACTTTTTGAAACTTCCCATCTGGTTTTTACAAAGTAGGTGTAGCTTCTTCTACTCTTGTTAGTTTTTCTAAATTATTGCCAGCAATTGGCATGCTCAGTTTTTTAGTTTTAACCATGAACATAGAGTATAAGGATACTTTTGGATGGACATTGAGCTTATACCCCCAAATATATTATAAATTGAAAACCTTTTAAGTTCCAAGAACATTTATCCCACCTAACCACCGAACACCAGAGCTCAGCATGACACACTGGATTGTGTTGGCTGGGAGCTGTGTTTCTGTGATGCTGTCCTGTGTCATGGAAGAGAACCGTACTGCATTTTGCTAGCCCAAGAAAAGACCAATGTTTAATCTGATGTATAAGTGTCCTAAATGCAGACAATTATCAGCACCATCAATTTGAAAATTGCAAAAGCAATTAAGTCAAGATATATCTTTACTTGCATTTTTGTGCCAATTAGTGCTTTCCTAATGAATAATAGACAATTTTCCTTGTGTTTATTTACTGACTCTATAGATTTTCTTTAGTAGAGAGTTTCTTCAAGTCTTTTATTATTATTATTATTATTATTATTATTATTATTATTATTATTATTATTATTTTAACTTTGAGAGTGGTTCATATATTATGGATAGGGACCCTTTATCATATATGTAATTTGTAAATATTTTCTTCCATTCTGTGATTTGTCTTTTAAATTTTTCTTTTTTATATTTTATTTTTAATTTTCTCTATTACAAGGAATTTCACAGATATGTATATAGTCATACATGATCATATCTAGGTCCCTATTTTACCATCTCCTCATATCTTTTGAAAAGAAATTTGTGTGTTTTTATGAAATCCATATTATTATCTTAATCTTTATTGAATTAGGCATTATAGCTTCTACTCTGTTACATTGATCTATCTTTCTATCTTATATAAATACACTACTAGATGTTATTATTACTGTTGTTTTATCCTACATTTTAATGCCATCTACTTTTTTCTTCCTTTTCAAAGCTCTTTTGTTCTTTGACATTTCATAAGAATTCTAAAATTAGCTTGCTGCTTCCTACCACAAATCTTTATGAGTTTTGATGGTATTTTATTGACTGTTGATTAATTTGAGAAGATTGACATTTTAACAATGTGTTTTGAAGAAAAGCTGATTGTAGATTGTTACTAAATCTGGCAACCTGTTGAGCCTCTTATATTTTATTTTATAGATTTTAATAGACTGTCTATATAAAGCTTAAATGGAGTAGAATTTATAGGAAAGCAATGTAATAATGCAAGTTTCTCTTGTATTTCATAGGAATTGGGAGATGTCAAATAAAGTCAATTATTTTGAGGACCTTTCTTGTGATGCATGAGGTAAATAGAACTGATAGGTGACTTTCTGGGGACAGGAAGTACTAAAGATAATGTAGAATGTTCTCAGCACTGATTGCAAGAGTCTAGGAAAGATGGAAAGTTTGCTGATGTAGAAGAAAAGGAAGGATTGCAAGAACAAAATTATAATGTAATCAAGAGGGAACAAGATCTTGTGAACAGGGCTCCTATGTAGAACCAAGTGTGCTTCATTCATTTTATCAGGAGGAAGACAGAACATCTGGTCAAAATAAAAAAAAAACAAACAAACCAAAAACCTGACAGATTTGCTGGCAGGAATGTTTCAGGAGTTATTAGGGTAAAAGCCACAGTCCTGAAAAGGGTTAATTAGTTATTCTCAGCCATTTGTCTTCAATATACCTGTGAAAGAGATGTATAATGGAGCTGGGCATGGTGGCACACGCCTTTAATCCCAGCACTTGGGAGGCAGAGACAGACAGATTTCTGATTTCGAGGCCAGCCTGGTCTACAGAGTGAGTTCCAGGACAGCCAGGGCTACACAAAGAAACCCTGTCTTGAAAAACCAAACAAACAAACAAAAAAAAGTGAGAAGCGAAGCAGTAAATGATGTGGCCACATTGTTGGAAGACAACAGCAACATGTCCACATACTATATCTATCAAATCCATATCTTTTGGTCATGGCATGAAATTTAGCTTTGAAAAGAAAGCAAAAAGGTATTGCAGAACTAAACAGTCCTTGTCAAGGTGTGGTCTAGACCATCACTGACCCACCATTTTCTCAGCCCTAGTCTTTACAGCAGAATCTGACAAGTTGTCAGAACTCTGTGAAATCTCTCCCTTTGAGACAAGTTCTTCCTTTGGCTATTACCTGGCTCCAACAAATGAGCCTTCTGGGGAAATTACAATTTCTTGTTTACCACTGTTTTTATAGTTTGACAAGCACAGGGAAGGGTAGAAGTGTCTCTCCTCATTCTCTCTCTGCTTTTTTTTTTGTCTTTTAGGAACTCAGAAACAAAACTCTCATTGAGCAAGAGGAATGTTGAGGGATTACTGTAAGATCTGAGGAAGGTAGAGAAAACATACCAGATTTGATAGTGGAAGCTATTGAGCAAGGAAATGAATTTGGATGGTAGGGCAGCATGGTGGGCTTATTTGAGATCAATGTTATTAAAGCAAGACAGTAGTCATGATTTTTCATCTTCCGTCCTCTACATATTATCTTTTGGGTACAGGTATAAGGTAAAGCACAAAGTTAAGCATGTGATAGATTTTGATATGTGAAACAAAGATAAGATCATACACAGGAGCAGATAGATAATTTCTGAGACAGTGCATGAAACACTATGGACTTCACAATCTTAAGTTTACTTAGGGTTAAGAAGGAATAAACAGCAGGCAGTAGTCTGAAGAGTGATGGGTACTACAAAGGTCTGTGAATTCTGAGGCAGTTTCTCATTCCACAGTCATTCTGCACTTGAGATGTGCATAATGAATACAGTGCCAGCTCTGGATAGCCATAACTCAGGGTCTCTATAACTTTATACATGACAGATCAGGAGCAAGTTCTCACCCCATACATATGCTTTGTCTGGTACTGTCTACTCAATTCTCCTTCATCAGACTGGTATTACATAGACCCCTAACAATTCTCCATGTTAAAGTTCCAAGGGGCCTATACTGCTAGTGTAAATGCTCAGGTGTCCCTTGACTAGAAGGAAGTTTACAGAGGCCCTTGTTAGTCCTTTGCTTTTGAAAAGAAATGATTACTTCATTGAAAGGAACACCTTAAAGGTTTAAAGAATTTATTATTTCTGGAGCCCTATATGAGTGACCATGGCCTACGAGTGACCACACACTTTTAGGTCTCCCCAAATACAACGTTTCAATGTAGAAGCAGTTTTATGAAGTTTCATAGTTTATATAACAAAGAAAGTAATGGATTAAAGGAGGTTTACATACATTGGAGGATACAGATGAGGGGTGGGTACATCAACATGAGGGAAAGCTTTGCAGAAAATAGGACATCAAATCTTATTTGATGACATTCTTAGTTTTGGAGTTTGTAGAAGTTTGTAGAGTCTGCTAAGTTAATAGATTTCTAAAGGTTTTTGTCTATTAGTCATGGGATGTTAGCCCTAACACACAGGCAAGGAATGGCTGTTAGAGTTGGGGCTAGAACTAGCCTAAAGTAAGGTAATTAGAATCTACACCTGCAACTTTCCCTTCTGGGCATGTACTGAACACCAAAGAGGTAAGGGTCAATGGACTTGGATAATAAGGGGATCAAAGAAATAATGGGTTTGGGACAATTCTATAAGTATATAAACACAGAAGAGACTGACAGGGTTGGAATTTACATTGTGGAGATGGCAGAACAGTTGCTGGTATCTAGGTATGTCATAGGTAGAGGAGAACTGAGATAAAGTGGACCAAGAA
Organism: Mus pahari; assembly: GCF_900095145.1. Classification (NCBI taxonomy): domain Eukaryota; kingdom Metazoa; phylum Chordata; class Mammalia; order Rodentia; family Muridae; genus Mus; species Mus pahari. The sequence continues at coordinate 22,034,399 of NC_034605.1, read as the reverse complement.
TGAGCATATCAAGTGCTACTATTGGAAGGGTCATCTATGGGTTATTACACCATATAGATGGACATGGAATACGATGTTTAATTTGGGGCCACTTGAATTTGAGTGTTGTTCTAAAATCCACCCACAAAGACTTCTAATACCATTACTCTGACAGAACACAGTAGGAGATTGTCTTGTTAGCTATGAAGTTTTCAGATTCATGGTTCCATTTGTCCTGTTGGCAGTTTCTTTACTTCCCCCCTTGCATACTCCTCAATAACAGGACCATAAGTTAATAAGACGTTTAGCTTTGAATCCTTCCAACTTTCCCTTATTTATTTGGTGCTTTAACTATAGTTTTACAATTAAATGCATTTTTAAAATGATATATTTTCATCTTTCATGTTCTCTGTACCAACGGGAATAGAGGTTTTATCTTTACAAACTGTAGCAGAGAGACATACTAAAATTCCAACATCTTCATTCAGGCCCAGTTTCACAAAAGAGTAAGTAGTAGAAACTAGAGTGGAAACAGAAATCTGTGGACACTTTGGATCCTACTGAAGCCATGTCATTTCCTCTAGAGGCACTCTTGAATTCCTGAGATATAAGTTTGATGCTGCTCATGAGCACATAGTTTTAAAAAATCAAAGCAAAACAAAACAACCTTAAAAACCTTAATTTAATTTTTTTGAAATATTCCTTCCTAGGAAGTATTGCATATCTTAATTCAAAAATATGCAAGATTATTGTTTTATGTGTATTCACTTTTAAGAATCCTACATTTGTAATACTTATTTTTTCCCAATTTTTATTAGTTATTTTCTTCATTTACATTTCAAATGCTATCCTGAAAGTCCCCTATGCCCTCCCCCTGCTCTCCTCCCCTACCCACCCACTCCCACTTCTTGGCCCCGGTGTTCCCCTGTGCTGGGGCTTATAAAGTTTGCAAGACCAAGGGGCCTCTCTTCCCAATGATGGCCGATTAGGCCATCTTCTGCTACATATGCAGCTAGAGACACGAGCTCAGGGGGTACTGGTTAGTTCATATTGTTGTTCCATCTATAGGGTTGCAGACCCCCTTCAGCTCCTTGGGTACTTTCTCTAGCTCCTCCAATGGGGACCCTGTGTTCCATCCAATAGCTGACTGTGAGCACCCACTTCTGTGTTTGCCAGGCACTGGCATAGCCTCACAAGAGACAGATATATCAGGGTCTTCTCAGCAAAATCTTGCTGGTGTATGCAATAGTGTCTGCATTTGGTAGCTGATTATGGGATGGATCCCTGGGTGTGGCAGTCTCTGCATGGTCCATCCTTTTGTCTCAGCTCCAAACTTTGCCTCTGTAACTCCTTCCATGGGTGTTTTGTTGCCAGTTCTAAGAAGTGCAGCATCCACACTTTGGTCTTCGTTCTTCTTGAGTTTCATGTGTTTTACAAATTGTATCTTGGGAATTCCAAGTTTCTGGGCTAATATCCACTTATCAGTGAGTGCATATCATATGAGTTCTTTTGTGATTGGGTTACCTCATTCAGGATGATACTCTACAGATCCATCCATTTGCCTAGGAATTCATAAATTCATTCTTTTTAATAGCTGAGTAGTACTCCATTGTGTAAATGTACCACATTTTCTGTATCCATTCTTCTGTTGAGGGACAGCTGGGTTCTTTCCAGCTTCTGACTATTATAAATAAACCTTCTATGAACATAGTGGAGCATGTGTTCTTATTACCAAACATCTTCTGGATATATGCCCAGAAGAGGTATTGCTGGATCCTCCAGTAGAACTATGTCCAGTTTTCTGAGGACCTGCCAGACTGATTTCCATAGTGGTTGTACAAGTTTGCAATCACACCAAAAATAGAGGAGTGTTCCTCTTTCTCCACATCCTCACCAGCAACTGCTGTCACCTGAATTTTTTATCTTAGCCATTCTGACTGGTGTGAGGCGGAATCTCAGGGTTGTTTTAATTTGTATTTCCCCGATGATTAAGGATGTTGAACATTCTTTCAGGTGCTTCTCAGCCATTCAAAAATTTTCAGTTGCGAATTCTGTGCCCCATTTTTTAATGGGGTTATTTGATTTTCTGGTGTCCACCTTCTTGAGTTCTTTATATATATCGGATATTAGTCCCCTATCTGATTTAGGATTGGTAAAGATCCTTTCCCAATCTGTTGGTGGCCTTTTTGTCTTATTGACAGACAGTGTCTTTTGCCTTACAGAAGCTTTGCAATTTTATGAGGTTCTATTTGTCAATTCCCATTTGTCAATTCTCGATCTTGCAGCAGAAACCATTGTTGTTCTATTCAGTAATTTTTCCCCTGTGCCCTTATCTTTGAGGCATCTCCCCACTTTCTCCTCTATAACTTTCAGTGTCTCTGGTTTTATTTGGAGTTCCTG
>NC_034605.1:22026437-22027995 GCF_900095145.1 Mus pahari | reverse complement strand
AATAAAAAAAAAAAAAAAAAAGAATGCTTTCATTGTGTCCTATAAGTTTGGGTATATTGTGACTTCATTTTCATTAAACTCTAAGAAGTCTTTAATTTCTTTATTTCTTCCTTGACCAAGGTATCATTGAGGAGAGTTTTGTTCAGTTTCCTAGTATTATTTATTTTTTTATTGAAGGTCAGCCTTATTCCATGGTGATCTGATAGGATGCATGGGACAATTTCAATATTTTTGTATCTGTTGAGGCCTGTTTTTGACCAATTATATGGTCAATTTTGGAGAAGGTACCATGAGGTGCTGAGAAGAAGGTATATCCTTTTGTTTTATGATAAAATGTTCTGTAGATATCTATTAAATCAATTTGTTTCATAACTTCTGTTAGTGTCCATGTGTCTCTGCTTCCCTAATGCTGTCCCAGGTCCCTCGAGATCAGAATGGAACCGATGTTGTGTTCCGCTCACCAGTGATCCTAAGATCGAGTGGATAGTCCTCTAGGGGCCGTGGGGGTGTCTGCCGACTCCAGACACAAGGTGACCCGGTGCTGGCAGCGACTGGACAGGACTAGTATGTAATACTTATTTTAATGTTTCCACCAGATTCTGTGAATGCAAGATGAAAACAGGTAAGTGCTAGGGTGGGAAGGAGGTAGCCATGGTGATGTGAATGAAATGCTTAGTTCCTGTGTGGGAACGGAAAGCCCTGCTGTGATTCAGTTCCCTGTTGTTCCTCAGATGCCTTTACACCAGTATAAGAGGAATTAGAACTCCTTACAGTGTTTGTATTTTTAGTCCATATTGATTAATATTGGTTATATTAGAAAAAGTATATCTAATAATAAATTTGATTATGTTATATAAATAATGTTCTTTGGGAAATAACTATTTTTTTTCTAAAAAACAAACAAAAAACAAAACAAGCAAAGAAACAAAAACAAAAACAGAAAACCAAAACAGCGAGAAGCATGGCACTGTGTTAAATTTTTATCAATTCTTGAGGAATATGTTACCAGAAAGCACATGGCAGTCTCTTTCCTGCTTCCTCATTCAGGCTGGTGGCCCATCATACAACACGGAGCCCCGAGGAAACACCAGTCTGCATTCATCAGAAGGGGAGCATGACAGAGGCAGGTCACTTATTATTGCCATTGAAAAAACCGTTTTAGCTTCTGCATCTCATGCCAGGACCTCTAGAATCCTGGGTCTTTGGTGTTGGGTCCTAGGAAATAGTCCTTGGCTTGTGGTGGTGGTGGATTGGTACTGGTGATAATTACAGAAAAGGCTAGAAAAGAGCGAATTTTCCAAAGGAAGGCCTAGGAATGGTGACATTCTCTTGATGAATTTGCTTCCATTCAGATACCCGTTTAAAACTGATTGTCTCTAAAATGGTGTACAGCTTTCAATGCTTCAAATCTACCAGTATGAAGAATAAAGAGTTAGCCGAGGCATTTGGACCCGATCGACCTGCGCCTTTCCTGCCCAGGAGGGGTGCTCGCCTGGCGGCTGTCCGCAGGCTGATCCAGCACCCAACACCTTGCCTCCCCGACCGAGGAGGGGTGTCC
>NC_034605.1:21995291-22026426 GCF_900095145.1 Mus pahari | reverse complement strand
TACTCTGGCAAGTGTTTATATATCTAAGCATTTGAAATGTAAATAAAAAAAAAAAAAAAAAAAAAAAAAAAAAAAAAGAGTTAGCTGATACCTTGGTTAGCTTTTATTTCAGGAATATGTCTCTTTAGACATGAAATAAAGGTAAGAAAGTCCCCTCGTGAAACACAGTGTTAAGGAAACAAGTTGTACATCTATCCTGCATCAGTTCAGGAAGGACTTTCATGAGAAATTATGTTAGCATTTAGGTTTAGACATCAAAACTGCTCAAAAAACTGTGAAGTCCAAGAACATTTGCTTCAGTGCCTCCTTCTAGTGTATTCTAAAGGAGGAAATGTATTCAAAAATGTCAAGCTGTAACAGAAGTCAACCGTAAGAGTCAAAAGGGGGTATTAATGCCGTGTGTTGTGTTTTTTTTTCATTCTAAATACACAGTTCTCAGAAAAGTTATCGAAGTCAGAGGTCAGATAATCAGAGGATACGTAGTATGTTTCAGGAGCTTCCTGTCCTGAATCAACAGGCTCCTGAACCACTTCTCAGCTATCCATTCTAAAGGCAATATCTTCAATATCATGTCACTGTTTCTCAAGGAGTGAAGGGAAAAAGAAAAAAAAAAACATGCTTCCAAATTATACTTTAGAAGAAAACTTTAAATTACAACTTCTCCCAACTCTTGGTGTTTGAGTTGTGCATGATCAAAGCCCGCTCAATTCTGTATTTCCTGGGTCCTGAGATGATGGCTCGTTCCCTCCTCTCCTCTTTCTACTGTCATCATTCTGCTTCTGATACTTTTCCTGTGTTCAATTTTCTAGAAATATGAAAATAAGAACAACCAAGAGTCCCAGGGTACAGATTATGTATGCTGGTCAGTGCCCTGTGGAGGGCAAAGCTAGGCAATATGGCTTAAGGAACAGATCGTGATGGAAAGGACCCTCCCAGAGAAGTTTCTTCCAACTATGAAAGTCTAGACAAAAATGTGATGTTGGGGAGAAGTAGTGGAAATAAACAAAGCAATACATCATCCAGAGGGTGATGGTGCAGAACAATTGAGAAAGATAAGACCTTGAAAAGAAGACAGAGTGAAGCAGATCAAACCAAAGACTGTGGAAACGGAGACCTGACCACACACATTTACTCCCACTACATGGTATCATGTCCATGAGTGTTTTGAAAACCATAGATGGTTTTCAAGAAACCACATTATACAAAGTTCTGTGCTGTAATATGTAATCTGGGGCGGGGGGGGGGGAGGAGAAGACCGAGGGAACATTAGCTGGAGGGAGAAGATCTAGGGAAAAAAACTCAAGGAAATGGTAAGGCCAGTCTCTCAGGGATCAAAAATTTAAGTGTGAATATGAAGTAGGAGCAGTCCAGGAATGGGAGATGAAAGGGCAAGTATGGTATCATTGCAAGCAAAGAGAGAAGCAAATAACAGCAGAGACACAAAGTGGATGTCCTTGGAAGAAAGGCTCCTGGGTGCTAATGTAAACTTACACATTCCATTAGAAGAAAGGGGAATGTGCTCCGCCTAGCAGCAGGAGATGCTTGTTGGTGAATTTTCTTCAAGCATGCACCCACAGTGTTTTCTGTTATTGGTCCTTGGACTGAAGAAGTGTCTATGTATGCCGCCTCTTATCTCTGAAGAGTGCAAAGCATCAATTGAATGCAAAGACAGAGTCTACCGAATACAAAGATTGTACCATGGTCTCAGTTCTGCCTTTATTTTTGCACCTTTGTTTTTTAATGTTAGGAAATCAAGGTAACCCCCAGTACAAAAAACTGAGCGTTAGAATTAGGGGCAATGGTGAAGCCTCTTTTGGTCTGGCTCATACCATATGGTTTATAAGATGGTCTATGTTTGGAGCTTCGTGTCTCCTTGCACAGTGATGAAGGAGATAACCTAAATGGGTCAACGATGCATGATTTTATGGCAACTGGATGAGGAGAGGAGAAAGCAGAAGGTAGTCATAGTGAGTTTTTCACTTAATGGATTTCCTTTCCTAAATTCTACTGTAGGGCTGGAGGTAAATTTTTCCATTCCTACTCTTTCCGATTTGTCTCCAGCTCCTCGCTCCTCGAGGCTTAGAAGTGCCTGCCACTCACACTGGGATCTGGGGATGGTGTGGGGTAGGGCGGGGTGGGAAACAGACCATGCTGTTTCCTGTGTGGAGCCGGAAGTGCCCTCTCTTTATATGGCAACCCGAACCTTTCTCCCATCTACATGTGGTCTTTCACAATCTCCAGCAGAATTCATCTTTCTTGTCTTTCTCCCATACTCCCACAAAACATTTCCCAGAATCCTTAAGGGATTATTATCTCTGGTATAAAATGAGAAAGTTGTGACTCAGAGAATCTTGCCATCAGCCAGGGGCCACACCCACCCAACATAGGTAGTAGATGGAGGAGTGCCTTTATATGAGCCATTCTAGAATTAAAGATGTCGTCCAGCAGTCAGAATCAGACAATTTCCGCAAATGAATCTGTAAGCTCTCAGCTTGTTTTTATTGTTTCAAAAGTAACCTGCATTGTTTATTGTGACTCCAGCACTGAATACAGTGCTTGGCTTCATGTAAGGTTAGCCGACTCTGGTTTCATAGAAGTTCCATCTTTGGATTCAAATCAACATTAAATCACTGCCCCTTTATTTGCCTTTTTTTTTTTTGAGCCACATCTGTGAAATGGAAATAACTGTTATGGCTCCCTGGATTTTCAATAGAAGATAACGAATTAAGCCAGGGTCTCATAGTGTCTGGCTCAGGCCCTCTTGGAGGCTAACCCACAGTAAGTACAGCTGATACCAGACAGGTTATGAACAAGCAGTGGTGTCCTGCAGCCAGTTGTAAACACCAAAACGTGGGAAAGGAGCTTCAAAGGTGTCCACCTCATACTACAGCCTGACTCCCACCCCCCACCCCCACTCTTGACCCTGTTGAGAAACAGGAAGCTAAGGTCCTGGGAGGGACACCGACCACCCAGAGAGATAGCCAGAGGGAACCTGCTGCTAGCGAGCTCACAGGCATCCTCATCACACTGGCTCAGGGCTAGCTCCAAGCAGAACAGGGCACCTGGTGCTGCAAGGAGCCCAAAGGTTGCAGGGCCAGTCCAGGGAGCGGGTCCCCAGAATTCCAGGGTCTGGACAGATGCTCAGCTAGCCTGCCCTGCAACTGGGCTCGCCCATCACTCTGCCTGTCTGCCTGGAGTGTACAGTGTGGTTCGCAGAGCCTACTACCGCCTCCCGCCCCTTACCCTCCCTCCACCCCACCCCCACCCAGCCCTGCTTCTGCAGCCCTAAGGTTTCTGACAGAACAGGTTTGGCTCAGACCTTGCAGGTTTCCACCATGGCTTAGCAGATGGTCCTGACAGCCTCAGCCTCCCCTACACAATTCCAGGCAAGGCCTCATTTGAGGGTGACTGCAGAAGCATCTTGCCTGTCTCAAGTCTCAGGACAGAGGCTTCAGCACAGACCTAGAGAATTATAATGGCGTTTAGTGACACCTTCCAGTCTGCAGTTCTTAAGACTTGTGGCGTGGTTCTTTCTGCTTGGGGATGCTGGTGTGTGTGTGTGTGTGTGTGGTGTATTAACCATTTCTTTTATTTTTACCACTGATCAAGTTTAACATTAGTTTTCAGTCTTAAAAATAGCTCTCATTTTATAACACAAAATCTTGGTGGTTTTTCTTTTCTTTCTTTTATTTTTTGTTAAGTAAAGTACATTAATTAATGATCTCTAGTGGAAAAAGCAGACAAATAGAACCATTAGCTCACAAATCACTAAATGAGTGGTGCCATTTGTGGTTTGGATTTTTCTAAAAGCAAGTATGCACTATCTGTAGGATTGTCTTCAAAGTCAAGTTCTTAATCCTGAGAGGGTTAAAAGCTACTTGGTTATTTTCATGTCTTATAGTAGATGACCCACAATATACCAACAATCTGTCCTACGGTGTGTAGGGTCAAATGATTTTATTTAAATGGGGAAAAACTAGAAGTATTTGCCATTATGGACGAGCTGCAAGTAAATCCTTCTCTAACCTTTAGGAAGACAAAACGTTTAGTGAGTACTATTTACACACTTTGAATATTTTATATTTGAGTATTCCTCACAGTTTACACAAATGATTGTATATCCATTGCCAATCAACAAATATCAGGGCATCACTGATACGTAATGGTTAATAGTTTAAGCTTTTCTGTAATGGTGACTTTATATAAAACTACAGAGGTTACTGCCTACCATCAAAAGGTCATTTAGAAGTTTTGAAAAATAAAATCCCAAGGAATAGCTTAAGAGAAGTCCAGCAGTGAATTATAACTGCAAAAGTTTATGTCATTAAAAAGACTCAATTGTCGCATGAAATCATTATTTTTTGTTTTAAAATGTATTTCTAGAGCATTAGAAAAATCCTCACGTTTTTATTTTTTATATACCTTTAGCAGAAGATTACAGCTAACATTTTGTCTTTGGTGAGCAGCTGTTTGTTTCACTTTATTTACTTGGTATTGGATATTTGTCAATGTCATTTCATATCTACAGAAAATTCTTACGCTCTATGGAGGTAGTGAATGTGTGTGCGTGTCTGCCGGAGGTCACATGACAGTCTCATCCTATTTGGTGGAGCAGCTTGACTTTTTTTTCCCCCTTGCTTTTGGTGATGGTTGTGAGTGCAGAAGTTGATTGACAGATGCATGCCAGAAACCCTCATTCTCCTTTTCAAAGACATCATATGATGGATTGCGATCTCCCAGCGCAGCAGGACACGGGGACCATGCAAGCTGTAATTGGTCAGGTATGGAGTCAGCCATTTCTCAACTCCCCCCTTTTCCACAAGGGTCTCACCATATGATTCACATAATTCATATTTACTGTACCATCTTTCTATCTGTGTCTTCAGCTACCTGCCAGCGCAGCGCTGAAAGTGCGAAAGGCAAAAGGCGCCCATTAAATCTGGCCAGGGAAGCTCAGCTGGAAACTTCAGTGTGATGCTCTTAAACAGAAACCAAAACAAAACCACCACCAAGAAATTCAAAGAGCGTATCACATTTATGACTTGGACTGAATAGGAAAAACTTTCGTTTTAAGCATTTATTTATTTATTTATTTTCTGCTTAGATTGTGATCTCTGAAAGAAATAAAGTATGAGAAGAAAATAAAGTGCCATGCTTCCCAGGCAGTAGTTACAATTTTTTATTGTGCTATTCAATATTTTCACTTGGATTGTATTCTTCTGTCTTCCTCTCTCTGTATGGAAAAATACAAGTACACAAATACAAGTGCCTTTCTTTAGTTCCAGCCCCGGTGGTGTGTGACTGAGCCTGGAAAAATGTAGTAGTAGCCATCGCCCCCTCTGCTGCAGAGGGGCAGGCTGCAAATTAAACACCGCCACAATCTGAAAGGTCCAGGTGGCCTGCCCGCGCTTCCTAATGCAATCCAGCACACCAGCTTTAATAAACAGCTCTATTTAGTTCCTCCTCTCTGTATCCGGGGAGGTGAACTGGTCTGGGGCTGCTGTGATGAAATGCCAGAAGAATCTCTCTCAGAGGCCTCACAAGCTGATTTTTAGAGCTTTGCTGTTCTTTGTCTTCCAAATGGGTCAGTGAGTTCTGCTCTCTCTGTCTGGTGTTTTCTGTTAAATCGGTACTTTATGTTTGTGCTTAAGTGTTCGTGTTGTAAGCTAAATGAGAGGAGGAAAGGTCATTGTCTTTTCATTTGCCTTCTGATAACTGAAGTGCTGAAAGGAAGGATGTGCCCTGCTGGAGGGAGCTTTTCTGTGATGGGGGTGGGGTGTGCAAAAAAAAAAAAAAAGCAATCTATACAGGTTTTTCTTTTAAATGTGCTTTTTGCTAAAATTTTCTCTAAGTTCTCTATGCTTGGTTAAGAACTGTTAACTTGTAAATCAGAATGTGGTTACGAATATTTATGAACTCTGAAAAGTTTTGGGGTTTTTGCACACTCTCCAGCCTGGGCAAGCTGGTAAGATGAGGAGATTAAATGTGTTTCTATATGTTAATTGTGTCATAGTCAAATTCCTTCTTACTCTGTTTCCAACAAAATTAGAGCAAAGTACTTCAGAGGGCTGAAGGCATATGACTTTCTAATACCAGTGTGGCTCGTAACATGTTTCCAGATGAAAATCTCAGATATATAATACCATTTTTCCACAAGCTCACAGTATTTTAAAAGAAGTATATATTTGTTTCAACAGAAACAAAAACATTCTTTTAAACTTTTAAGTTGTTTTTTGTTCTGTTGGCATATTATAAACTGAAGGCTGTGTGCATATATATTTGTCAAGAGAAAATATGCAACTAATTTTATATACTGCTAATACTTGCTGCATTGCAAGTGTTTGCTGACAGAAATATATCATTTGGAGCCCAGATAATTTTGTATTGGCGAATTAAGTATCTGTTAAAATAAGTTTCTGTATATGATTAAAATTTGAACCCATAACATCTGACTTAACCTGTTTAATAAAAACTTTTCTGCAGTTGCATGTTCTATTTCTCTGTGAAGTAGTTACAGCAGTTAGTACCAGGAAAATTAGTCTGATTTCCTTTTGTATATGTTTGTGCTGAAAAAAATCAGAAGGAGTACTTTTAGCTTATTTAAATTTTTATTGGAAATTAATTATAAATGTGTATACTTTGTACTCCATTTTGTACTGTTAGAGATGAATCAGTGTATATTTTACAAATACAAGACTTCTGATTTGCCAAGATTTAACTCCTTGCCTTTATTCCTTCGCTTTGTATCTTGTGTGTCCCCAGGAATTTCCTAAGGTCTATGTCCAGAAACTGCAAATCTAAAGGATTTGCTATGGATACTTTGTAAACAGTTGCATCCAAATAGCTACATTTTATGACATTATTTTTCATAAATTATTTGTTTAAAAAAAAACTCATCCTTACAATCAAGATTAAAAATTGCAGAAGTGATATTCTCAAGATTGTAAGAATTGCAGTGCTCAAAGGTACACACTGGAATATTCTTTTTTTTTTTATTTGAAATTGAAGCAAAAATATCTAAAGAAAGGGGGAAATACCATAGAGTCTTTGACATATACCATGAAAGTCTAAATTTGATCTGTGTTTATAAAGACAAAAATAGAAGGGACCAACACTTGTAATGGATTGATTTTAACTATTATAGTAAAGTAAGAACATTTCTTCAAATGATTCCTTGCAACAACAAGGAAAAGAAAATGAAAAAAATTACTACTTTGCAGTCCCTCATAGGCAGCAAGGTATGCTTTGTTTTCAAGCCCTTGATTAAACGTCTTCTAATACCTATTCAGCAGGTGTGGACGGTCCTGCCTGACAATGCAAATGTTTGCTTCTCCTGTTTAGAATACACACTGATGTATTTATTTTTGCCTCCCTCCTGTTTTGATTTTTGTTTCTAAACGGCTCTGGGCAGGAAAAACAAATAGGCAGTCGTGAGCTATGTTTTCTGCTCAAAATACTGGATGGTCCTCATGGTTGTGGCCAGCTTTGCTTCTCTCTTTTCATTCAGTTCTCGGATCAAATATCTCTGGTCACTTGTACTGGAAGGAAGGGAAGAGCAGAACTGCCTGCGTTACTGGCCATGATGTAGCTTGGGAGAATTCTGGCTCCACACAGCAGATATTGTTCATATGTGCCTCTCCCCCAGGGTTTTTCCTCCCTCAAGCAAGCAATTAAGCAGTCTAGACTTGGAAGAACAAGCTCCCTGCCTAGTATATCAACACCAAGAAACTTGATTCATTCATACAATTTTAGAAATCAAATCAGATTTTTGATAGTAATTATCTATAGCAAGCTCCCTTGTTCCCAAAGCTGTATTGTTACCTTTCAGATGATTTTAAATAACTTCAAGCTCGGCACTTGAAGGAGACTTTGATTCATGGACTTGAATTACCGTTTATAAATAAAGGCTTAAATTCCCACCTCTTAAGGTCATTAAACGTTTACCTCCTCTTTTCTCATTTGTAGACCTGTGATTTTGAGTGACAGATTAGCCCATCAGAATCTCAGCTGTTTTTATTGTTTTGTTTTTGCTCACCTTACGGAAACTGGTCACTATGCCCAATTTTCCTCCTGACACTTTGGTCCCCAGAGAAACTGGCAGATCTACCATGCTGCTGTATAGCCCTGAGGTCTGGTTAGTACAAGTCCATATGCTGTTTAACAAATATTATCAATAGATGATGTTAACTTATGCATTAAAAATAAATACAACAAAGTAGACTTCTTTTTTTTTTTTTTAAGTGTTTATTACACTTATTTAAGAGTTTGCCAGTAATAAAGAAGCGACTGGGTCATGGGTACAATTCCAGAGGACATTGCTAGAATATAAAGGAATTAACACACAAACAGTTCGAAATTCTTGCAATATTGAAAAGCATTTGTAGTTTTCCTTCTCTGGAAAACAGATCTTTTTTTCAAACAGGCTTATGAAGTTTGCAGTGTTTCACAGTTGTCCATTAGAAGTTCGCGTGAACGGCGCTGAGATGCTGTTCTGACTGTGTGTCCTGCACTTGACTTGTGGCAGCGTCTTAAAGTGCGTGTTCTTTCACACTTATATTCTGGTGTTAAAACATGGTTTAAAAAGTCATGTTTTAGTATCAAAACAACTCAAATGTAGATGTATTTCCATCTTCTTTTGTTCAAGAAAACCATCCATGTTTTCCAAGAATAGTGAGCTTACCTGAGACACATCCAAGCTGGTGTGAAGTAAATTTGCCTAGGGAGCAAGTAAATGGCACACACATTATTGTCAGTCTGCTCAGACTAAATATATGCATGCCAAATATATACAAATTTTACATCAACGCTCACCTAACTCTGTTTTACATGTGCCAAATATGACTCCTATAGACTTTAGGAAAAGTCACATGGGTCTGAGTGAGATTTTTTGAAACAGATATATTGTCCCAGTAAATGTATACATTTCAGGGATGTGAAATTATTATTGCTCAGATTTAATTGAAAAAAAAAAACCACTTCCCATGGAGCTGTATAGATGGTTAGTATATTAGTAAAATAAAGGTTAATGAGAGATTGTTCTTCTGGCACAGAATGATGCTAGATTCACTGGTATTGATTGAGCTTGTGCTAGGTCCTTCTTACTGATGTCAAAGATTTCAATAGACAGAAATTCAGAGGCCAGTCTAACATTACTTAGGTGATCCTTGTCTGCTATTCTCAATTCTTATTGTCTTTTGAATTCTTTAAAAAATCAAAGTGGGCATGTAAATTATGAAGCCGTTTTATTCGGGCAATGATAATACGTGACAGGAACACATGAAATGAAGTTTGCCCGTGTTGAGCTGCCTGTGAAATCCTGAGCACTGACTGGAGGTCAGGGAAGAAAGACACTTTCCCTGGCTTGCCTTGCTGTGGACGCTGAATGTTACCAGGCAGTGTAAAGCATCTTTCTCTCTTTGGTTTTATCAAAATTAGCTTTGATCATATCTGCAAATGTGGAAAAAAAAACCACTCTTTTCAATTGCATTATGCTTCTTAAGCCTTTTGCTTTTTCATAACAGCAGGCCAAACAGAAAGTAAAGTTGGAAATTAAATGCAAAGATAAAAGGAACATATCTGCAGAAACAATTTGGGCAAAGGTAACTATTGACCATAAAATGGACATGAATAGAAAACATACATTTAAAATTAAATTGTGCTTATGCTAAACAACTGTATAGCTGTTCTAAATAGAAACTCGAGCCAGCACTCCTGCCCCCTTCTCTTCTGTCTCTCTCTGTTTCCTTTCTGATCCCTTCTTTCCCCTTTACTTTCCTTCCTCCCTTTTACAGCTTTAGTGTGTTCCAGGGAATTCAATGGCTGACTCAGGTCTTGTTTCCTGAGCACGTGGAAATGGCTCTATTGAACTACACTATCTTGAGCTCTCCTGAGACTAGAGAAGAGAGTTGTGCCAGTCTGTCTCTACATGTCTCTTCTGAGTCTCACGTTGAGGATAGGATCTCAAGGAGGGCACAGTCTCATGAAGGGTTCATTCCTCATCTCATATCTTCTTAATCTTCTAGTCTAGCCGTGTGAGTCAGTGAGGGTGACAACTGCTTGGTTTTTACCTGATAATTTCATTTCCTGGGTTAACCTAAGCTCATGTTGATTTTATTTATTTTATGGATAAATGACGGCGTTATTATTTCAGAACCAACATTTTATAGATTAAAAAACCATATGTAAATAACAATTAAAGTACCTTTGGTTATTTATATTAATTTTTTTTATTTTCTTGAGATAATAAGATACCCTTTTCTTTCTACCCAGCTGGTATTTGGAAATAGCTTTTGTTTTATCACTAGCTTTAATCTTCCCTTGATAGGAAGGACTCTTTCTTCACCAGCCAGCTTAGCAGGTGATCCTGGGTTCCTATCCCAGTCAACCGCAGCACCATTGTCTTTGGCAGTGCTTTCCTAATTAAGGAATCCCTGGGCACGGATGGGGTGGATAGACAACAGAATAATTTAAATGTCACCGATTTTTGAGAGGTAGGTTGCTCCTGGGTGAAGGAGTACCCATGTAATAATCAGCTCTTCATTCCTGGAGTCAAAGATGCAAATAAATGAGTAAACACCTTTAATAAGAAGGCTAACTCACTCCAGTGTATTGCTCTGGCATTGAACTCTCTTCACGCATTGTCATTGTCATATGCCGGTCAGCCATTCTGTTCTTTTCCACTGTGACACAGAGTAGAGTAATGAGTAAGAAGTGAACAGTGAATCTTGGTGGGCTGCCCGGCAGAAAAGACCCTGATGGATAAATATTTATCTCACAACTACTTGAACTGACTTTGTCATTGAGATTATTTAGTGAAAACAATCTAAAACAAATAAAATCTTTAAAGGAAGAACGCTTCTTTTGTGTTGACAGCATGCACAAATTTCAGAAGTAAAGAACTCCTTTTTAGACATCCTTCGAGAGATTTTTCAAGAGTCTAACTGGTGTTCTGAAGCTATGTAATAGAGACTTACCCCAGTAGGTGTTTCTAGGACTTAATTTTGTGTCAATGTTGCTTTTACACGAACATTTAGAAATTGTTGTAAGAAGAAAACATTTGTCCAGCACTCAGAGCCTTGGATAAACAGGTGCATTTTGAAAAGTTAAGATTTTGTAGCGTTCATGGGGACTCAGGCAAACTCCCCTCAAGAGAAAGTACATCATTTATAGGCAGCTTAAGTTCCCTTTTAAGCAAAAGGGGGTCTGGTGCACAATTCACATCTATTTTCTTTTCTTTTTCTTTTTTCTTTCTGTTTTTTTTTTTAATAAAATGCATTATTTCTGAGAGAGAGAAGCAAGTATTATATGGAAACAGAAGCATGGGTACCTGGAGCCTCAATGATACTGAAGATGTATGGGAAAAGAAATCCTTAGATCTTCAGCCCTACTTCTTTAAAATTGGAGGCCAGCATGGGCAGGAGTGGGGAAAGACACAAAAAGCCAGCCCATGGCAGGCCACACTGCTCTGACAGAGCTAGTTAATTTTGTAAGCCTTACATAATATGAGAACATGAGACTCTCTCAACCTGTCCTCCCAAAGGTCGAGAGTTGGGACAAATGTAAAATGCTGCTTAATGCGTGTGAGTCAAGCCAAGACCATCACACCCGTTTCACTTACTGTCAGTCTTGAAGATTCATCATCCTGGTCTGGGCCAACCCTGGTCTCTGGGCTGAAACAATTTTATCCAGTTTTAAAAAAACAGAATGTTCCAGCTTGGATCTTATATCCTTAGGGTTACAATATTGAATTCTGAATTGGGAAACTTAATCTTGCAGCCAGATTTGACAAGATGCTAGTTGAATGGAAGGCACAAGTGATGATTGGGGGTGAAGTGCCCCAGGTCAGAATTTGGGAAAAAAAATAGGAGATTTTGTAGACATTTGGCTGCAATATAAAAAAAAACCCCAAGTTTGAAATTCTCTATTTTTTATGAATAGGAAGTATCCAGGAACTTAAAAGTAGCTTTCTGCTGCATTTATTTTCTAGTTTCAAAATGTTCTTTAACAGCATGGACTTTTATCTATTCTTAGTGCATTTCTGATGCTGCTAACACAAAAGATGCCTAGAGTTATAGTTAAAGGTTATAAGAACAAAGGAAAACAATGCTTAAATTCAAAGCAATCATATTTGTTCTGTGGTAGAAAGTTGATATTATTGTATTTGAGAGCTGAAACTCTGATTTCTTTATGGAAAATATTTTTGTTGTGAAAAACATATTTAGATTTCCAATTACTAAATGTAAGAATTAGAACAGGTCAGTTTGGCAATCCATTTAACACACACACAAGGACATGTAAGCACAAATGAACACATACGTGTGCATGCACGCATACCTCCCACACTAAGGATTTTAGAAATACTTGATTATTTAACTTCTATTTATCTAAAGTTTTTTTTTAAAGTATCTTTTAAATTTAATAAATGCAAAAATTGTGTAAGGTAGTTGGCGACAATACTCTGTTCAACTAAATTGTTGAGGAGAATGGAGACAGACCGAGTGAGTTTCCCAAGTTGAACTTTGAGCCCCCTGGTTGCTACATAGTGAAAGATGATAATTGTACCATTCCCTCACTAAACCAGGAGGCTTGTCTCACAATGCATTTCCATCCTGTAGCTATTTTCTATGAGTGCTGAAATGGACCTGGGATTTTCTCTCTTCTAAAATTCCCCTAAACAGGAAGATGAACACATAAAATTGAAAGAAGCCACATAGTGCATTTAATAAATTATAAAATAAAACATTCTTTTGGGAAACAATTTTAACAAGATAAAACAATATAAACTAGAAAGTAAAATACCCCGTATTTCCCTTTTGCAAACTAATATTCATGAATAATTTCTTACCTATCTTTCCAGAATGTTTATGCAACCTGAGTAAACATATTTTACAGAACTCTGCAACTTACTGTATATATTTATAAGCATATATTAAACATCAAATGTTGCTTAAAAATAGATCCACACTTAAAAAAAAAATGACATCTCCTACTGCCTGGACTGTCCTCAAACTCGTATGTTCACATAATCCTCTTGCCTCAGCCTCCCGAAAACCTGGGACTATAGGCATGTGTCACTATGCCTGGCTGTAAATGAAATCCTTTTCTGTAGTATTTCATTTTCTGGATGCCTCCAACCTTTAAAAGAAGACTTTTTATTAATTAGCCTAAACAAAGATGTTCCAGAACCTTCTGAGTGGGGTTTGCTTTACCATTGAACTCATACATGGCCCTCCCTAAGAGAGAATGTCTTAGTTATGGTTGTTATTGCTCTGATGGAACACCGTGACCAAAAGCAAGTAGATGTGGAAAGGGCTTATTCGGCTTACACTTCCACATAGCTGTTCATCATCGAAGGAAGTCAGGACAGGAACTCAAACAAAGCAGGAACCTTGAGGCAGGATCTGATGCAGAGGCCATGAAAGAATAATGCTTACTGGCAAGCTCCTCATGGCTTGCTCAGTCTGCTCTCATATATAATCCAGGATCCCCAGCCCAAGGGTAGCCCCACTCACAATAGGCCAGGCATTTTCTCAACTGAGTTTTCCCCTTTTCAGTTTGTGTGTCAAGTTGACTGAAGACTAGCCAGAACAACTGATCCCTTGTCAACTTGACATGCAAATACATCATTATTAAGCTACACCTTTCCTTTCTTATTCCTCTCCAAGATTTTACATTGAAAACATAAATAATTTTAAAAGTCACACAGTCTTGACAAATTCAAACAGATTAAAATTTACTATCTTTAATAATCCAAAACCACTTTTAAAAGTTCAAAGTCTTTCCATTGTAGGCTCCTACAATAATCAAAATTAAATGAAGTAACTTCTTCAGGAAGAAAAAACTAGTGCACAACCACAATTTGAATCAAGCAAAACCAAACCCCAACAGTATAAATGACTCAGTGTCCAATGTTGGGATTCACTCATGAGTTTGTGGACTCCTCCGGGAAACACGGGTCACTTCTCCAGCTTTGCCCTCTGCAGCACACACCAGGCTCGGGCTGGCCCCAGCCCACTGCTGTTGCTGTTCTTAAGAAGAGGGAACGCTCATTGAGAAAAAGCCTCCATTCGATCCAGCTATTAAGACATTTTCCTAATTAGCTACTGATGGGGGAGGCTCAGCCCATTGTAGGTGGTGCCATTCCTCAGCTGGGTGCTATAAAAAGCAGGCTGTGCAAGCCATCAGAAGCAAGCTAGTAAGCAGCACGCCTCCAGGGCCTCTGCATCAGCTCCTGCCTCCAGGTTCCTGCCCTGTTTGAGTTTCTGTCCCAACTTCCTTCAATGATAAACAACTTCATGAAAGTGTAAGTCAAGTGGACCCTCTCTTCACCAACTTGCTTTTGGTCTCAGCATTTCAGTGCAGTAATAGTAGCCCTAGTACAGACAGATGATAAAGTGTAATGTTACAAATGAAAGGTAGACTAATGGCATTGGGAAAGATACTTGCCAGTTGGTAGAATACCAAAACCAATTAAGACAGCAATAAAGATCATAATACTGTATGTAATGATAAAGAAGTAAGAACATGAGAGAACGATATAAAAAAAGAAACCCAGATCTCAGTCGGATGTCTTATGACTTTAAAACCAAACCAGCAACTCAGCTGATCACAGCACACATCCTGTGCCATGACACAGGCCTCACCTCACTGCTCCTTAGTAAGATAACAGACATAGATGTGTTTCCAGTGTTTTACACAGTTGATGTACCTGGATTAGAGCTCAGGAGATAATAGGGAGTTCATGGAAATGGATGCAGGTTAAATTCCTGTTTTCTATAATTCATTTTGTATCAGACTAATCTTTCACTTGACATACATTTAATGTACAGTTGAGAGAAGAATAAGCTAAAAATAATCAGAATTTTTCATGTGTGTTAAATTGGTGTTTTGATAAGGTAAGCAAAAAATGTCTACGACTTGAACACTTAGGAGAATGTGCTAGAAGTCATGGTTCGCATTTCTTTTAGGATATCTGTGACTGTGGATCTTAATCGAATCATTCATGTGTATGAAAAGGAAAGTGAAGTGGGAGATAATGAAGTCTTCTGTTTCAGGGAAGATGGTGGTAGGGAGCTTCGCATGACAGACCTTTCTGCAGAAATTTCTGCAAATTCATTTTCTGGAACTGCCCATCGGAGATATGTACAGTATTCCTTCTTCTGTTCTCTCCCAGATGTCAGGATCAGTACCGTGGACTGCACACAACCACCTGTATCCACCACCTCCCGAGCAGTTTGCTGCCCCCTTTGCTCAGAGTGTGATCTCAATAACA
Source organism: Mus pahari (assembly GCF_900095145.1). Classification (NCBI taxonomy): domain Eukaryota; kingdom Metazoa; phylum Chordata; class Mammalia; order Rodentia; family Muridae; genus Mus; species Mus pahari. Next base: position 22,011,155 of record NC_034605.1, on the reverse strand, counting down.
AGTCAGGGTATTGACCTTGACATTAATACTTTCATTGGAGGCCACAGCTCTAAAGTCCACTTCCCATCTGGTGGAAGTAGAACTGGGCTCTGAGTGACTGAAACTCTCTTTTCATAGCTATAATTGCTAGTGGGTGGAAGCAAGGAGATTTGAACCCAGGTGTTCTTTCTGAAATTTCCTGGTTACTCTTTTTCTTAGGTCTTAATTTTGGCTGCCACTAAAACCACCAAGGGCAGGCTTTAAGCTCTATGGACTACATGCAGAGCCGACCCCAGAAATTCCCATATAGTTTTGATGAGCAGTGCTTCCATAATACTGGCATGTGTTCTAAAGCTTTGCAAGGCTTGGGTGTGTGATAGTGTGTTCACTCACAAGCATTAAATAACAAGTGAAGCTTTATAGACAATGGCAGTGCAAATTAGAGGCAATGAAGGTTGAATAATTCTACGTGTGTGTGTGTGTGTGTGTGTGTGTGTGTGTGTGTATCTTGTATCCTTCAGGGAATCTTATAAATTGTGTTGAATATATAAAATAACACTTAATAACCTCTGTCATCCAGAAAAGGTCAAGGAGTGTTTCCTCCCAGCACCTAGCTGCCTATAGCTCCAAGTCCAGAGGATCCAGTGCCCTCTGCTGGCTCCTGTGAGGACCTGAAAACATATGGCATATACTCACATGGGCAGGTGTGTGCATACACACACACACACACACACACACACACACACACACTTAAAAAAAAAACAGCAGATAGGGGCTAAATATTCAACTCCCTCAAATCAAGAGCACTAATGTTAATTGGTGAGCACCCTGTAGGTGTTAGATGCTTGGTGAGCATGGTTTAGTCCTCACAAGAGGTCTATGTGATCAATACATGTTACCTGATTTTACTTGCAAGGGAACTGAAGCCAGGTGACAAGATCAAGTGGACAGTAAGTAGCCAAGTAGTTAGAATTTGGTAAAAATAAAAATAAAATGTTGGTGTTGGTGTTGGGTTGCTAAACCTTAATCATGTACAAAACCACAAAGTGGAGACAGGGCCTAAATGCTGCCTATGGAAAGTGTAATGTTTAATATATACTTAGTTTATGCACTAATTATGGTCCTTGTTATCACTAAGAATTATGGCAATATGACCTCACCAAAGATTTATCTTGAACCAAATTTTGGGAAGTTTATTTATATTGTGCAGTTTTATTTTCTATTTTAATTCTATTTCTTACACTGAATTGGATGAAGGGTTTCTTCGATCCTGCTCACTTCCTCTTAACTACATTTCTTCCTGTCAATAATACTTTACATATCTGTGGCCTTAAAGGTAGAAGTGGGGCTGAGTACAAAACCCCCTTTCTTGATCTAGTACTTTGAAATTGTCATCAAACTTCAGCTTTGTTTTCATTTGAGTTACAAGTGTAGGATTTAACAGAATTTACTCCAAAATACCTCCTCCAACTTTTACAAATACCCTAAGATTGTCAGGTCCAGTGAAAATAGAGTCAGAAAACAATGCAGTGGCTTGCTGACATAGCCTCAGCAAAATATTCACTGCTTTGAAAGTTCACAAGGGACAAAAAGGAATGTAGTTGGTGGGTATTATTTTCTTCATTCTTTTTCTTTGTGTGTGTGTGTGTGTGTGTGTGTGTGTGTGTTTGCCCTTACATACCTTTGGCCTGTAATCCAGTGAAGTACGACATATATCTTGTGTCATGCCTGCCACATCTCCACACCCACATCTCTCCCTTCAGTGATTGCTCTGAATCAAAGGGAGGAGATGTGCTCGTGATAAGGCCTGAGCAGCAGGCTGACAACGCCATCTCTCACAAGGACCCAGCTGAGGAAAGAGACGGGGCTGAATTTTAGCATGTGCATGAAAGAGCCCAAGACAGCAGAAAGGACAGAGGGATTTTTTTTTGCACGTAGACTTTGGACCTTTTCTTATCAGCTTGCATGCTCTTCCTCTAGTATTATTGGTGGCACTCTTCCTTTCCTAGGTGAACCAGATCTTCATCAGGAAATAGCTTTAAAGGAAATGCTGAAGACAAGTTGCCCTGTGTCATGGAGATCCTGTAGCTTTGGAACAGCAGGAAGAACAGCTCTTTCATGTGCTCTAAAGTTCACAGACGATGTAGATTTTGGGGCGGGCCATCTCAAAGTCTTGAATCTGGTCCTGGGTGGTAGCTGAGTTGGTCAGCCTGCCAGCTCGCCTCCATCAGCACCACCAAAGCCAGTTCTCCATCACTGCTCTGGCTATGCCATGCAATGACCCCACCTGCAGGAGGCAGAGTCAGCTCCCCTGTTCTCAAGCCCTTGCCTCCAGTGTCAGCTCTACTGTGCTGCCTGGGCAAGGTGCAGGGCTTGCTCTCCTGATAGGTACAGCAGTGAGGAACAGGTACATCTCACTTGCTCTCATGACCCTGGGGCCAGCTCTCCTGACTGCAGAAGATGACAAGGGGTAAGGGGGTATATCAAGGCACAATAAATAACAGATTTTAATTCCTGAAGTTATTTTTAGTTTATAATTTATAAGGCTTAATAACAACTGTGGCTTTCAGTAACACAATTTTATCTTGATTTCTTGTATGTCTGTGTTTTATCTTGGGTCCACCTACTAGAGGAAAGTTTGGGAAGCATGAGGAGTCAGGGTTTCTGTCTCTTTTCAGAAAGAGAGTCACAAGGGAAAAGATGAAATCCTCTCACAGAAATGGGGAGCAGGTGTGTCAGACCCTGTTAGAGTCAGGGTGGTGCTGAATCTGCCCTCTCAGGACTGAGAAGAGAGTGTGCATAAAACCAGGAACAGAAAGTGAAGCTCCTCTGCCCATCTGTTATCTGTGTATCTTGTAGAACAGTGGTTCTGTTGGCATCTTGTTGAAATATTATCAGATTGAGAAGCTGAGCAAGGGGCGATTAGGTAATAAGGGTCTTGGTCGCCTGCATTTTCAGTCTAGGTAACTTCCAACACCTTCATGTCTCTCCCCTTCCTCCTCTTTCCTTCCTTATTTCCCCCCTTTCTGAGAAAGTGGATCATAACCATCTTACAATGAGTGAAAAGTTCAAAGGAGTTACCAAAGACTACACAGGTTTCTCTGTGCTTATACAAGCCATCTTCCTTCACCCCTCACCAGCACTTTCCCTGACAACACTTGCATCTCTCCAGAGGCACTACAGATGTTAGGGTGGCTTTCTGATTGTTCAACATGAGTACTTAGTGTGGCTGGTCCCGTTCTAACTTTAAGCTTGATAGATGCCCTTGTCAAGTGGCCCAGGAGCTCTGAGTAGCCCTGGTTCTACTCGCTTCCTCTCAACATGTCTTGTTGAGAATTTTGGGGTGTTCTGCTTATAGTTTCATTACAGAATGTATAAATGATACTATCTTTGAAAATGATCACTTTCTATTTTCATATTGATGTCCACAAGAATCAAGTTACTCAATTATCGCTTATTACACATTATATAAAGTATTTGATTTAGGAGTCATTAGCAAGGTAGCTTGTAGATACCTTTAGTGCACAAAAGTGTTGACTCTTAAATACAGGGCTTATTTAACAGCATTTACAAGGCAAATGGATGAAAGAAAGATAGAAAATTTGGGTTTCAGTAGTTTAACCTGACTAGATGGTAAGATTTATAAGAATGAAATAAATCAGACATGACCAGAAAAGTAGGAAGGCAGCTTAAACAGGATATAATCATCTTCAGAGAGCGTGAGGATTTTTTCTTTTTTCTTTTTCTCTTTTTTTCTTTTTTTTCTTTTTTTGGTATTAGGTATATTGAAGACAAATCTGTACAAATGCTCTGCTGTTTTAAAGGCAATTTCCTTAAACTATTATTCTGTGTAGAAAGATTTTGTGCCTATTCCTTTCAACAAGTTGTTGAAATACAATGCAAGCCCAGTGAGTAACTAGATAATTTTTGCATTCCCAAATTCTGGGAAATAGTAATATATGAATACAACATTTTAATTTTTACTTTTATTACAAGCTTAATTTAAAAAATTATATATATATATATGTATATTGTGTAAATGAAAAAATGATTATCTGTATAATAAAATGACGAAAAAATATAGGCAGAGGTTTAAGAAGATTTTAGTCTAGTTCAGTGATCAATAAATGCTCATTGGTTTCATTTATTTGATGAATGCCATAAACAAAGTTACATTTTCAAGTTTCAAATTAGAATCTGGTAATGTTACAAAATATGAGGTGGTTCTGTAAAAGGATGCATGTGAATTTCCCTGGTAATTGTGAATAAGCAGCCAGGATTGCCAATTTGAGTTTGATTATGAAACCTATGTAAAGGAAAGTTTGCCTAAGGAAAATGAGCAGAATTAGGATTTCTTCATTTTCCCTGGAATCTTAGGCACCATGCCTCTTACTTCCCATGCACCTTCCAGATCCCAGATATCACATCCCCAGGTCACAGCACCTGTGCTTTGGAACTTCCACCCCTCATGCTTGGCTTTGCTGACCAACTGGCTGGTCGCTCCATGTCCCACCAGACAGGCTCTGTTGCATAGTTCCTGCTTCCAGATTTCCTTTCACTTAGCTTCAGTATGAAGTACTCCTACAGCTTAAGGCTCCCATTCCTGAAGATACACATGTGGGTATACAACACATAGGGATCTGTTCTCTTCTTCCATCATGTGGGTTCAGGGTCAAATTCAGGTCATTTGGCTTGGTGGCATGTGGCATTACCATGCGCTGATCCATCCTACTGGCTCCTGCCTTATAAATATTTAAGCTTCTATTTATAAACTAGTGATAGCTTCAGCCTTCATCAAAGAAGCTCGCCTTTGCAGTTCATGCAAAGGTTCATAGCTGGTCAAGGTGCTGAGAATAAATGACTGTTGAGTTCTCAGCATTCATAAAATGAAGGACCTGTGTCATCACTTTGAAACCTCAGGGAACATAATAGAAGGGGGTGTTGGAAAATAATAACAGTCAAGAATATAACGGAGTGTTGTGAAATGATATTTTACTGGCATGACATAGCATGGTACTCATGAATTCACATTGACTATTGTTGACTGAACACAGCCTGCCCATGACTGAACTAGTAAGCACTCAAACATAAACGGGAGAGAAGACCATGGGGACCTGCCCAGGGGAGTTTATTGCAGTCAAGGCTGCTAGATGAGCGTAAATGATTGTCTTCAGTGGTATAACCACTGGAATTAGTCTTGCCTGGCAGATAGTTCCACGCTTACACCCATGCCAATGGCCTCGGTTATACTCTGTGGGTTGTTGTTGTACTGGATGGTTTTGTGTGTCAACTTGACACAAACTAGAGTAATCAGGGAGGCAGGAGCCACAGTTGAGAAGATGCCTCTGCACCCATGAGATCCAGCTGTAAGACATTTTCTCAATTATTGATCAATGGGGGATGGGGCAGTCCAACGTGGGTGGTGCCATCCCCAAGCAAGCTATGGGAAGCAAGCCAGTAAGTAGCATCCCTCCATGGCCTCTGCATCAGCTTCCAGATTCCAGGCCTGCTTGAGTTGCATCAGCTTCCAGATTCCAGGCCTGCTTGAGTTGCATCAGCTTCCAGATTCCAGGCCTGCTTGAGTTCCTATCCCGACCTCTTCCAGTGATGAACAGTCACATGGAAGTAAAACCCTTTCCTCTCTCCCTTGCTTCTTGGTCATAGTGTTTCATCACAGCAATAGAAACCCTAACTAAGACAGTCACAAAGTATAAAATACATAAAATGAGCCGGCAACTTGCTGGGAATAAGGGGGAAATGATAGAAGTGAGAGGAAGATAAGAGAGGGTGGAGGGATGGGTGTGACCAGAATGTGTTGCATAGATATATGAAATTGTCAAAGAATGTATTAAAAAAAAATGACTGAGAACTCAAACAGTTCACATATAGAAGAGCACAGTGGCTGGTCTTCAGAAAGTCCCCCACATACACGAGATGATTTGGGGTTGTTCACTTCTAATGTGTTCCCAACAACTTCTGCTCACTCCTGACTTACAGTTTTTGTGAAAATGAGAAGAAAGCAGGCATCTCCTTTGGTTTTTTTTTTTTTTTTTGTTTTTTTTGTTTTGTAAAATATTGTTGAGAGCACTTCTTTTAAAGGAAGTTTTGACGTTTTAAAAATTGAAATAATAATCCTACATAGTTAAGGATATAGTGTGATGTGAATATACTGTATGCATTTCTAATCAAGATATGAACATTCCCGTAACCTCAAGTGTTTTCTATTTCTTTACTGTGAAATCACTCAAAGGTCTTTCTTTTTACCAATTTTGAGATGTATACTATTGCTAACAATTGTCAGCCCACTTTTCAAACAAGTCATGTCAACCTCTACTGACTGACTCTGACTATGCTTCCTGAAGCTGGGCTAGTGGCTTGCTTACATTTCTGGGTTTTGTTTGTTTTGAAATAGTCTCACTGTGTAGCTCAAGATGACCCCAAGACATCAATGCTCTATCCTCAGTCTCCTGCGTGTGTGCCACTCTGCCATGTTCTTGTTTTTTTAACCTAGATTTTCTTAATCCTCCATCCATTTTTATTGTTGTTTCTCCTTCCTGTTTTCCATAGTGCCCAGATCTACTCAGGTTTCCTTTATAGCCCAATCAACATCAGCATCAGCTTTCATCGTTTCTCTATGAATTTATTCTACAACCCATTTTCAACCCTGGTTTCCATATTATTTTTAATTTTACCACATTTACTTATGTATTTGTTTCTCCCTTCATAACATCCTGTTGTAGGCTAAAGCTGTTTTTACTACAAACACATTCTACTTGACCAATGATGTGCATTTGTTTTACACTTAGTGTTCTAAGAACATTGCAGGAAGCACATCTCTATCTATACCCATAAGTGATGGCGTTAGGATTCAAACCCAGACAGTCAGCCTCTGTTTCTTCATCCTGACAAGTGTATTTCTTTTGAAATTGTTTTTGGAAGATTTATTTGGTTTTGAATTTTGTGGCTGTGTGCACATATGTGTGTGTGTGTTCCTGTGTTCCTCTGCACACAAACAGGAGCACAGATGCCTGTAGAGGTTAAAAGAGAATATTAGATGCTCTGCAGTTAGACTTATAGTCAGTTGTGAATGTGGGTGCTGACAACTGAATGCAGGTCCTCGCCAAGACTTGTATACATTCTTAACTATTGAGCAATCTCTGAAGCTCTTATAGCATTCATGGGATATCCCTGGGTTGCCATACTCTATTCATTTCTGCTGGCCCAATACATTTCTGAGTTTGTCCCTCTCTCCTAGACTGTTGAAGCAACCCCTCCTTGCTTTCAGGTCCTGTGTTTCTTGTAACAATGCTCTTCACACATTTCTACCTTTAAACACGCTTTATACAAAAAGCTCCAATACTGAGCGGACAAAAGTGAGGGTTCTGACTGGAATTTTTAAGCAAGCAAATTAAAGAAGCAAACTCCCACTTCTCTCCGTTGTCTTGTTCCCTGTTGAACCAGATGCTGGATAATTTACTTAGAATACGGTGCCTGGTTTCCCAGTCAGGAATGACATCGTGAGAGGACCTGGACATCTCCCACAAGTTAATGTTTTTTTCCAATATTTCCTTCAGATGCTAAACGTCTCTCCGTAAACTAGATAAAACATCTGGAAAGTACCTGGAATTCCTTTCCTCTATGCCTTTGAGCTTCCACCAAGGTTCCTGCTCTCCCTCCCTATGGAGAAGCAGCTTGTTTAGAGACCTGTCTTGCCTTTCCAAATGTGCCCAGAGGATGCCATGCCTCTTTTTGGCATACATCTTCAGTTTTGAATTAGGGCTACTATAAATTTCTATTTAATTTTCCCTTGAACCTAACCTATGGATACTATCTTTGCATATATCTCTTTGTTTTTATATACCCCTTGTGTTTAGGCCAAAGTTTATAAGTACACTGCCTTAGCTCTACTAGACCTGCCAAAAGTAAATATCTCTCAAATAGTGAAAAATATTATTAATTCAACAAAAGTTTATTTATTATTTGTTGAGTAAATTTTGAGACCTTGAGACTAACTTTCAGTTGCTTTGGGGCTAATAGAAAGATAGATGTGTGTAAGAAAGCTAAGAGAGGGTCACGCTTCTTGGAAGCATATGTAGTTAGAGAATGCTCATAGGAAAGACGTTTGAAAGGACATCCAACTCAAGACATCTGTTTTAAATTTAAATTTTTTAGCTGGTTTGGTCAAGGTCAATGACCTTTCCTTCACTGACAACTTGCTTCACAGCTCTTCTGATACTTCTGATTGATCCCTTTCTGATACTTCTGATTGATCCCTCAGCACAGAGCTTTGTATGTTTCAAAGCACTGGGTGAAATAAACATTGTTATTTGTGAAAAGATCTGTGTGTGTCCATATGTGCTTTCCATCACCATTTTACAAAGATTACGTCATTCCGTTTTCTCCTTTTCCCTCTTCAAACTCCCTGCAGTCACATGAACCTAGCATGTAGTTGTGGATCGACCCACTTCTCATTCTGGCTAACGCATTTCCTGTGACATCTCCTAGATTTGAAACTGCCTAAGGTGAAGGGTGGTAGAGAGTGTACTCTCTTGCGTCTTCATCAGATTTGTTCTAGCTTGAGTTGTAGCCATTGCTTAAGGTGTATTGAAGTGGACTTTATTAGCTCAGCATGATCAGGTTGTAACATCCAGCACCCAGGGCAGAGGAGCTTACAGCATGCTCAATATGGCTCCACTCTAGGAAGCATGCCTGCATTTAGCTGTAGATAGGCAGGAAAGTAGGAAGACGGTAGGTAGTCGTTGAATTGTCATGTGATATGTACATGCCCTTTGGAGATCTGAACGTCTAGAGAACAGGATAGATTTGCTTTAAAGAGAATCTTTAGTACAGTCAATATTTTAGAAAATTTTCAATGCTGAAGATTTATTTTAAAGGTGGGGGAGAAAAAGAACGACAGGGTAACACATGAAGCTTAGTTAACCTTGGAGACTACAATAGTGAACACTAGAGGGTTAATCTTACACATAGATTCTGGCGGCATTGCTATATCATAAGCATCTACCCACGACACTCAAGAAAGGTGAAACAGACTGGCTGGCGGCGTCACGAGGAGTTCTCTCATTTGTTATAGAACAGGCGGCAAGGTCCCTGAGGATATAGTTCCTTATAAGCTACTTGAGGCAGGTACCATATTTTTGCACAGTCTCTAGTACAATGCTTTACCCGTACTGGGCACTCAATAAAGATGTGTGAAGTATAAGAGTGCACAGGGTTTCCATAAAGGCCTGATCCAGCTGTTCAGCTGGTTCTTACTCCACTTTTATCGCCATTCAGAACTTACAACTCCCACAGTGGTCGTAATGAAAGCCCCTCAGGCATGTGTGGTATTTAGTATTTTTCGTATGTGGTGTCAACTTTCATGTCATAATATACTATATGTGCAACCAGTTAAGTTACTGTTGTTGTGGGAATCAGGGCTTTTGTTTTGTTTTGTTTTGTTTTTGTTTTGTTTTTTGTTTTTTAACCTAAAATAAGTGCTAGCCATCCTGGTCCATTCAGAGGGGATAGTGCTTAACCTCCTCCCCAAGTTTGGTCAAAACAACCAATTACAAGTTTGTGTGCTGATTATATGACAGCTCTGGACCTAACAGTCTTTTTTCTTAGAAATTCTATGATAACAATATTTCTAAGCCACAGTTTGGTATCGGCTACACTTCATTGGAGCTACTTTCTCTCCTATGCACATTTTGAAAGGGGGGTGTCCATTTGCATTAGTCTGGTTATGTGAGATGTAGGAAAGCAGCATAGATCATCTTATCCAGTGCAGCCAAGATGGCATCCCATCGCTTCCTTTCTCTAAACTCACTGTAACTATAGGTGAGCAAGAACTTTCCCTTGGCTATTCTTAATGGAAAGATTCTTAAACCACAGTTCTGAAAAGTGGGAAGAGTACATAGACATTTATTTAGTTCTTTTTTAAAAGATGTATGTATGTATGTATGTATGTATGTATGTACGTACGTATGTATGTATGTGAGTACAGCTATGTCTGTACAGATGGTTGTGATCCTTCATGTAGTTGTTGGGAATTGAATTTTAGGACCTCTGCTTGCTCCAGTCAACTCCGCTTGCTCAGGCTCAAAGATTTACTATTATACATATGTATACTGTAGCTGACTTTGGATGCAGCAGAAGAAGGCATCAGATCTTATTACAGGTAGTTGTGAGTCACCATGTGGTTGCTGGCATTTGAACTCAGGACCTTCAGAAGAGCAGTCAGTGCTCTTACCTGCTGAGCCATCTTGCCAGCTCCAGAACTCTTTAGTTCTTATAACCTAGCTTGTGAATGAAAGGCAAGGGGAGTGTCTGGTACCTGAGCTTGAGTAGAGCTGTGGGGGATGCGGTGGATCGGAGCGCTCTCTTCTCTGTGCTCCAGCCAGCATGCTTCACTTTGGGGATGCAGGTTAAGCACACTAGTTACGAAGATTGGCTTTAAGCCAGCAGGCATTTCCGTGCGCTCTTGCCGCTTTCTCAGTTTCTGATAGTCTCCGGGGGAAATCTTTTAAGTACCTTATGCCTTTCTAAATTGAGAGAGCCTTGTTAAATGCTGGCTTACTTACAAGGCTTTTACTTTAGGTAGTGATCACCTGCACTGTCTAGTGAAACATGAACAACACTTTTTTTGCCCACATGTTGATTGTCCACCAGTTCTCCACTTGTGGCCTTCTGTATCTCCCACCCTCTCGTCCCTAGCTCAAAACCAGATCCCAAACTCTTTTTAGAGGTTTCTTACCATTTCTTACCGCTTTCTCTTTTTTCCTGTAAGTTCATTGGTTCATTCAAACATGTTTACTGAAGTAGAATAAAAGCAAAAATAGTCTCGTTTTGATTACAGAGTCTCCAGAAGGTATTAGGGTGAATGAGTGAAGCTTTCCTGTCTCTATCTTCATGTGCCCTGTGCAGTGACTAATTTCTCCCCATGGACAATACTGCCTTTTCTATCCCTCCTGTCTTCTAACACATCAGTCTTGGAAAAACCAAACTGCAGCAGTTGTCCAGTGCTCTTTGGTCAAACAGTCTGTAGATGAATTCGTATATGAACTGCCATCTTGTATTTATCTTTAAAGTGAGTTTCATGGCATTATTGCATGTTAGTCTTAGAAGCTAATTTAAGAATAGGTCAATTTGAACTTTGACAGGTGAAAGATGTTCTCAACAGACCAGTCCTTAATCACTTCTGACTCACATCCCCAAGACCATTCTCTTTATCCGTTCTCCACAGGATCAGCATGTGTATATAAGTTCAAAAAGTCTTTTTGTGGGTATCAAAGCAAAAGATTCCCAAACTGTGAGAAACGACATAAAAAGATAATCCTTATCAGAGCCAATTTAGATGCTTTATTTGTTGTGTTAGAGTTCATAAACAGGAGATAGATTTACTATTTTTGTATCTTTTATTGACGTAATGGCCTACTGTTGCCACTATACAGCACACTAGGGGTGAAATGGTAGCTAAGAGAGGTTTTTTTTTTTTTTTTATAATCCCTCACCTGTTTTACAGTATCAGCAAGAAAACCTGCTTTGCATGCAAGTTAAAAGCAATGAAAAATTTCAAGTTGTGATAAATACCAAGAAATAAATCAAAAACTATTACTAAGATAGTGAGCTGTAGGGATTCATACAGTCTGTGACTGGAGCTGTAGAGGAGGGAGCTGAGAGCTTATGAGATAACTCCAAAGGAAAAGGACAAAAAGTCTTATAACCTCTGTTCCTCCAGAAAGAACATGGCTTTGTTTTTGGATTGTGCTTCCGTGCCCCTTCCAGGTACAGTACACAGGGGTTGGTTTCAGATTGTACATTGCTGCTTACTTCCGTTATTCAAAAGAGGTTTGCAAGCACAGGTTGCCCTTGGGACCGTGTACAACATAATCACATATGGCCTTGTCTAACTCACCAGTACATAAGTTGTCTGATGCTCTAAATGAAGTTGGCTGTTGCATGAGACTTTGGTCCATCTAATTATTTAGTCTTCAGTCTCCCAGGTTCCTGCAGTCAACTAAAGCAGTAACAGCAAGCCTTGAATAAAGTTAGCATGTTGTTTGGAGAGGGTTTCGTGAGTTGAAACCTTGGTCCTCAGTCCTGTGACAATCAGAAGTAGTAGTGCATTTCTGGTGGAAAATGTTAGGTCATTGGGCATCTCTCAGAGATATTAACGTAGTAATTGTGATAGCATCATTGGCTCGCTTGAGAGTTGGTTATAATAGGCTGACTCACCTTTCATCTTCTTATTTTGTCATATGATTGTTTTCTCTAGATGTAGACCCTTCAGTGTAATGCCATCTACCATGAGATCTTTACTGAAGGTCAAATGCATGAGGCTACCATATCATTGTACTCAGGTACAAAAGTATGACTTAAAATAAATCAACTTCATTTATGTATTTTTCCATCCTCAAGTACTTTGTTATAGCAAAAAAAGAAAAGATTAACAATGAAGATGTGTGTGTGTAAGAGTGCAGTGAGGTAACCCACAGCAACAGAAAGCAGAGAGATATTGTGGGGTTCTAAAGAAGGGTTGTAGAGAGAATGAGTATATGGGGAGGCAGAAAGCCTGGGAACTAAACCAGCACGACAGTGTAGGGTTGAGGTGGAGGTGAGAGGAACCAGGGGTTAATGAGGACTTTGAAATGCAATCCAGGAGTTTGTGAGTAGGACCACGGGTCTGGAGGCTAGCACAATTTTGATATGCTGATAGCTGTTACTGGTATAAATCAAAGGAGGGATGAAAGTCCTTTCAGCCAGAGTCCATAGAAATGACTCAATGAATCATTTCACAAGTTCCTCGGATATTGGCTTTATCTAACCACCAGAAATCATTCTCTAGTCTGGCTTGAACTGAGCCTAGACTCAACTTTTTATCAAGTCAGTTGGCTTGTCCTTTTGGGCAGCCATGAGACATCCTTTGGTCTTAGCTGTGGTTCAATGATGGTAGCCATGGTGGTGAGTGTGATGATGATTTGATGGAAATGGTGAGATTATGAATGGTAATCGTGGTGATGATGCTGGTGCTGATGTTGTAGGATGGTCCTGATGGTGGTAACGGTAGTGATGAGAGTGTTGACATTGATGGTGGTGAGGAAAATGGTGCGGATGCTTATGATAGCAGTAATCAAGGTACTAGTGGGGATAGAGATGATGACGGTAGATATTTGATAATAGTGATTCTCAATACATTTTAAAATTTAATTTGTGGTAAAAATAATAGGGTTTTTGTCAAATGTCGTTTCTTGGCTTTTGATTATAGAAGATTGATCTGTTGGGTTCAGGGTGGAAGCCAAGAAATCTCACTTCAGAGACACAAGCTTAAAAATGGAAGCTATATTTTCTGCAAGCACAGGTAGGCAGGCAGTTCAGGATATGAACTGTGTCTCCAAAATGAGATTGTACAACAGCTTTATAGGATGAGAACACAAACCAAGGGGAATCTGAGACATCATGTCTCAGACCTTGGACTTAAAATTTCCCTGCCTCATCTTCTGAATAACTGGTCTTACAGACCTGCACGACTATGTCTAGCTAAGATGGTTTGTATATTGGCATGTATTTAATGGCGAATATGTTTGTTCCATATTGTTAACATTGGTGACTGGACCTTATCCCGGGGTCACCTGGTTTCAGGGTCCCTGAGTCAGCTTTTGCAGTCAGGTCCCCTCCTGGACTCTGACCTGGAATATAGAGTGATAAAGGAACAAAGGAGTGGGCAAGCAGCAGGTAGTCAGTAGAACAAGGAGAACCAGAATTCAGAGTTATAAGGGAACAAAGGAGTGGCCAAGGTGCACGTAGTTAGTTAAGTCAAGGCAGGAAGCACATGTATGGCTGAGCTTTAGTTATACAACAGGACAAGAACATCTTCCCTCTTTGCATCCTTGACTGACTAACAGACAAACATAGAACATCTGAAGAAGCAGGATAGGAGTTGGGTTCTGGGCCTGGGAATGTGAACTCAGTTTTGATCCTGCCAGCAAGGTGGAGCATGTTCCTGAGATGGCTGACCAAGGAAAATGTCTCCTAACATATCTAGGAGTAACAGCGAGCAGAACGGCATGGAGTTCAATGATCTTATTTCGTCTTTGAATAACTTATTATTGACAGAAATTTACAGCTTACAACTACTGAAGGAACACAAAGTATTTCAGAGTTCCTATGCTTTCTTTGGTAGGTAAATGTTGGCATTTTGTCTAGGCTCCACACCACAGTACCTGGCAATAGCTGCTTGCCTCCTCTCTCTGTTTCTGTTTCTGTTTCTGTCTCTGTCTCTGTCTCTGTCTCTGTCTCTGTCTCTGTCTCTGTCTCTCTCTCTCTCTCTCTGTCTCTCTCTGTCTCTCTCTCTCTGTCTCTGTCTCTGTCTCTGTCTCTGTCTCTCTCTCTCTCTGTCTCTCTCTCTTTTGGTTTTTCGAGACAGGGTTTCTCTGTATAGCCCTGGCTGTCCTGGAACTCACTTTGTAGACCAGGCTGGCCTTGAACTCAGAAATCCGCCTGCCTCTGCCTCCCAAATGCTGGGATTAAAGGCATGGGCCACCACATCCAACTCCTCTCTCTCTCATTCTCTTGCTCTATCCTCTTGCTCCCACTCCTCCTCTTTCCACATTCTCATTCCACCTCTCTCCATGTGCTCATGGTCTCCTCCTCCTCCTTCTTCTTCTTCTTCTCTCTCTCTCTCTCTCTCTCTCTCCTCTCTCTCCTCTCTCCTCTCTCTCCTCTCTCTCCTCTCTCCTCTCTCCTCTTTCTGCCTTTCTCTCTCTAGTATCTCAACCTCCTTCTGAACACTATAGGAAGGGATGCCTCAGCATGGGCCCACAGCAGCACCCCCTCCCCCACACCTGACTGACTGCACAGCCACCAAACATACTCCTTTTCTCTCCTTTATTTTTATAAAACACAACAGTAATAACTATAAAAATATCACAATGATTACTAGTCCTTTATTTTCTAGGTAGAATCTAGAGTTTTAAAACTTATTTCTTTGCTATTTTTCATTTTAAAAATATTATGTCCTTTCTCTTAAAAGCCTGCCAATATCTCCTTACTAATTTCATGACACCAGTAATTATTCAAAAGAAAACACACATATCTGAAGAGTCAAAGCTAGCAGCCACAAATGAGGAAAAACAAAACAAACAAACAAAAAAACACCTGCCCTCCCCCTCCCAAAAAACCATGTAGTCTTATGCCTTCTGGGTATGGGTTTGATTTTGTTTTGTTTTATTTTTTCAGGAAAAAAAAATCGCTGATTAGAGTGATTTTTTTCCTCCTCCATTTTACCTGCAAATTTCATAATTTTGCTTTCTTAAAAGAATAATATTCCACTGTGCAAATGCACCACATTTTCATTATCTACTCATCAGCTAATAAACATATTTCCTGGCTATTTTGAGTAGAGCTGCAATGAACAGGGTAAGCAAATGTCTCTGTGAGAGATATGGAGTCTTTTGTGTTTATGCCCAAGTGTGGCTCTCGCATGGTAGGTTTATTTCTGCGTTCTGAGGAACAGCCACATGGACCTCACAGAGCAGTGTGTGCTCTCCCACCCTCAGTGACTGCATCTACACACACACACACACACACACACACACACACACACACACACACACACACCCACACACTGGCATTTGTTTTCATCTTTTTAAAACTTAGCCATTCTGACTGTGACAAGAAGAAATCTTATCATAGTATTAATTGTCATTTTCCTAATAGCTAAAGATATTGAATAATTTTAAAATGTTTTAAAGCCATTTTTATTTCGTCTTTTGTAAAGACTCTGCTTAGTTCCATGCTCCATTTTTTATTATTATTTTCTTTATTTACATTTCAAATGCTATCCCGAAAGTTCCCTATACCCCCCCCCCCCGCCCCTGCTCCCCTACC